>NW_005371937.1:74499-80593 GCF_000412655.1 Myotis brandtii | reverse complement strand
GGACCCTTCAGAGCATGGGCCGATGCTCTAACCACTAAGAACACAGGCCAAGGCTATGCTGTGTATTTTTTTTATCACTCTATTCCATTCTCCTTTCCACAGTTTTGAGGAGCAGGACTATGTCATGGACCACAAAACTGCAACTTTTGGCAATATATTCTATGGTAGCATTTCCAAAAGGGTGTTCTACTAAACATCAGTGTTATTGGATACTCCAGAAAAAAGGGTTCTAGAAGGCTCCTGAAAAATGGCCAAAAACGTTTGGGAAAATTCTCAGTTGAAATGCATAAAGTGTCTGAGAAGTTCTGCAGTAAGGATATCTGTTAGACTTTGACCAACTAAGATTTTTCTAACTTAAGTTTTGTGTTTTTTGCATAATGTCCAGAGAACAGGAGTTGGAAATTCTGTTCTCAATAAAGAGAACCTCCTGAAAACAGTCACATTGCTGACCAGTGGTCCACTGGCCCCTGCTTGCCATTAGATGCATGTGGAAAACAATATATCCTTGATGTTGTTTTTAAGCTCCAATGAGCTGTTTCTATTTGATTCCCCCTGAAGCCCAACAGTTCTTCAGAACCAGGTGCAAACCCACGGGAGCACTCAGAAACATCTTGTTCAAAATACATATGCAAAGGAAACATCTGACCACTTCACTGAGAGACAGAAATGTGATTTGGTTAGGGGCTAAAGCTGAGAATTCTGTCCAAACATAAATGCTAAAATCCTCAACAAAACATTAGAAAACTGGATCCAGCAATACATTGAAAATATCATACACCATGAAAAGGGTGTTCTACTAAACATCAGTGTTATTGGATACTCCAGAAAAAAGGGTTCTAGAAGGCTCCTGAAAAATGGCCAAAAACGTTTGGGAAAATTCTCAGTTGAAATGCATAAAGTGTCTGAGAAGTTCTGCAGTAAGGATATCTGTTAGACTTTGACCAACTAAGATTTTTCTAACTTAAATTTTGTGTTTTTTGCATAATGTCCAGAGAACAGGAGTTGGAAATCCTGTTCTCAATAAAGAGGATCTCCTGAAAACAGTCACATTGCTGACCAGTGGTCCACTGGCCCCTGCTTGCCATTAGATGCATGTGGAAAACAATATATCCTTGATGTTGTTTTTAAGCTCCAATGAGCTGTTTCTATTTGATTCCCCCTGAACCCCAACAGTTCTTTAGAACCAGGTGCAAACCCACTGGGAACACTTAGAAACGTCTTGTTCAAAATACATATGCAAAGGAAACATCTGACCACTTCACTGAGAGGCAGCAATGTGATTTGGTTAGGGGCTAAAGTTGAGAATTCTGTCAGACATAAATGCTAAAATCCTCAACAAAACATTAGCAAATTGGATCCAGCAATACATTGAAAATATCATACACCATCATCAACTGGGACTTATTCCAGGTTGGTACAATATACACAAGTCAATAAATGTGATACACCACATAAACAAAATGAAGGATAAAAACCACCGGATCATATCAATAGATGCAGGAAAAGCATTTGATAAAATCCAGCACCCATTGATGAAAAAGAAAAACAACCCTCAGTAAAGTGGAAATAGAGGGAATATACCTCAATGTAAGAAAGGCCATATATGGCAAACCTACAGCCAACATCATACTCAATGGGCAAAAATTAAAGCATTTCCATTAAGATCCAGTAAGGATATCTGTTAGACTTTGACCAACTAAGATTTTTCTAACTTAAGTTTTGTGTTTTTTGCATAATGTCCAGAGAACAGGAGTTGGAAATTCTGTTCTCAATAAAGAGAACCTCCTGAAAACAGTCACATTGCTGACCAGTGGTCCACTGGCCCCTGCTTGCCATTAGATGCATGTGGAAAACAATATATCCTTGATGTTGTTTTTAAGCTCCAATGAGCTGTTTCTATTTGATTCCCCCTGAACCCCAACAGTTCTTTAGAACCAGGTGCAAACCCACTGGGAACACTTAGAAACGTCTTGTTCAAAATACATATGCAAAGGAAACATCTGACCACTTCACTGAGAGGCAGCAATGTGATTTGGTTAGGGGCTAAAGTTGAGAATTCTGTCAGACATAAATGCTAAAATCCTCAACAAAACATTAGCAAATTGGATCCAGCAATACATTGAAAATATCATACACCATCATCAACTGGGACTTATTCCAGGTTGGTACAATATACACAAGTCAATAAATGTGATACACCACATAAACAAAATGAAGGATAAAAACCACATGATCATATCAATAGATGCAGAAAAAGCATTTGATAAAATCCAGCGCCCATTTATGAAAAAGAAAAACAACCCTCAGTAAAGTGGACATAGAGGGAATATACCTCACTGTAAGAAAGGCCATATATGGCAAACCTACAGCCAACATCATACTCAATGGGCAAAAATTAAAGCATTTCCATTAAGATCAGGAACAAGACAGAGATGTCCCCTTTCAGTGTTCTTATTCAACATAGTACTGGAAGTCCTATTCACAGCAATCAGACAAGAAGAAAAAATAAAATGCATCCAAATTGGAAAGGAGGAAGTAAAACTGTCATTATTCTCAGATAACATGATATTGTACATAGAAAACAAAGACTCCACCACCAAAAAGCTACTAGGTCTACTAAATGAATTTGGCAAAGTAGCAGGATACAAAATTAATATTCAGAAATTGGTGGCATTTTTATAAACCAATAATGAACTATCAGAAAGAGAAACTAAGAAAACAATCCCATTTACTATTGCAACAAAAAGATAAGGTACCTAGAAATAAATTTAATCAAAGAGGTAAAAGGCCTGTACTTGGAAAACTATAGCACATTGAAGAAAGAAATAAAGGAAGATACAAATAAGTGGAAGCATAAACTGTATTCATGGGTTGGGAGAATATCATTAAAATATCCAAACAACCCAAAGCAACCTATAGATTCAATGAATTTCCATTAAAATACCCATTTCACACATCTAGAACAAATACTCCAAAGATTTATCTGGAACCCCCTCCCCCAAAGTCCTCAAATAGCTTCAGCAATCATGAGAAAGAACAAAGTTGAAAGTATCACAATACTTACTACAAGGCCATTGTAGTCAAAACAGCCTGGTACTGGCATAAGAAAAGACATATAGATCAATGGCACAGAACAGAGACCAAAAATCAACCCACATTCCCCTTTCAGTGTTCTTATTCAACATAGTACTGGAAGCCTAGTCACAGCAATCGGACTAGAAGAAAAAATAAAATTCAATTAATATTTGACAAAGGAGGCAAGAGCATGGAGTAAAAAATAGTCTCTTTAATAAATGGTACTGGGATGGGGGTCCAAATTGGAAAGAAGAAAGTAAAACTGTCATTATTCTCAGATAACACAATATTGTACATAGAAAACCCTAAAGACTCCACAAAAAAGCTACTAGATATACTAAATGAATTTGGCAAAGTAGCAGGATACAAAATTAATATTCAGAAATTGGTGGCATTTTTATAAACCAATAATGAACTATCAGAAAGAGAGATTAAGAAAACAATCCCATTTACTATTGCAACAAAAAGATAAGGTACCTAGAAATAAATTTAATCCAGGAGGTAAAAGGCCTGTACTTGGAAAACTATAGTACATTGAAGAAAGAAATAAAGGAAGATACAAATAAGTGGAAGCATAAACTGTATTCATGGGTTGGAAGAATATCATTAAAATATCCAAACAACCCAAAGCAACCTATAGATTCAATGAATTTCCATTAAAATACCCATTTCACACATCTAGAACAAATACTCCAAAGATTTATCTGGAACCCCCTCCCCCAAAGTCCTCAAATAGCTTCAGCAATCATGAGAAAGAACAAAGTTGAAAGTATCACAATACTTACTACAAGGCCATTGTAGTCAAAACAGCCTGGTACTGGCATAAGAAAAGACATATAGATCAATGGCACAGAACAGAGACCAAAAATCAACCCACATCTATATGATCAATTAATATTTGACAAAGGAGGCAAGAGCATGGAGTAAAAAATAGTCTCTTTAATAAATGGTACTGGGATGGGGGAAAAAGAGGATATATGTAATACTTTCAACAATAAAGATTAAAATGGTACTGGGAAAATTGGACAGGTACATGCAATAAAATGAAACCAGACCACCAACCTATACCGTACACAAGAATAAACTCAAAATGGATAAAAGACTTAAATGTAAGTCATGAAACCATAAAAATCCTAGAAGAAAACATAAGCAATAAAATCTCAGACATCTCTTGTAGCAATGTTTTTGCTGATATACCTTTAAGGCAAGGGAAACAAGATACAAATAAGTGGAAGCATAAACTGTATTCATGGGTTGGAAGAATAAATATCATTAAAATATCCATACAACCCAAAGCAACCTATAGATTCAATGCATTTCCATTAAAATACCAATTTCATACATCTAGAACAAATACTCCAAAGATTTATCTGGAATCCCCTCAAAAGTCCCCAAATAGTTTCAGCAATCATGAGAAAGAACAAAGTTGGAAGTATCACAATACTACAAGGCCATTGTAATCAAAACAATCTGGTACTGACATAAGAATAGACATATAGATCAATGGCACAGAAGAGACCCACTACTATATGATCAATTAATATTTGAAAAAGGAGGCAAGAGCATGGAGTAAAAATAGTTTCTTTAATAAATGGTACTGGGATGGGGGAAAAAAGGGGACATATACTTTCAACAATAAAGATTAAAAAAATGGTACTGGGAAAATTGGACAAGTACATGCAATAAAATAAAACCATACCACAAACTTATACCATATATAAGAATAAACTCAAAATGGATAAAAGACTTAAATGTAATGCATGAAACCATAAAAATCCTAAAAGAAAACATAAGCAGTAAAATCTCAGATATCTCTTATAGCAATGTTTTTGCTGATATGCCTTTAAGGCAAGGGAAACAAAGAAAAAAATAAATAAATGGAACTACATCAAACTAAAAAGCTTCTGCACAGCATAAGAAACCATAAAAAATGAAAAGGCAACCCACTCTATGGGAGAACATATTTGCCAATGATATACCTGATAAGGGGTTAATTTCCAAAATATAGATAGAACTATACAACTCAACACCAGAAAGACAAATAATCCAATTAAAAAATGGGCAAAGGACCTGAATAGACACTTCTCCAAAGATGTCATATAGATGGCCAGTAAACCTATGAAAAAATGCTCAATGTCACTAATCATCAGAGATACAAATTAAAACCACAATATCACCTCACACCTGTCAGAATGGCTACCATCAATAAATCAACAAACAACAAGTGCTGGCAAAGATGTGGAGAAAAGGGAACCCTCATGTACTGCTGGTGGGAATGCAGACTGGTGCAGCCACTGTGGAGAACAGTATGGAGTTTCCTCAAAAAATTAAAACTGGAACTCCCATTTGACCCAGTGATCTCACTTCTAGGACTATCTCCTAAGAATCTCAAAACACCAATCAGAAAAAATACATGAACCACTATGTTCATAGCAATGTTATTTACAATAGCCAAGATCTGGAAACAGCCCAAGTGCCCATCAGTAGATGAGTGGATAAAAAAGATGTGGTTCATTTACACAATGGAATACTACACAGCCATAAAAAAGCAAGGAAATCTTATATTTTACAACATGCATGGACCTGGAGGTAGTTATGCTAAGTGAAATAAGCCCATTGGAGAAAGAAAAATACCATATGATCTTACTTATATGTGGAATCTAATGAAAAAAATAAACTGATGAACAAAATAGAAAAAGAGGCATGAATACAGGAACAGACTGACAGCTATCAGAAGAGAGGAGGAGGGAGGGACTGGATGAAAGAAGATGAAGGGTTTAATCAAAGAACATATCTGCATAACCCATGGACACAGACAACAGTGTGGAGATGGCTAGAGTGAGGGGGGACAGGAGCTGGGTGGAGGTGGGCAAAGGGGGTAAATGGAACATCTGTTAGAATCCTATCTAATAATAGACAAACATGGTAATTAACCATACCTCTGCTACGCTTCCCATTGGCTAATCAGCAGGATATGCAAATTAACTGCCAACAAAGATGGCGGCTGGCAGCCACGCAG
>NW_005371937.1:36646-74157 GCF_000412655.1 Myotis brandtii | reverse complement strand
ATATAATAAAGAGCTAATATGCTAATTAGACCAAACACCAGACGACTGTCTGGACGACCTTCCAGACGAAGCCGGGGCAGCGAGGGCCAAGGCAGCTGGGGCTGCGAGGGCTGAGCCCCTTGCATGAATTTCCTGCATCGGGCCTCTAGTGTCAACAATAAAAAAATGATTTAAAAAACAGAAAAGGGGAAAACAGCATAATAGAACAATCCCCATTACTAAGTTTTGCAGAGGCATATGAATTCTCCCACTGGCCCCATCGGATGCAACTAGAAAACAGCAGAGAATGACGGCATTGAAGACGAGCAGGCTAGGTCTACACTAAATTTCATTCATTAATTCATTGGTTCACTCATTTACTCATTCATTCATCAGATGTCTATGGAATGTCTTGATATGCCAAGACACTGGAATCCAAAAAGAACAAAGCAGACCCAGACCCTGCCTCTGGGACATTTAAATCCATCAAGAACAGATATGGCTATTGAACAATTCAGGCACAAAAGAGAGGGGATTAGTGTTTATTGATGCTTACATCAAGCCCAGGTACCCCATGACCTATATTTCAGCCTTTTCTAAAGGATCCCAAGAAACAGATGTTAATGTTAATTCTCCCAAGAAGAGGACTCTGGGGTTAGGAAATACTGCTCCCTCCTGCACATTTATAATACATATGTTAATGTTAATTCTCCCAAGAAGAGGACTCTGGGGTCAGGAAACGCACATTTATAATACATGTCAGTAAAATAAAGATTCTGGGAAATTCTAGAGTAAATAAAACTATTTAACTGCATTTAGCTTTGCCTTTTACACAATTATACCACTGAAAACAAATATCCCACAGAGCAGTTTGGGAAATCCCACAAACTTCATGAGGCAGGTATCATTATTACCCTATTTTACAGATGAGGAGCCTGAGCCCCAGTCAGGTTCAGGAGCGTGCCCCAGGTCCCACCGCTGGGAAAGTGATATGAGCCATTTAAAAGGGACTCTGCCCTCCTCGAAGTGGAGCTCTTTGCTCTGTGCTACAGGGGCTTCCTTCTCAGATACCCTGTTTGGTTTTCTAATTGGTCCTGACAATGAACTAACCCAAAGCTCTCACTTTGTTCCCTGTACACATGGGCTGATTTCACACACAGAGCCTCCACTGGGGGGCAGGAGGGGGGAGACATATAAATTATCTACCCTTTGCCACCTGTCATGACTGGCTGATTTCTCCTGGTTTCTGGGGCAGCTGTAAGAGATCCCCACCCCACTTCCAAGAAATGATAGCAATGGGTGTGTCCTTATCCTGGCTCTGCCACTTAGTAGCTGTGTGATCTTGGGCAGTTACTTAACCTCTCTGTGCTTCATCTGAGTGATCAGGATAATAACTCTACGTAAGGCTGTCATGAGAATTCACTGAGACATGGATATACTGAAGGGCTCAGCCCACTGCTCCGCCTGCAGCAAACCCTCGGGAAATGGTGGCTGCCCTGGTGTTTTTAGACCACCCAGGTTGGCTGTATTTCTGACATGGGCCACAATGGGGCGTCAAAGATTCAGAGGAGAATAGGTCAGATGGGACCGAGCACCCCCTGATGTAGATCTGAAGTCCTCCTGTCAGAGTCCGCACAGGAAAGGAAGGCGATCAGGGGCTCCTATTTCTTGACAAATTTCCCTGGTTTCTCTTTCACGTTCTCCAGGTCAAGCCCCTTTGCTCCTAGACTTTAATTAGCAGGAACGAGTGAAAGGCGGACACTGCGGCCTGACGCTAACCATCTGAAGGGAAGATGACAACGGACATGCAGCCCAAGTTCCCTGAAATAGCCTGGCCTGATAGAGAAGGACATCCTCAGCCAAAGGCTTGACAGCCCCACTGCATGAAATCCAAAAATATAAAGAGAAATCAAGTAATTATCTTCTCAAGTGCTGGCAAGAAAGCCAGAGAACACGCTTCCATGGAAACCAGATTCTGTCTGCTGCACTGGTCCTTTCCACCCCGCGGGGAAGGTCGGCTGGCGAACCAGGCCAAGGGCAAGCCTTTCCCATTACCAGCTCATTAGGGTTAAAGCATGGACATGGGCATTAAGGCTCTTTACCTAATTAGGCAAATAATCTTCCCACTAGCACAGGTCAGGCAGAGGCAGTCTGGTTGTTTTGATTTGCCAGCCAAACAGAGGGAACTTTGCATGAGGGCTTCTTTCCTTTCCTTTCCTTTACTTTATTATTTTAAATATACGTTTTGTTGTTGATAGTATTACAGATCTCTCTTATTTGCTGGGCTTTTCTTTTAAAGTCCCGGGGAACTGATTTAGCGCTGCCCAAGTACAGACAGGTATCACCTAAACTACCAGTTCAAGCCGCCCCAAGGCTTGGGAGTCCCTGCAGGTTACGGCTCTGCCCTTCAGTCAATGCAAAGACAAAAATGCAGGCCAGCACCTGCAGGAACACCGTGTGGCAGAGCTCATGGCCTGGGAACCGGCGAAGTGGAGCCTGGGCCCAGCTATTTCATTCCCTGGTGCCATGACCTTGTCAAGCTTCTTCACCTCTCCGAGCCTCAGTTTCCTCAGCTGCAAAGTGGGAATCATGTTTATCTCGCACAGCTGTTGAGAGGACTAAAGGAGACCACTCGAGGCGTGCTTCGAGGCACATCAGGCTGACTTGGGTCGAGTCTTGGCTCTGCGGTTTCCTTACTTAAAGGGATCGAACAAGTCACGGAAGCTTCGTAAGCCTCAGTTTCCTCGTCTATAAAACGGGCATAAGACACCTACCTCAGCATGCTGCTAGGAGAATGAAATGAGATACATGTGCTAAGCACCTAGCATGGTCCTGGCACATAGCAGGTCCTGTACTTCAGCAAATAGTTTCTAGGTTTAGCCCTATTTAGGGTGGCACTCATCAGGTACAATTCCTCTCCCTGATGTTTGTGATTTAGGGACGAAAGCAGATACAGGAACTGGGGAGCCTGGAGTGGACGTGCTGGAGCATCTTGGGCCAGAGTGACCTCTCTGTCACTATCCCTTCATCTGAGGCGATGTCCCAGGAGCCTCTGAAACCTGGATGAGCATTTCTCAAAGTTATATTCGGGGGCACATCAGTCCTGCGGATGCTCAATGAGAAAGGGTTCTGTGGCCAGATACAGTCTGCTGGGCCTCCCCTCTTCCCGGAGAGCCACAAGCCCACACCAGGCGGCCTCCAGTGGCCCACATCCCCCAAACTCATCTGACCAAGTGCAATACATTTGAGCAGCCCAACAGCACATTTGGGCATATGCTCATCTATGCAATTCTCGTGTGTATTTCACTTTTCTTGTGTCCATGGACAGAATCTGGGGCTGGGTAGTGTGTGTGTGTGTGGGGGGGGGGGGGGGGGGGGAGGAGCAACCCTGCTATGCAAACGGGTCTATATCTCAGGAAAAAGGCAGCTACTTGTGAATGCCCTGTCTGACCTCTAGGGTGATGAAGTCATCACAGGGCCCAGGCACAGAGCCCCCTCATTTACCTCCAGCCCTGGAGGATTTACCTGGACAGTGAGGCAGGGGGCTTTCCTGAGGAATGCCTGAATTCCCCGAGCTCACATGTTTCAATGACATGGAGGTGAGGCCCGCGCTGGACTCTTTCAACGTCATCATTTTATGGCTGCGAGGCAGCCTTTGGTCAAGCCAAGAGAAGGCATGATTCAAATGTGTAGAGAATTTAAGCAGAAATGGGCAGATTACTATATGCAGTATTTGCATAATTGTTCTGCTTTCTGGAAAAATCTGTGATACTCAGCCTCAGAGCAAACAGACCCACTTCAGCATAAGGACTAAAGTGAAAATGGTCCAGAGTTGTGTCTGGAAGCAGCTTTAGAAATGATGCAGTAACTTCATGCTGGGGGGTAGGCGCTGCTGAGCTCTGTGGCCTGTGGGGCATCCCGCCCCCTTTCGGGGTGCTCCACTGGGTCCCTCCCTCCTGCTGCCAAGCCTTTGCACCTGCTGCTTCTCACACCCGGAGCACTCTCTTGTGTCCCCTTGATTGCTAATCGCTTCTTCTCCTTCACCCCCAGCTTTGCACGCCTCTCTGTCGCCTCTCTGTCGCCTCTCTGACGCTTCTCTGACGCCTCCAAACTGATGAGTTGCTCCTGTCACCTGCTCCCCAGGCACCATGCACCTCTCCTTGGTTAGCACTTGCCACAGTTGTAACTTTACATGCATTCCCCTCGTTATTGGCATTTACCTATTAGCTGTCAGCTCCACGAGGGCAGTGATGGGTACGACTTATCCTGGTGTCAAATACATAGCAGGCTCTGATGACTGCCTCACCAGCTAATGAACCGTGACCTAAAGAGGGAAAGTGACCTGCTCACAGTCACACAATCATCAGTGAGAGAGCTGGGACCAAACTCCCAAGCTGCTAACTTCTAGTTTGCTGTCTTGCAGTTCAGTGGCTGTGTCCCGGGAAATGCCATTCTGTGCAGAAACTGGAAAAAATGAAACTTTGCTGGCATGTAAGCAGGCCCGATCCTGATAACGCACCCTTAATTCTGGGCCTTGGGGCTGAGGCAGGTGTGCCCAAGCAGCTGCATTGCAAGCCACCTGCCCACCTGGGTTTAGCTCCATCTGTTCCCCTGGTTTCCTTTCCCTTCCCAGCCCGGCCCCTCAGGTCCCAGGGATCAGTGTCAGAAGGAGGCTGCCCAGAGCTACTGCAGAGGAGGGGGAGGCGCCTCCCTGTAAGTCACTCCTGTCCACAGCTCCACCTTTTTGCCCTCCTTCAGCTCCAGGGCATGCTGCCTGCCTGGTGCACTGCAGTGTGGAAAGTTACAGCCGGGACAGTGTCAGTCCCCGGCCAGGCGGTGGCTGCCCACGCTCCTGTCCAGGATGTGCTGAGGTTGGGACTGCATTACTGCATTCAATGAAGGGGCCCCCTCCAATCCCTTTCCTCCCTCTCTTACTGCCTGTCTCCCCTTGTCCACCTCCACTGTGGAGGTTGTAGGAGTTCAAATCCCTTGTAGAGGTGCCTGTCCCCTTGGAAGCTGAGGGATGCTGAGCAAGTTATTAGATCTTTCTGAGTCTTAGCTTTCAACTTTTTCCCAACTCCCTTAACTCTAAATGGGTACAAGAATGGTAACCGCTACCTTGCAGGATTGGTAAGAGGTTAAATGAGATGGTGTGTGTGTGAACTTAGCAGGGGACAGTGCTTTCTGTCAATCTTACAGCCATTAGATTAGCACTTGGCGTTCTGCTGCCTGCATACTGGTGCAAATTCGGATCTTAATAACACAAAGTGGCAGGACAGGCGTCCCCCACTTAAAGGCAAGACACCAAGCTTCAAAAGATTAAATAGTTTGCCCCAGGCGGTTTTGCTCAGTGCTTAGAACAGCTGACGGACTGAAGGGTCGAAGGTTCAATTCTGGTCAAGGGCATGTACCTAGGTTGCAGGCTCAATCCCCAGCCCCCGTTGGGGTAGTATTCTGGTCGGCATGTACCTAGGTTGCAGGTTCAATCCCCAGCCCCGGTTGGGGTAGGTGTGGGAGGCAACCAGTCTATGTGTCTCTCTCACATTGATGTTTCCCTCTCTCTGTCTCTCCCTCACTCCTTCCCTTCCGCTCTCTCTACAAATCAATGGGAAAAATATCCTCGGGTGAAGATTACTAACCACAAACAAACAAACAAACAAGGCATGTACCTAGGTTGCAGGTTCAATCCCCAGCCCCGGTTGGGGTAGGTGTGGGAGGCAACCAGTCTATGTGTCTCTCTCACATTGATGTTTCCCTCTCTCTGTCTCTCCCTCACTCCTTCCCTTCCGCTCTCTCTACAAATCAATGGGAAAAATATCCTCGGGTGAAGATTACTAACCACAAACAAACAAACAAACAAGAATAAATAGTTTGCCAGTAGTCCAGAGAGAGCTGGCCCTGCACTGAAGGGATAGCCCTTAGAACAAAGAGCATGGATTTTAGAATCAGAAAACCTTGAAATCAAACCCTACTTCTTTCACATCCTCACAGTGTGACTAGGGCCGGGGTACTCAACCTCTCTGAGCAATTGTACCTGTAGCTCTAAAATAATACTTTCTCAGGACTATTGCAATGGTGATAATAATAGACATTTTCACACTGTAGGGGCTCAATACTAGAGGCCTGGTGCATGAAATTCATGCCCCTCAGCCTGGCCTGCACGCTCTCCAGTCCGGGACCCCTTGGGGGATTTCCAACTGCCGGTTTAGGACATCCCTCTCACAATCTGGAACCACTGGCTCCTAACCACTCACCTGCCTGTCAGTCTGATTGCCTCTAACGGCCTCTGCTGCCGGCCTGATTGCCTCCTAACTAATCCCCTGCTGGCTTGATCGTCCCTAACTGCCCCCCCTGGCGGCCTGATCACCCCTAACTGCCCGCCTCTGCCGGCCGGATCCCTTCCTAACTGCTCTCCCCTGCCGGCCTGATCGCCCCTAACTGCCTCTGCCTCCTCGGCCCCCGCCACCGTGGCTTCAGGGGTATCTGTAGTGAAAATGTGGTTTGGTGCCCTATTCCCACTCAGCTACCTTCTGTTTTTATAAAAATCCCCCAAGGATTTTCCACCTCATTTGTGGAAGAGTTAAAATAAGATCTTTTCTTATTTGTGTCTTTTTTTATTATGCCTTAATTTCTTGCCAGAAGAAGACCTTGAGCAGGTCAAAGTTTCCATTCTAAAGGGTGTTATGTCTCTTTGATTGCAAAATGCAGGCTTGAGCTCCGGAGTGTGCCAGCCAATAAGAACATCCTCTGCATTTGAGTCACTGCTTTTATGTCTTTGCTGGCTTCTGGCTATGCAGTAAATAGAACACAAGAGCTCCAAAGGCAGTCATTCTCGGGGCAAGAAGCAAATAAACATAAAAAACACCTCAAACAGAAAACCAATCCATTTCTTTATGACCCTGTAGTGCTCAACCAGGCTTTCTCCCTTCCCACCCCAGCCCTGGAGTGACCTCTTCTCTCCTTCCCACCATTCCCCATCTTCCATATCATTCAGGGGCTGGTTTGAGACTCCCTTCATTCAGGAAATCCCCCTTGATTACTTTAGCAATGTATCATCTTGCTTTTATAGACATTGCTGGCCAGTCCAGTATCGAAACCTTCTAAGTGTCACATGTCTTAGATCTCCCTTCTGGGCCAGAATAGCTGTTGGGCATAGTGGTCAGGGACCCAGGAACTGGAAACAGTCATATCTGAGCTCAAGTCTTTGCTCAGCCCCTTACCAGACCCATGACACTGGACAATATACTGACCTCTGTCTGCGGCCTCCTCTGCAGAGCGGGAGTGCTAAGAGTAACAATGCCAAGAGCAGAGAGGCTTATTATGAGAATGAAAGGAGGCAATACTTGTCAAGCGTGGAGCGGGTCCACAAAGCCGAGTCTATCATTTAGTGATGTTGCTGTCGGTCTCTGCAGTTGATCCAGCATGCAGGACACAGCTGTGTTTTTTGGGGGTCATCTTAATGATCTTCACAGCTGGGGTGGGCGATGGTCCGATTCACCCGCACTATCTTGGGGACACGGGGAACTGGAGCCATTCAAAGAAGAGAGTGGGCACTGCCTTTCTGGGTTAGAGTGTGGCAACTGAAGCCCAGGGTTTGCAAGAAGCAGGAGGTTTGTGAAGACAGGACGCTGGGACCAGGTCAGCTTATCCTCGTGTAACTGTGAGTTGCCTCTAAATATCTTTTGAAGCCATCTCTTCTGTGTATCCACTTCCCTGGGCCCGACTGCCACGGTCTCTATCCTGGACCACTGACCTGTTTACCTGTATCCTCTCTGATACAGCGGTTCTCAATCCTGCTACACAGTGGAACCACCTGGGGAAATGAAAGAAAACCCCTACATCCCAGCTGCACCCAGACCAACTAAATCAGTTGGGGCCCGGGCATCGGTATTTTTAAAAACTGTTTAGGTGATTCCAATGCGCAGCAAAAAATGAGAACCGCTACCAAAAGCTAGTGGTTCTCAAACTATGGTGCACATCATGGCCTCAGCCCAGGAGAGCTTTGACTCAGTAGGTCTGGGGTAAGACGCAAGAATTCGCCCTTCTAACAAGTTCCTGGGTGTTGCTGATGCTGTGAACCGCATTTTGAGAGCAAGGGCCAAATCCACGCTCAGCGCTGCATTCTGCTCATCTTTTTGAACGTGCATTTGCTCATGTCACTCTCCTGCTGAAGACCCCTCGATCATGCTCCATTTTCCTTGGCAATAGAAGCCCCAGTCCCAGGATATTATCAAAGCTGAGGGAGCTGTTGCCATCTGGCCCTGCTCCGCTTTCCAGCCTTATCTCCCACTACTGGGTCTTGCCCTCCAGGCTCAGGCCACTCTGTACTTCTGGACCTCAAACATGACATTCATTCAGGGCCCCAGGCTGATGGTCACGCTCTGCCCTCCTTTGCCATCTTTGTCTGGCTAACACGTACTCATTAACCTAACTTCCAGCCTCAATATTGCTCCCTTAGGAGGCTTCCTGGCCCCAGCCAAGGCCACATTCTCTAGGTCCCCATAGCATCCTGAACTTTCTTTTTCATCTCTCCCATCACATTGGCATTATGTGCTCCAGGGCATGTTCTCTGTAAGACTGCGCCTGCCTGGAGGACAGGGGCCTTGTCTGTGTTATCCTATAGAATCTCCAGTGACTGAGGCATGGCAGCTGAGCAAGGATATTTACAAAATTAAATTTAAGATGAAGATAATGATATCTGCTGGGCCGCTTGGCTGTTTTGATGAGTTAATGAGAAAAATGTTCCCAAGCACTTAGCACGGCATCTGACACTTAATAGGTGCTCAAATCATGACCTACATAGAAATCTGAATGGAAATGCTTTAAACTTAATAAATCCTCGTTGAGTGTTTAACAGAAATTGAGTATTTAGGTGCAAAGGGAACAGAATAATTGACTCAAGGGGTGTGAAGAATAGAGGTGTGAAGCAATTACACTCTGGGAGCCTCAGTTTCCTCATCTGGAAACTGAAAATATTAACACTCAGCTCACCATTTAAAATATTCATTAAACAATTGCTTTGTACTCGGCATTGTACTATGAGCTGTGAGAGCAGGATAAACACAGAACATGCCTTCTATGCACTTATGGTTCATCTTCACATGTATTGAATATTGAATATTGAGTATTTACTGCAGCCTGGCATCATAGTGAGTGCTTCATTCACTGTCTCGTTTAATCGGTGAGGTAGGTATTCCCATCACAATCAATACCACTTTACAGATGGGGATACCGAGGCTGAGAGGGATTACAGTAACATCTGAAGGAAGTGGTAGAGCTGGGATATGAACTCAGTTCTGAGTCCAGAGTGCACGCTTTTAACCATCTCACTGTCACTACAGCCAGTAGGGATAACTTTTAGAATCCCTTCAAAAACAGAAAAGAAGTGTTATTTTTCAAAATTATCATGTTGAACAAATGTAAATTATTATTTTTATAGCCATTAGTTTTTGGATTTAATTACTACTAATTTCTGAAATTCTGTTCAGGCAGCTGATTTTGACATTTTGTAAAAAATAAAATGCCTTTTTGTGCTGTTGAACAACATTTGTATCTCAGCAGCATCAAGTCATGGTGAGAAGCAATTTGTAACTGGCAAAAATAATGCGCCCCAGGGGAAATCCAGAAACATCCGATGATGTCTAAAACACCTCTATACACTAATAAAATCGAACACGTTTGCTAAAAATGCCTGCTCTTTACTTTAAGAGGAAGTGACCTTCATTTTCAAATATTTATGATGCAATATAAAAGTTACTCACAAGGTCAAAGTGAAACCGAGTTTTGCAGCTTCTACAATTATGGTTAGTGAATGTATATGTGCAAGCAGGTATGTGTGTGTGTGTGTGTGTGTGTGTGTGTGTGTGTGTGTGTATGTCTAAGTAACAGAGACCTCAGGCAGTAGAAAATTTGCAGAGCTCTAAATTATAGAGCTGCCGTGTGTGTGTGTGTGTGTGTGTGTGTGTATGTGTAAGTAACAGAGACCTCAGGCAGGAGAAAATTTGCAGAGCTCTAAATTATAGAGCTGCTGACATCTATTAAAATTAAGGCAAGTAGTATAATTTCCAGGTTATGTGAGAACTGTCAGAGGCACCTCTGTTACCTTTGAGTGGCATGTCACAAATACAAGACATGCTTAATTTCTAGTCCCAGGCTGATCATTACATAAGTAGCTGGTAGAAACTGGGTGTATTCACAAGTCTACCCACATATATCATTATCTCATTTTTTTCTGCCCTGGAGAGTGTGTCTACATTGGTGATACCATTGTTCAAAGCCAAAAATATTTATAAAGGGTGTGTTTCACCTTGGTTAAGACCTGTCAAAGGAACATTGATTCTTGGTGTCAAATCCATAACCAAGTAGCTATATATTTTTAAAAATTATTTTTATATGGTTTTGTTGATTTTAGAGAGAGAGGGAGAGGGATAGAGAGATAGAAACATCGATGAGAGACATCGATCGGCTGACTCCTGAATGATTCCTATTGGGGATCGAGCCAGCAACCCTGGCATGTGCCCTGACTGGGAATTAAACCAGGGATATCCTGGTTCATGGGTCAACACTCAATCACAGAGCCACACTGGCTGGGTCAATTATATATATATATTTTTACTAGTTATTTTAAAAGAGTCTGTGGGCAAGAAGAACAGGTAGTATTAAAAAGAATGAGGTCCCACCCTGGCTGGTGTGGCTCACTTGGTTGCTACGTCATCCAGTACACCAAAGGTTGTAGGGTTTGATTCCCCATCAGGGCACATACCCAGGCTATGGTGTGTATGGCAGTCAACTGATCAATGTTTCTTTCTCACTTATCTCTCTCTGTCCCTCTCCCCTCCTCTCTTTCTAAAATCAACAAAAACCATATCCTCAAGTGAGGATTTAAAAAAAAAATGAGATTCCAAATTTCCCAATAGATGAGAAAAAAGAAATGACAAAGCATACCCCAAGTTACATTGCCAGCACATGTTAAATGCTTCCTACCCACAATACACTCATGTGCTACAGACAAGCAAAGGTATCAGGATGTCATCTATTCTAATATAGGCAACAGTTCTTCATTTATTCGTGGGAATATATCAATGACTGCCGCTCTTGCCATATTCAGCAAGTTAGAAATAGTTGGGGGGAGGGGGTGCAGAAGTAGATTTTGTGTTTTCGATGAGCTTGAGGTCATTAATCCCAGTCAGTCATAAGCAAGGATAACCATGTGTTACCCTAAAAATATAAAGTAATATTTTTTAAAGTAAAGTCAAAAGGGGGACAAATTCATCAGGATTGGCTAATTTATTCCATGGTAACAAATTAAACCTGAAATCTCAGTGTCTTAAGACAACAATGGTTTATTTCTTGCTTATTCTACATGTCCAATGGGATCATGAGGGACTGTGTTTCACTCACTGGGGGACTCGGGAAGATGGAAGCACCACGATTTTGTGACCCTGCCATCTCAGGATGTGGCTTCCCGGGTCACTGTGACAGGGGAACACAGAGCATGGGGAACTCACGGCCTATTGGGTAGAACCAGTCATACGGCCCTAACCTAACTGTAGGGGGAGCTAGAAAATGTAAGGGGACATAAAATATTTTGTGAGCATCACTGTCTCTTGCCGGAAGCCAATTCCAGCATGTCATAATTGCAAGAGTTTCATCAAAAGGTTGATGGAACTTGGGGACTCAACAAGGGCTGAGTCACTTATGTTATGCCTGTTGGGAATGGTTAAAGGCATTTCCCCAAACCTGAAACGGGATGATTGCTTGCTGTAGCTCAGGGTATCTTAATCTACATGTTATTGCCTCCTACTGGCCAAACACCTGAACAGCCGTAGGCAAATTCTTCCAATCTGACAATGGATTCTGTACCTAACCCTACCCTTTGAAGTGTATATCTCCCCCTCGCCTTAGGACAATTTGTGTTAATTAATAGCAAGGGGTCCTGAGAGGAGAAGATCTTAGTTTCTTTAGCTAGGCTCCTCTGACTCCCTATAATGCCTTTCAAAATTATGTTTCATCTCTGGACTCTTATTTAAGTTACACACAGCCCTTCTCCAGATTGCTGAACCCTTCTAGATACTGAAACAAGAAGCCCAGCAATCTCTGCTATAAAAATACTGGTTAGAGAGCTTATAATATAAAGTCTATCTTAAGTATATGAAAATTGTTCTATTCTCTATTTTACCTGACCTGTGTGGACAACTCTACAACAATTCAAATTAACCCAAGAGAACATGTTATAATTAAATTTCCACTGTGAAAGGTGAATATAGAGACATTAAAGAAAGACATTAAAGGAGAGACATTAAGCAAAGAACGACCCCTCTGAGAGAGAAACCTGCAAATAAAAAGTATTTTAAGCAGCATAAATGAAAACAGTAGTGACGGAAATACACAATTCTGGCACTGGAGAGGTTCAAATCAAGATGGACCGAGGATCTCCTCGCAATCCAATCTATTTCTAATATATGTCAATTGCCCAGGCTAAGAAACACTTTGGGGGGTAGTCAACCATCAAGACTGATTATTTCTCCTCTTTTTAAAATTTATTTGCAATTCAGAAGAAACTGTTATTAAAACTGGATATTTCATTTGCTGATATTTGCAAAAGCACCTAAGCTGAATTTTCTTAGCAAAGGGCATGCTTTTTAGGCCTTCAGAGCAAAAACTGTAGCAATTATAGCAAATATCCTTCTGTCTTTTAAATTACTATAAAATATCAAATGAAAAAAATTAGCCAGAGATTCAAATAATCACCTTTAAAATTTACTTTAAAAAAAAGTAAATTCACAATGGGGATTCTGTTTTTAAAAAGGAGGGGGGGTGGGGGGCAATAGGGGGACATGGACACATATGTAATACCTTAATCAATAAAGAAAAAAAAAAGCAATACCAAATGCATGTGTCAGGTTAATACCCTGCCTTTTTCATGCATACCTGGACACAGATTTGACTTGCAAAGTGTTAACTTTAATCAAGATGTTTGTTGTATGTGAAGGCAGGAGAGTGGAAAAATACATTTTTGAGAAATGGTTTTAACATGAAATGAAACCCAGATAGTTTTCAGGTTAACTGCTTAGCTAGTTTCTGACACTATATATATATATATATATAGCAATTGCCTATAAATATTTTATCCTCCATGTAATAGGGAACCTCAGTATTTGAAGCTGGTCTATGTGGTATATATATGTTTTAGAATTTAAAAACATTTTCTCTATGTTTTTATTATTCAACCTATAATGGTCATTATTATCAACTCTAATGATTCAGTGATTATTGAATCAGTTACCTATTAATTTTACTTGATAAAAATAAGGGAGTGTTTAAAAGTACAGGATTTAGAGAAAATGAGATATTTAAATAGGTATAAAAATCCTCTAAAAAGTTGAAATGAGTGTACAGAAAGATTATTATTGATGGTGTTTTACCTCCTTTTAATTCCATCAGGCATTTTGCTGACATTTCAGCAAACTATATGTTCCTGTAATTTCTGACTGTGAAATTTTGCCATAGAGATATCACATCATGATGCCACAGCCCCTGGGTTTCAGATGCTGCTTAATGGATTCTGTCTCTGCAGTTTGACGTGTGCAGTTGAGTTGGAAACGGCTGATTAAAAAATTTAGAGTCAACATATGCAGGCAGCCTGCACAGAACAAGATAACGCCCTGGGTGACAGCCGGTGGCTTTGATGTAGGACAGTGGGAGGGATCTTTGGCTCCTGATAGGAAGTCAGACTGCTGCACCCAACAAGGAAAAATTCTGAAAAATTCATAAGCTCCCCTACCATTAATAATTAATCTCTAAGTCAATATGTACTGGCAGTTTATGCTAGTCAGTGCTGGGGAACAGCCAAGGACTGGAGCTGCTACCCCTTCCTCTGCAAACCCCTCTGAAGCAGTTATTTTCATGGGGACCTGCAATTTCTTGTCAGAACTGCAGGAGACAATCTTCAACATAAACTGGAATATTAGACACCATAATGTACGAGATGGCTGCATCAGATATTTCCTTACCCGTAGTCTCCTCCCAGTAATAGGTTTAAATTTAAAAAAGACTCAGATTGAGATTTTTCTGACAAAATACTATGATCTCTATAGGCAATTGTTGTTTTTTTTAAAAAATATATTTTTATTGATTTCAGAAAGGAAGGGAGAGGAAGAGAGAGATAGAAACATCAATGATGAGAGCGAATCATTGATCAGCTGCCTTCTGCATGCCCCCTACTGGGGATCAAACCTGCAACCTGGACATATGCCCTTGACCGGAATCAAACCCGGAACCCTTCAGTCCGCAGGCCAATGCTCTATCCACTGAACCAAACTGGCTAGGGCAAGGCAATTGTTTTTTAACCAGATGAAGAGGGACATGTGATTTTTACACCCCTCCCCCTCCCCCCCTGTCCCGGGAGCATTTCGTAAAGTCTGGAGACATTTTTGGTTGTCCGAGTTGAAGGAGAGAGATCTACTGGCATCTAGTGGGTAAGAGGCCAGGGAAGCTGCTAAACACCCTCCCATGCACAGGCCAGCCTCTCAGGAGGCATTTATCCAGCCCCGAGGGTCAACAGTGCCGAGGGCGAGAGACTCTGCTGCAGATGCGACCGTGGGCAAGTAGCCTGTTCGCCACGGCATTTGTTGGTGGGGCCTAGAGCACGTTGCTGAGCTGACACGGCTTAACTTCTGCATGCTAATCCCCTCACGGCCAGACTCTTCCCCAGATGACCAGCCAGGCTGAGATCTGAAATACTTTGAGGAAAGAAAGAGATAAGAATGGGAATTTCAGAAGTCCATACTGTGGTTAAGAAATTTGTTCAAGAAGATGCCAGATTTGCAAGAATACTCCAGGCAGGTATTTGCGGAACACTGTTTTAGAGGCCATTTCACGGAGGTGTGGGGATTCAACTGGCACCTTGCCAGGAGCCACTCACTCTGTTCCATGCCTGGCCTGCTGTAGCTCCCTTGTTCCAGAGAAAAGCTGCTGCCGAGTCTGGGAAACATGCTTCTCTAACGCCTGTCAGATGTATGCTGACTGGCACAGAGCCTGACCTAGGGCTTTAATAAATTCTTGTGAAAAGAAAGAAGGAAATGAACTTCCTGTGTGCAGCTTTTCTGATGGCCCCTCTCATAGCATTTAGCACTGGGGAACTTGGTATTACTATTATTGCACACACATCTAATCTATAATAATAAAAGCATAATATGATTACTATTATTGCACACACATCTAATCTATAATAATAAAAGCGTAATATGCTAATTAGACCAGACAGCCGAACAACCTTCCGGACGTCCTTCTGGACGACCTTCTGGATGAAGTCGGGGCTTCGAGGGCTGAGCCCCTTGCACAAATTTCATGCATCGGGCCTCTAGTGCTCCTATAAGAGAAGATGCTGCTGAGGGCAGGAACTGTATCTGGTTTCTCCATGGATTTCATGAACAGAAACCTACACTGGATTCTTTTTATCCAACACTTTTGGAGCCCCTGATACACAGTCTTGTTTTGAAGAATTCTGACTCTTCAGTCACAACTCAATGATTCATGATCATTTCAATATGTCCACGAACTACAAAATTTCTCTGCTTGACCCTGATTTCTGTCCTGCCTGACATGTAATGGGTAAGAAGGGACAAACAGAGGGAAGAATGACATTGTGGGCCTTTTGTTCTCCAGAGGACCTAGCCGGGGAAAAATCATATTGAAGGAGACACCCATGTTTGCACCTGTAGAGGAATTGAAAAGTATGTATCGCAGGGCTGCCTCATTAACTGGCAATTCAAAGGCAGAAGACAATGAGAAGGGGGGCGGTGAGCTATTTTCTGCAGCACACGAGGCGAAGGGCATTCGGAAAGGTGGAGGCTTCCCTCTTTAATAATTGAAATCCTATTTCACAGTCCACAGATTTTGTGGCTGTGCCTTGATACCACAATAAAAGTTTTCTGGAATCAAGGAAAGAGCTCAGCTTTTTCCCTCTCACTTTAAAGATAAGTACAGGAGCTATTTTTTCACTGTTTCTTCTACTTTAGCACAAGGAACCGATACCTGTAGGAAGCCTGTGAATGACCAGAAATGGACCCCTTGGTTTCCGTGATGTGAGACACTTCAATGCTCAAGGAGCTTAACTGGGAATTCTCGCTCGCAGCCGCAGCCCCAGCCGCAGCAATGCCAGCGCTTTGTGACTGCTGTGTGCACCTGCTCAGCTGCATTTCTTTCCCGTGTTCGATGTTAGTGCTTCACAAACCAGGGCTGGAAGCTGAGCGCCCAGCAAGTCACAGGACTTTCAAACTAGTCTGTTTTATTTTTTATTTTTGTACATTTTTAATTGATTTTTTGAGAGATAGAGGGAGAGGGAGAGAGATATAGAAATACCAATGAAAGAGAAACATTATCTATCTGCTGCCTTCTGCACTCCTCTTACTGGGATTGAGCCCGTAACCTGGGCATGTGGCCTAACCTCATTTCATTGAGACTACAATTCCAAACTGTGACCTCCTGGTTCATAGGTCAACACTCTACCACTGAACCACACTGGCCAGGCCAAACTAGTCCATTAACAGTCTCTCTCACTTTGCCATTCACCAGTGTTGGAAGCTGAGAGGTCAGAAAACTAGTTTTAACATTTCAAAATTCTGGTTTAAGATGTCAGTATCAGTTAAGTGATTTTATTGCATATGTGCACCAATTTTTAAGAGGTTAACTGAGCAAAACTTAAAAATGGCATATTGAAATAGAAAGCAAGTTATTTGCTAATGAAATGTTTAAAATATTCAGATTATGATTTCAAAGTAAATTTTACACTTTGCTCATTATTTTAGGCCCAAGGTAAACATCATTTAAGTAGAATAAAACAGAATATGAAAAGGTAAAACAAAAAAAAGACATCTGTATCTTTGGAGAAGAAAATGTTTTTAAAAGGGATTATGCCTGGCCAGTGTGGCTCAGTGGTTGAATGTTGACTTATGAACCAGGTAGTCATGGTTCGTTTCCCGGTCAGGGCATATGCCCAGTTTGCGGGCTCAATCTCAGTAGGGGGCATGCAGGAGGCAGCAGGTAGATGATGTTTCTAACTATCCCTCTCTCCCTCTATCTCTGAAACCAATAAAAATATATTAAAAAAATAAAAGGGATTATAACAGAAGCAGTTCATTCCTTCTTCTGTCTCTTCCATCTTTCCACAAACATTTATTAAACGTAGATTGTGCCAAGCAATGTGCTCGATGCTAGGCATCCAGTGATGAGAATAGCTGAACTGGTCCTTCCCTCATGGAATGTATACAACAGTGAGGGAATTCCCTCATGGAATGCAAACAACCAAGTAACCATGCACATGCATGTAAATTACAAGTAGATAATTATTCCAAAGGATGAGAACATGATTCTGCAAAGAAGTCTGACCCACTGGCTCTTGAATTGAGAATTAAAGATAAGTAGAAGTTAACTAGGGAAAAGGTGGGGAAGTATGCTTCAGACAGAAATTGTATGTGAAGAGGACCTGTGGCTGAGGGAATGTGGGAGCTGGAGTATAGGGCAAGGGGTGAGTTCTATGAGATAAGGCTGGGGGATAGGCAGGGGTCAAGCTGTGCCTGGGGTCACGGAAAGCCTCTGCAGAGGGTCTTGTAGGTTATGGGAAGGTTATTAATCTTTATCCTAGAAGCAATAGGAATCCACTGGAAAGGTTAAAGCTGGAGGTAGGATGGAAAATGTGGGAAGGAGGGATGAGAAGCTTACATTAGCGTTTCATATGGCTTACATGGAAAACAGATGGAAAGGATTAAGGGTGAATCCTGCTGATAGTGGCCAGTCAACTAAACATACCAAGTGCCTACATCAGTCTAGGTGCTTTCTAGTGCATATGTATTCATTTAATTGAGACTACAATCCCATAAAGGTCTTTTTTACATTTAAACTAGAGGCCTGGTGCACGAAATTTGTGCACTCTGGCAGGGGTGTGGCGGGCCCTCAGCCTGCCCTCTTGCAATCCGGGAGCTCTCAGGGAATGTCCTACTGCCAGCTTAGGCGGGAGCGGGCCTAAGCCAGCAGTCAGCCATCCTTAGCGCTGCCATGAAAGCAGGAGAGGCTCCCACCACCGCTGCTGCGCTAGCCAGCCATGAACCCGGCTTCTGGCTGAGCAGCGCTCCCCATGGGAGTGCACTAACCACCAGCGGGCAGCTCCTGCATTGAGCTTCTGCCCCCTGGTGGTCAGTGCGCATCATAGTGACCGGTCGTTCCGCTGTTCGGTCAATTTGCATATGTTAGCCTTTTATTATATAGGATAAACTTTTTCTTTTAGGCTAGTTTTAGATTTACAGAAAAGTTGCAAAGACAGTACAGAGAGTTCCCATGTACCCCACATGCAGGACCCCCTACTGTTAATATCTTACTTTACCATGGTATATTTGTCAAAATGAATGAACCAGTATCAATATATTATTATTAACTAAACTCCATGCAGTATGTGGATTTCCTTGGTTTTTCTGCTTGCAGGGTCCCTTTAAGGACACCATGTCACATTTGTCATCATGTTTCAGACTTCTGTGGGCCATGAGAGTTTCCCATACTTTCCTTGTTTTTGATGACCCTTACAGCTTTGAGCGGTACTGTTTAGATATTTTTAGAACATCTTAGATTTGGGCCATTCCAGGTTTTCTAGTGGATTCTGTGTTTATGGGTTTTGAAGATGAAGACCACAGAAGTGAAGAGCCATCCTAAGCATATCATATTGAGGGTACATGCTATCAACGGGACTCTTTATTGTTCAACCTTGATCAACCTGGCTAAGGTCACATTTTCCAGGTTTCTCCACTGTCCAGTGACCTTCCTTCTCTCTCCCCTTTATCCTCCTCTCATTGGAAGTAAGTCACTAAGTGTAACCAAACTTAGTGGGTGGGTTATGCTCCAGCTCCTTGAGTAGTGTCTACATAAATTATTTGGAATTCTTCTGTGTGGGGGATTTGTCTCTTATCCTCCATTTATTTAATAAGTCATTTGTTTATTATAAGGATACTTATTATATCGTTTATATTATAATAACCCAATGCATTATTTATTGTGTCATTATAATTGCTATATATTTGGCCACTGGGAGTTCTTTCTGTTAGCTCCTGTGTCCCTTTTACATATGTCCATTGTTGGAGCTTTTCTTTAAGCACTTCCTTACTTTTTGGAAGTCCTCGATAGTCCAGGTTTCTCCTGCATATTGCCTACCTTAGCCCTAGAATTCGTCATTTCTTTGAGGAGCCCTAGTGACTTTTACAGGAAAATAGTATTAGAAATCAAGATATGGGCATTTCATGGGCTCACTGCTGCTGGGGAAAGAAGGATTTGTATCTTCAATTCACACTGATGATTAGAAAAGTTAAGTCACTTGCTCAAGTAAAGAACATAGCTAAGTGTCAACCAAACCTCCTTTCCTCAATGCTCCTTTGTCAAAATACTCTGAATTTCATTCCATACCCATAATTTTCCTAGTTGGCCCATGCACTTTGGAGGAAGCTAATCCTATCCTCAGCCCCAGGTGAGGGTTCTTCCTGGCTTAAGCCATTTGGCAGATCCCAGTCACCTGGCCACAGTGATTGCATCACAGACACCATACTTTGATGTAAAGTATATGCATCAATAAGACACAAGATGGCATTTCCTACAGGCTTTCCATGTAAGAGACTTTCTCACTCTTCTGAGAGAGATGTTTGGGGAATTCTGTCTTCCTGCTGGATGTGGATGGAACTGTGAGATGAATCTATTGCAGGATAAGACTATTCAGTGCACTGTGTCCCTGAATCCAGTAGTTTACAATAAAAGTAGAACACAAGATCATATTGAAAATTCTGCTACCAATTAAAGACAGTAAGGGATTCACCCATTCATTTACCTTTAATTTACAATACACCTACTTTACTTCCAGAAAAGAAGTAGGTGGTTTCCAACAAGGCACGAATGCATCAAACCTCTATGGACAAGGCAAAGGACATGAACTGGTTGAAAAAGTGGCAATGGTAATTTCACTGAAACACTTAGGCTGAGGAAACTCACTGAAATTGAGCAAAAACAGGACTGTGAATTCCTAATCACCAAAGGCAAAATGAGGAACATGACAAATTACTTTGTTTTCATGACCACACTTCGATTGGTTGCCTCCCACACACCCACACTGGGGCTGGGGAAGCTGCAACGGAGGTACGTGCCCTTGACCAGGAATCGAACCTGAGGCCCTTTGGTCTGTGGGCTGACGCTCTAACCATTGAACAAACCAGCCAGGGCTTGGTTTCATGTTTAACTGGAGATGCATAGCAGATGACAGGGAAATGAAAACCGGTTTTGAGTTCAGTATAGCATAGTTAAGAATTCTGACTGGAGTCAGACTTGGTTGGGATTTGCATTATTATGCCTATGTGATGGTTATTCACACCTGAAGCTTAGTGCACTAGGATTACTTTCCTTTTCTTGAACAACTTTTTGTGTTCCTTGGAGTTAATTGCTTCTGTGTACTTCCTGCTTATTCAATCCCAGATTCTTCACTGAACCTCACTTTCCTCTGGAGATATGCAAATGTTCGGATTCATCAATTAACCAATCAGTTTCATCTTCCTAAGGAAACCTTTCTTTGAGTTCTCTGACATGCTTTCTGAGGGCTGATTGTCTTCTACACTGATAGGTAGATTTCCTCCTGGGATCTCCCTGCATGTCACCTGAGGAGGGGATTCCCCTCACTTCTCTCCTGTCCCATATTAGCTCTCCTTGTCCTCTATGTTAAATATTCCTATTTCTTTGTTTACTTCCCTATTTTGTGAATAATCCCTTCAGCAGCTTTTAAAGAATGAATACATGGGACATAATTTTTTGTTAAGACCTTGCATGTCTGAAAATACCTTTTTCTTTCTTTAAACTTTATTGATAGTTTGACTGGGTATGTAGCTTTTTAGATGGAAAATTAATAATTTCACCCTGGCTGGATGGCTCAGTTGGTTGGAAAGTCATCCATACATCAAAAGGTTGCCAGTTCAATTCCCAGTCAAGGCCTTAAGTTTCAGGTTTGATCCTCAGTCGGGGCATGTATAGGAGACAATCACTTGCTCAAGTAAAGAACATAGCTAAGTGTCAACCAAACCTCCTTTCCTCAATGCTCCTTTGTCAAAATACTCTGAATTTCATTCCATACCCATAATTTTCCTAGTTGGCCCATGCACTTTGGAGGAAGCTAATCCTATCCTCAGCCCCAGGTGAGGGTTCTTCCTGGCTTAAGCCATTTGGCAGATCCCAGTCACCTGGCCACAGTGATTGCATCACAGACACCATACTTTGATGTAAAGTATATGCATCAATAAGACACAAGATGGCATTTCCTACAGGCTTTCCATGTAAGAGACTTTCTCACTCTTCTGAGAGAGATGTTTGGGGAATTCTGTCTTCCTGCTGGATGTGGATGGAACTGTGAGATGAATCTATTGCAGGATAAGACTATTCAGTGCACTGTGTCCCTGAATCCAGTAGTTTACAATAAAAGTAGAACACAAGATCATATTGAAAATTCTGCTACCAATTAAAGACAGTAAGGGATTCACCCATTCATTTACCTTTAATTTACAATACACCTACTTTACTTCCAGAAAAGAAGTAGGTGGTTTCCAACAAGGCACGAATGCATCAAACCTCTATGGACAAGGCAAAGGACATGAACTGGTTGAAAAAGTGGCAATGGTAATTTCACTGAAACACTTAGGCTGAGGAAACTCACTGAAATTGAGCAAAAACAGGACTGTGAATTCCTAATCACCAAAGGCAAAATGAGGAACATGACAAATTACTTTGTTTTCATGACCACACTTCGATTGGTTGCCTCCCACACACCCACACTGGGGCTGGGGAAGCTGCAACGGAGGTACGTGCCCTTGACCAGGAATCGAACCTGAGGCCCTTTGGTCTGTGGGCTGACGCTCTAACCATTGAACAAACCAGCCAGGGCTTGGTTTCATGTTTAACTGGAGATGCATAGCAGATGACAGGGAAATGAAAACCGGTTTTGAGTTCAGTATAGCATAGTTAAGAATTCTGACTGGAGTCAGACTTGGTTGGGATTTGCATTATTATGCCTATGTG
Source organism: Myotis brandtii (assembly GCF_000412655.1). Lineage (NCBI taxonomy): Eukaryota > Metazoa > Chordata > Mammalia > Chiroptera > Vespertilionidae > Myotis > Myotis brandtii. Next base: position 52,092 of record NW_005371937.1, on the reverse strand, counting down.
ATGGTTATTCACACCTGAAGCTTAGTGCACTAGGATTACTTTCCTTTTCTTGAACAACTTTTTGTGTTCCTTGGAGTTAATTGCTTCTGTGTACTTCCTGCTTATTCAATCCCAGATTCTTCACTGAACCTCACTTTCCTCTGGAGATATGCAAATGTTCGGATTCATCAATTAACCAATCAGTTTCATCTTCCTAAGGAAACCTTTCTTTGAGTTCTCTGACCTGCTTTCTGAGGGCTGATTGTCTTCTACAACTGATAGGTAGATTTCCTCCTGGGGTGTCCCTGCATGTCATCTGAGGAGGGGATTCCCCTCACTTCTCTGGTGTTGCTAAATCATTTACCCCACAGAGCAGAAGAACCAGCCAACCAAGCTCAGCCAACCCATAGAATCAGGGGACTCTCTCTCTCTCTCTCTCAAATCAATAAAAATATATACTTGGGTGAGGATTAAATTTAAAAAAAGGAAACTATTCATTTCCAGCAATTTGAAAGCTTTACTCCCTTGCTTTGTAGCTTATAGTGTTGCTGTCAAAAAGCCCCACTTACTACATTACCCTTAGTTATTTAAATCTATCCCCTCCGCACCCACTTCTCCTGAAGCTAGATGTTCTGACTGTCACTCTGAAGCACTCTGGTACGGCTTTGTTTTCATCCATTGTGCTGGTCCCTTAGTGGAACCTTTTTAATCTGGAATCTTTAATTTGAAACTTCCTTGAATTATTTCACTGATGACTTGCTCACCTTCATTTCCTCTGGTCTCTATTTCTGGAACTTCTCTCATTTAGATGATGAATCTCAACTGATTCTCTTATTTTCTTATGATTTCTTTCCTATTTTGAAAATCTTTTTAAGTCATTGCTTCATATTTTAGAAAATTTTCTCAATTTGTATTACAATTCTTCTATTGAGTTTTTAACTGCTGTTACTAAAGTTTTTTTTTTTTAATTTCCAAGAGTTCTTTATTGATCTCCAAATGTTTGTTTTTTCTGTAACACATTGTTCTTGTTTCATGGTTGCAATATCTTCTCTGATCCTACCAAGGATGTTAACATCTGCTGACATTTTCTTCTCTCTTGTGGTCTATGTTTCCTCCGAGTTGCCTTTGATTTTCATTTTGGTCTCTATCTTTCATGCTAGAGGCTTTGCTCAGATGCATGGTAATCATTAGTTTCTGATTGTCTTTAACAAGGGAACTGGGAGCTAAAAATCCAGTTGGGAGTATTGAGAACAGAGCTTCACTTAGGATGATCGAGGGGCTTACTTGGGGGCAATCTCCAATGTTGCTATCTCCATATATATCTTATTGGGTGCTACAGAGTCCCCAGGATGATGCTTCCTATCTCCTGCTTAGAGGATAAAGACCTAATTACAGCATCAGGTTGCTATGCAGCAGAAGAAATCTCAACATCCAGTTTGCATCTGCCCAGTTATCCCCCATTCACCATTTTATCTACACAGTCAACTATGCCTGGTGTACCCATCCAGAGACCCTGTAGCTACCCTCTCCAATCCTTTTCCAGGCAGGGTGAGGCTGGTTTTCTGAGGGTAACAATGCTTCTTAGACTTTCAACAAGTCCTTATTTGTAGCTCTCTCTTTAACCCCCACTTTCAGAGCTACATAGTGGCACCAATTCCTGAGCCATTTAAGGATACATGTATAATAGGGCATTCAGAGTTCCTTATTGCTGGTTTAGGATTATGTTTCTTTGGTGTTGCTAAATCATTTACCTCTATTTTACTAACCAACTTACATCGCTTTGTCCTTATTAGTTTGGAGAGGCTGCTGAAGGGAATGATGGTATTTACATGTGTTCTGTCCACCATCTGGAGTCAGTGTTTTCCGAATTGTGTTCTATTGAGTCTGGGGTTCCCCGGGGTACCTCATGGCTACAGGGTGGTCTGCATAGAGGACAGGCTGTCCACCAGCACCTCAGGAAGAGTCGATCTAGACTTCAGTCCAATAAACATTCTGCTGTTAAATGCAACTGCAGTGGCACTTTTTAAAAAAATCTACATTTGATACTGAAACATAACTATGTGCATGCGTGAGGGCAGAGAAGTAGTGGACGCATAGATGTAAAACTGTGACAGTAGGGAATAGTCTCCAAAATCACCTCTAGCAAGCCTCCTCCCTGCAGGCATGGGCCACTCCTGGTGTCAGGAGGTGGAATCTCTTCCCAGCTCCTTGAGTTTGGGCTGGCTTTGTGATTGGCCTTGGCCAACAGGATGTAGCTCAGTTATGTTCTGGAAGTCCTGAGGCCAAACCTTAAGTGGGCTGAAAGCTTCTATTTCCTGCCTCTTCAGGCCCAGCTGGCATGCTGAGACAAGCCCACCATGCATGGAGGTGTGTGTAGTGAACTGAAGCTCTCTGTAAAGATGGACAGCACTAACTGCTGCCACGAGAGAAGCCATCTGTGATGTACCAGCTCAGGAGGCACTGTAGGTCACAGCAATCCCAGCTGTTACCCCACAGAGCAGAAGAACCAGCCAACCAAGCCCAGCCAACCCATAGAATCAGGGGAAATGATAAAGTGGTTGCTTTTTTAAGCCAAAATTTTGGGATAGTTTGTTATATAGTGACAGAAAACTAAAACAGAACATTTTTAGGGCCTGTTTGTTTCCTTCTATGTAGTTTTCTGATTTTTAAAATATTATTTTAACACAAACTAGTTATTTAATCCCTCCCTTCTTTAATAATCTACACTAATAAAAGAGAAACATGCAAATTGGTGTCCCTCCACTACACCCACCAGCCAATCAGGATGAGTATGCAAATTAACCCAACAAAGATGGTGGTTAAATTGCATATGCAGGCACGGAGCAATGTGGGAGGGGGGGCAGGTTGGGGAGGTAGTGGGGAGGACACAAGTTAACTGCATTGAGTAAATGAAAAAACCCTGCACCCTACATGTGTTTAACTAACAAAAGAGCATTTTACTTTTCTCGACATAACATTTTAGACACAAAAAATACCTGGCCTTTCTACAGAGAGAAAATAACAATACAAAATTGTATTTAAAGTTATTTCAGAAAGTGAGGCTGAGGAGGATGCAATGGGTCAGCTGACTTCAGTGGGCAGGAAGGTGTGTTTGGTCCCAACAACAGAAACACATATGTGTTAACTGTGAACCTGAGAGACTTTCCCTTGAATTTCTGAAGCATTTTTTTTCTATCCTAGCAATTGCAGTTCATGTACATTATAAGTCATAATGTAATAAAAAAGTGACTAGTCTGCAGACAAGCAGAAGCAAATGAAATCCCAGGTTTCAAAATGGCATTTGCTTGAGGATTTATCCTTTTATTCTTTCTGTGTCTGCCTTTTTGAATGTCCTGTTTATGGGCTATAGATGGTCCCTTGCCTAGCTTAGCGGCTCAAAATAGATGAGGTCCAACTTATTTGTATTTTAGTGCACGTGTCAAAATGACCACTTATTTAACATTATGCATTTTGAGATTAGTTTCCACTTAGGGAGTGTCCCAGAACTTACTGGGGAATGAGGCAGGGATATATTGTAAGCCACCAGGGACTAGAGAAGCTGCCATTACTGTACTACATACGCCCGTTGGTCTCATGCTCCTTCCCACACAGTGATGCCCAGAAGATGCTGGCCTCATACTAGTTCTTAATAACAGGATGGGATGGTGGTGTTTGCTGTGAGTGCCACCAAGCAGGACAACGGCAGCTGTCGCTACAGCTTGGGAGCTTCCATCAGGAATGTTGCTTCTTTTATGGCCAAAGGCTTGCGGCTCAAGCAGCAGGAAGAGCTCTGTTTATGACAGAGAAGAGGGATCAACAGTCTTGTTTGTAGATTAGGGTTAAAGGGGCACTTAAAAGGGGGCACAAATCTCTCCCATCTGCTCATGTTTTCTAAAGGGCTGATGTCAGTGGACAATTTAAAATGGCTAAAGTTCCCACTCACTGCCCTCAATATCAGTTTATAGTTTGTAAGTTCACACTGACTTCCTCGGGGAGTTTGTGAAAAAGTCCCATACTGGCCAGTAAATGCTGCAAAGTGCCATCAGATTCCAGTGGAAATGATTTCCTCCAAGAGCCAGGGGTATCTTGTTAGAATACTGTTTACAATTTCTAAGAAAAAGCACTTAACTGCTGCCAACTAAAGGAATCTCTTTCTTTCTTTTTAAATTAAGTAACAAGCAGGTAAATAACAAGAAAGGAGACCTGTGAGACCCCAGGGTACCAGAATAGGACTAGGATGGATTGGTTTAAACATTTTCAATTTTCAGTGGTATCCTGACCACTTCTTCTTCTGTTAATATTATCTACTAGTGTCCCGGTGCACGGATTCATGCATATTGAAAGGAAATTAATTAGAAGAAATATTTTAATATCGTTATTCACCCTTTTTCTATAATAGAAGTGCCAACCAAATTCATGATCGACAATGACAGATCAAAACACACGCATGTGATTGGCACCAGTGAGAGCTGTATATGTATTGTGCATGCACGAGTCAACTTAGTCTTTTATATACACAGAATAAACTTGCTTAATTAGACCTGCTTTCTGATTTAGCTAAACTTTTTCCAGCCCAGTGAAGCACCTCAACTTCTCTTTCAGGTAATTGTCAGCAACACAGCAGTAAATATCAACAAGAAGCAGAGTATTGTTGTAGATCACACAGGGAGAATTAAAGGTAAAATATTTAACTATAGCAGTGTTTCACTATATTTTTTACAGTGAGAAAACCTGAAATCATTTTCAAGTTCCACCATTTCTTACTTCTTTTCAGTTGGGTTAAATTTCTAAATCTCTGTTTTCCAGCTAATGAAAAGAAAATAGGATTCTACCCAGTCTCCTATCTACTTACTCCAGGACTTCTGTGCAGATCAAATGAGATGAGGCATGTGAAAATGCTTCACAGACATTTGGTTAAAGTATAAAATCTTTCTACCTGGCTATAAAGCAAGTCCTGTTCCTGGGCTGAAGAAACTCCGTGGAGGCTAGTTGCTAGGAAGAGGAAGCCAGACGTTGCTATGTGACGTCATTACTGGGTGCCCATAGCGACCATTTCTGGGCTGGGCTGGGCTGTGGGCTGCATTTTGTGCATTGGGATCTTGGCAGCGTTGACTGCGATTTGATGGGGTGTTGCTCCGGGGTGGTGGCGGGGCCTGCGTCCCACATGGGGGAAACTGAGTGTTGGTTTGTCGGTGCCAGACCTGTGGTGCCGTTTATTTTTAAATGGCCAGTTGCATCATGGCAGCTCCCGCATTGAGTGTCTGCCCTCTGGTGGTCAGTGCGCATCATAGCTACCGGTCGGATGGACAGATGGACACTTAGCCTTTTATATATATAGATTGTGCATTTTGAAATCTTGTCCTTAAATTTCAATGTTGTGCATTAAAAGTTTTTCCTGAAACTTCCTGGTTACCCTTCACATTTTTTTCACTTCCATCTTAACATGTATATGGTATTATTATATTATTATACTCCTTAAATTTCAATGTTGTGCATTAAAAGTTTTTCCTGCATTTTCCTGGTTACCCTTCACATTTTTTCACTTCTACCTTAACATGTATATGGTATTATTATATTATTATACATTTTTTTTAATTACAAAGAACTTTCAAAGACACTATATCTCACCTGAACTGCAAGATGTGTGGTAGGTGGGAGCATTCTATTTGTGAAGTGGGTACAACTGATGTAAGTCAAACCCATTTTACATTTGAGGAAACTGAGGCCCAGAAAGGTACAGAAAAACGCCAGTCTATCATTTCTCTAACCCCATTATGCACCCATTCAATAACTATTTAGTGAGCATGCACTGTGCACTGTGCTAGGTGCACCATTACATTACATTGATGAGGCGTAAAGCACTGTGGTTGGGAGACTATTTGGGAGGAGAGGTTAGGATTAAATCTAAAGCTTCCATCAGTTCATAAAAAATGGGTATCACAGTCTCTGCCTAACAGCATTGCTGTGGCTAATGACTTGACAAGAAGTGACCAGTAAGTGGCAGCTGTTGCTGGGTTATCAGTCGTATTCAGGTCATCGAGGATTATGGAGCGCTTACTAACAGGAAGGTGGAGGCAGATCCAGGCCCTCACCTCCAGGCCTGCCTTCCATATGCGGTGCTCCATGGCTCCAGCACTGGCAACTCTTCTGAGCCTCCAGCGAGCCAAAAGGCTCATTTAATTCCTTCCCTCGCTGCTGTCTGTAACCTAGTCCTGTGCTAGTTTGTCATCATCTCTTGTCACCTAGTTGTAGGGAAGCTTGCAGGTTTCAGAAAGGCTTTTCTCAGGCTGACAGTGTAGAAACTGGCTATCTCAGAGGCTCCATGTCATGGTGCTCCCTGTTCTCATGAACAGCCTGCAGGTGGGTCACACAGCCCTCAGAACGGCTAGCATCAGAGGGACCTGGGAAGACTATGACCCCAAGGAGTCCATGGTAGCAGTGAGAGGTGATGTGAGAAAAGAGGAAGAGAAGAATTGAGTTGACATGGTCAGCAATTTTCTCCAAATGAGTCTCAGAAAAAAAATCTTTTCAGAATGCGAATAAGAATAATAGTATGACAACTAAAGTTTCTTTTGACTTCCTTTGTTACTAGGCTATGATTTGACAGCTTTCAAGAGTCTTTGTGATTTTTATTTATAGAAAAATGTCCACATCCTACGAATGACCACATCTCGAATAAGAAAGGCCTGACATTTGACTTCATCTGAGCAGTGAAGTGTTTTCTCTAGGCAAAGCAGTACAATTAATTTTTCCACACTGCACCTGAGCTGGAAAAAAAAATGCATCCCTCTATTACATCTTTTCTGCTTATAAGGTGGCTTTTAAACACTTGAATAGTATGAACTATGACTAAAGAGACTACACAATGAACTTTAAATCATAATGTAAACATAATTAAGATATAATGCCAAGAGAATAGAATGTCACCTTGAGATAATGACCTCTAACTGCAGTGAAAGTGTGGAAGGAGAAGAAAACCGATGCCTAGAAATGCAGGCTGGGCACCAGCCAAGACTGGACTTGAATGTCAGTGCCCCAGGGCTCCCTGAGTGGTAACTGAATTGCTGTTTTTTTAAAGGTAGTCAATTCTCCATCATTCTCAGGTTGAAGAATTATAAGGCTTGGAACAAAAACAACATACTAATTTGTATTTGGATGATGTGTTTGTATAATCCTTTGAACATGAAACTTGACAAAAAGAATTTCTTTTTGCCAAGTCACCAAAAGGTATCAGATCCATTTCCTAATCTTTCAAATCCTTAAATTCTTCTTCTCGTTGATAAATCAGTTCACACAAATGTGCTAGTACCTTCTTGGGTTTCTCTTCCAGGAGATACATTTCCCCATTAATAACTAGAAAAGCTGCTAGGAAGAAGTAGCTCCTAAGATGGACAGAATGCGTGGGATTTCAAAACGTGGCAATGGGAGATGAGAAGAGAGGGCATTCTAGGTGAAGGAAACAGCAGAAGCAAAGTATGGTGATAAGAAAGCTCAAAGCAAATTTAGAAAGATGACGTCTGTTTGACCAAGAGCAACACTGGTGGAGAACAGGAGTGAGCATTTTATCAGGGAAGAGGACGAGTCTTCTTTAGACTAAAGGCCCAAGCAGGTACCTCATCTGCCATGTTTAGAGTGAAGATGTGCTGATTGTTCTATAACATGTTTTTCAGTTGAGATTTTAGCTTCTGTTGAAACTCTAGAGGACCTGTGAAGAGTGGGCCTATGATCCTGCTGGAGCTGGTGCCCAAGAGGAGCTGCCCTGTTGGGGGAGGTGTTCATTCTCCGGTTGGTCACAGTCCTCACCGTTCCCTATTGTGTTCACCGCACAGTGAGGAAAAAAGGCAGTTGTAATTTTTGTTAAATTCTTTTTATGGTAGATAATCATAATACCCAAGAAATTTAGGGGTTTCTTAGCCATGGGAGCTGCTATAAATTGGGCAGTTTTTAAACAGCTGATATTTATTTCTCCCAGTTCTGGGAGCTGGGAAGCCCCAAATCAAGGCACCAGCAGATTCCGTGTCTGGTGAGTGTTCGCTTCCTGGCTCATAGCTGGCTGTCCTGTGTCCTCACATGGCACTAGCACCAGCGACCACACGGTCCTTGGAGGTCTAAATTTCAGCTCTGTGCACCCCTCTTAGCCCACCTTCTGCCCCCAACTCCTGGGACAGTGGCTGCCTCCTGTAGCTTCCATGGAACCTCCACGTTCTCCTTTCACCTCTGAGTTACTTAGTTAACAACTTTATAACTAGCTAACAATCTTTCATAGTAAGTCTTCTCTTCAAATAACCAGTGTGTCTCCTAACTGGCCCTAACTTGTCCAGGCAGACAGACTGGCAGCCGTGGGCACTGCCACAGCCTAAAAGAGCAGGTCCCAACCTTGTTAGCAGGGGAGGTGACACAGCCAGAGGAAAAGCCTGTTGGCAAAGGGAGCCATTCCATTTAACTAACAGGCCACCCCAAACAACATGGAGATGGGGTGCCAATCCTATTAATGTGTCCAGTGGCAGGAGTGGGAAGATAGATGCCCAGTGGCCTGGACTCATTGGTGTGGCCACACCTATGTCTCAGTGTGGCCTTGGTCTGGAGAGCTTCCCCGTCCACCAGGGACCATGGCGCTGGTGGAACAGAGCAGGACTCTGCGTGGGGAAACGACGCTAACATTTTCAGAGCACCTGGAATGTGAAAACCGACCTTTTATTCTAATGCCCGCCATATGCACAGTGCTTCAGAGCTTTTAATACATTTCCATAGATTATCTGATTCAATCCTTACAAGAACACTGAGAGATATAGGCAGTTAAGCACATGGACTTTAGAGACAGATGAGTTTGAATCCTGGCTCAATCACTTCCTACCTATGGGATCTTGGACAAGTTACTTAAATAGTTTCAAAAATGGACACCCTGACATTGCCCACCTCATAGGGCTATTCCAATGATCAGAAAAGAGAAGGTACATAAAGCACTTAGCATCCTGCATCATGCAATGGCTGTTCAGAAATGCTTGCTGTTATGTCATGGACAGAGGAGAGAGCACTGGAGAGGGAATTTACTTGCCCAGGGTCATTAAGGGATGAATTCAGGCCTCACTCTTGTCTTTGCATTCAAGTTCCTTCACACTTTTTCATTAGTAACACAATTCTTCTGGAAGCCCTCCCACCCCCACCCCACCCAGGTGTGTCCTGTGCAGGCCACATCTCACACTTAGTTTCCGATGGTGAATAACTACACAAACACAGCAACCTGGGACCCCTTCTCCTGGCAAGTATTGGCTCATCCTGGCTCTGACATTCTATGTGGCTGTCATCCGGGGTTTGACATTTCTCCCTGCTGGGCCTCAATTTCCTCAAGTAGAGTGATCACCCCCACAGCAGTGGAGCTTCTTAATGCTGGCTGTGCTTTGACATCACCTGGGAAGCTTTTAAAAATATGTTTGTATTGATTTTAGAGAGTTAGGAAGGGAGAGGGATAGAGAGATAGAAACATCAATGAGAGAGAAACATCATCATTTGGCTGCCTCCTGCACGCCCCCTCCTAGGGATTGAGCCTAGAACCTGGGCATGTGCCCAGACCAGTAATCTAACCAGAGACCTCTTGGTTCCTGGGTCAACGCTCAACCGCTGAGCCACATCGGCCCAGGCTGGGAAGCTTTTTAAGAAAATACTGATATCTGGGTTTCTCATGCCCAGAGATTCTGATTTAATTGAGATGTGGCCTAGACATTGGTCATTAAGAAAATAATCCACTTTAGTCTATTGTAAAGCCAGGGTTGATAAATATTGTCCAGGCCAGGGGTTGGCAAACTATAGTCCATGGGACAAATCTGGCCAATGGTCTGTTTTGTAAAGCTCTGTTGGGACACAGACACACGTGGTAGTGTGTATACTGCCAGTGGCTGCTATTGCACTATCGCAGCAGAGCCGAGTCACTGCTACAGAGACCACATGCCTGCAAAGCCTGAAATAGTTACTAACTGACTCTTCAGAGGAAAAGTTTGCCAACCTTTTCTAAGGTCCGCGTGATCTCGGTGGGTCTTCTATCTCTACCCATGATTCCTAGCTGATAATCGGGCAGTATAGTCAACCCAGAGAAGTGACTTTTGCGCTTTTTAGACCGCAACCTAGAGTCAGACACATCTTATGTCTGTGCTGGTTTTAAGAATACATCTACAGAGTCCCTGCAAGTCTTCCCTTTAGGAGGAGGAGCCTAATTCTCCACCTAATACTTGAGTGTGGGCTGGACTTAATGACATGCTTCTGAAAAATAGAATTCAGCAGAAGTGATCTTCTGTGATTTTAGGACTAGGGCTTGAAAAGGCATTGTGATTTTCATCCTGGTTGCTCTTTCTTAGATTCCTCCAAGGATGAAATTAGATGATACAGGTCAGGCATTTGGTATAGTGTCTGGTACATAGTAAATGCTCCTTTCATAAATCTTAGTTCTCATTATTATAATTATCAACGCTCAATCCCTGATAGTGGCTCACTTCTACTAGGGATTAATTTTTTTTTTTTTTGCATTTTAAAGGGAAGAATTGGGGAGCTAGTTCTATGATTCATTGGTGTCATTAAACTGGAATTCTAGGACTAACACTATAATCTCTACTTAGCTTTTACCAGGCCTCAGGCAATGTGCTTGAACTTCACATGCTTTGTCTCCCTCGACTCTCTCGACTCTCACGCTAACTCTATAAGGGATCTACTATCATTATCCTCAGTTTATGGTTGGGAAAACACAGCACAGATTTTTAAGTAATGTCCCCAAGGCTTCACAGCTAGTAAGTGATAGAGGCAGCATGGGAACCCATAATCGGATCCTAGAAACTGCATTCTCACTCACATTATTCTTCTAGGACAAGAGAGAGAGCAGCTACTTTGGGGAAAAGTTATTATTGGTTTTGGTGGTTGTGAGGAGTGGGGTTCCAGCACTTAAAGATCCCAGTAAAGGGGCCTAGAGCTGCCCCTTTAAACTTAAAGGTGCAGGTATGAACAGAATGTGGCTAGGAGCATAGCTCCCGGGCTCTCTGAGGGGACCATGAGACTCCCGGGGAGTCTCTCTGAAAAGCCAAAGGAAGATGATATTTGGAGGAGATGCCCTGCTTGTCATCTGCTTTCACAGCGGGTGCTTCCAGGCTCACGCCTCTAGGCGCTGCCTCGGGCACAGGCGCAGTTCAGAGCAGGGTGCCTTGCAGAATGACTAAGAACTAGATATAGTCTCCTGGTCCCAGGCAGAGGAGGTTTGTTCATTTACTCACAGACTCATCCATTCATGCAAACATCTGAATGCCTGTTACATGCCAAAGGTTGTGGGAGACATACAAATAAACAAAACATGGTTTCTGCCTTTAAGGATTGTGGAGACTAAGGTCCAAGGGACCAGTCACAATGCTGTGGGCTGAGCCCCACAGAGGAGGAAAGAAGCAAGTGCTGTGGGCTCAGCCTGGGGAAGCTCTAGAGCAGCGGTTCTCAACCTGTGGGTCGCAGCCCCTTTGGGGGTCGAACGACCCTTTCACAGGGGTCGCCTAAGACCATCGGAAAACACATATATAATTACATATTGTTTTTGTGATTAATCACTATGCTTTAATTATGTTCAATTTGTAACAATGAAATTGAGGGTCACCACAACATGAGGAACTGTATTAAAGGGTCGCGGCATTAGGAAGGTTGAGAACCACTGCTCTAGAGAATGCCACAGAGGAGAGTCACTGGGAGACCAGTTGACCTGTATCATCAAGGAATAAATGGATTGTAAATGATGAGAACAGAGAAAAGGGAACATAACAATTCCGACTCAAGAGTACCTGCTGACTGACTGGAAGAAAGCAAAGGAAGTGCAGGAGTTACTGAGAGGATTTAAGTCTGTTTCTGACCGTCCCTATCCAACACAACTTAATGAGATGAAGAGCCTGTTTTGTCTGCATTGTAGCTACTAGTCACACACAGCCATTGAACACCCAAAATATGGCTAGTGCCGGGGATTGATTTAATTTTTATGTAATTTCAATTAATGTAAATTTAAGACACTCTAAATGAATTATCTCATTTAATTCTCACAATAATCCTATGCAATAGGTACCACACAGCCTCATTTCATGGATGAAGAAACAGGCACAGAGAGGGGAAGTCACTTGAGCAGGATGACATGGTCAGCAAGTGGAATTTGAGCTGAGACATCCTGGCCCCAGAGCCCATGCTCCCAGTCACTCCATTATGATGTCAGCATTCTGCTCACACTAATCTCTCTGTAGAGGTAATCCCCATTATTTCAGGAACATATTAAAAGGTTGTGAAATTTTGACAGTAGAAGTATTTATAAGGTATTAAGACAGCTTGTTCTTTAAATGAATTCATGTGTGAACACCCTGATTCAACTTTTTAAAAATATCATTAGGAATTTGCTAAGATGGTTCACACCTCCAACTAAGTGACCCTACATAATTATTTCCAAAAATGTAGTAAACTGCTTAAGTCTTTTCTACCAGAAGTCACTCAATCCAGGGAGGGACCTCTTGGTGGGAATGGGGAACGGTTCTGTGGTTAATCTCAGGGAAACTGCTGGGCATTTTTTGACTTGCGGTACAGAAGTGGCATTAGAGCGCACAGCTGGAAACTCTGTTGTGTGGGTTTGAGAAATCTCCCGGGAACATCTTTCCACTGTCCTCAAAGATTGCTGACAATTGGCCTGCCCCACTAGGAAGCTGAAATTGAATTCTGATACCAATTTTTTTCTCCAGTAGAATTAATGGTAAATTGAAGTGAAAATTCTTAGAAGTAGCAGACCCCGGGGAGAGTCCAAAGGAACTATGGAGCTCTACGATAGGTTTGAGCCAGTGGCTGCAGTGTACGAGGGCACAGCGACAGGATACCAGTGGAGGTCCCATAACGTGTTAACACCAAGCTGAAAAGCAGGCAAATCATACTGAGGTGAAATGCCAGATCATATTTCCCCTTAGTTACAAAAGGTACAATTCTGAAAGATGAGTAAAAATTCCCAATGACCTAGTCACTGCATATGATACACTATTCAATCCAGTTGACCCATCATTAGAGCAAAGCATCTTCTTTGGCAATTCCTTCATCTCTAGAGTAAGGTGTCCACAAGTGACTTCCTGGCAACATGAATTTTGGCTATTCGACACTAGGTCATCATGCAGCAGGACTTGATTGACTCTGTTCATTGCTTCCACCCATATATTGGACACCTACTCCATGTTAGGCAAGATTGTCGGTACTAAGGACGCAACACTGAATGAATCAAACAAGGTCTCTGCTCACTTGGCACGAACATTCTAGTGGGGAAAGAAGGCAATAAACAAGAAAATGAAACAGAGAGGACCATTTCAGATCATTATACCTGAGGTGCAGGAAAGAAAACAGGATGCTTTGAGATCATGGTGTAGTTCAGTGATGGTGAACCTTTTGAGCTCGACGTGTCAGCATTTTGAAAAACCCTAACTTAACTCTGGTGCCGTGTCACATGTAGAAATTTTTTGATATTTGCAACCATAGTAAAACAAAGATTTATATTTTTGATATTTATTTTATATATTTAAATGCCATTTAACAAAGAAAAATCAACCAAAAAAATGAGTTCGCGTGTCACCTCTGACACGCGTGTCATAGGTTTGCCATCACTGGTCTAGTTGTTTAGGACATTTCTCTTGGCCTGAGTGATAAAGCTTTTTTTACTCCCTGGTGTTTGAATATTTCCTACCAGATACTCCTGGTAAACTGTAGCTGTGAGATATTTGTCTGTGCTACTCTCATGTGTGTGTATATTTGAATTTCATTCATTTCATTTTTCATTGGACCTCACATATAATGTAATGACATCTAAGACTTTTGCTGGTATCCTTTGGGGTTCTATTTATTTCAACTACTGTTTTCTTTCTTCACTTTTTGCCTCCAACTAAAATCCCTAATTAGGTCTGGCGGATTTTCCTTCATCTGCCCACTCTGAACTGGAGCAAATGCTAATGAAGACAGACTTGTACCTGGAAACTGAAGTTGTCATCATTAACAAGTTCTGGGGTTACTGAGTGTGGTTTGCTTGTGCAAAGCCAATACCAACTAGACACAGCACTCCTGAAATTCTAAGAAGATGCCATAAAATTCAGAAGGCATAGAAGGATCCAGAATTAAATAGCTCCCAATAGCACCTGTTTTTTACAGCCTTTGTAGGTGTTCTCTAGACTGGCAATCTTTTAATCAATTAACAAACTGCAGCACAGAAAGATGACTTTTCTCTCTTCATTGTTCCACTTCTGAAAGCCCAATGGAGGGGAAAACACTCCCAACAGAGTCAGTAAAGTAGAAGGACCCAGAACACAGAAAAAAAATATCCCCACTTAAGTTAATCAAGTCCAGAAACTCATACTTTGATGATGCTTTGGACTCCAGATTGGTGCTAAAAATAATCTGTGACAAAACTCTTATTCCTGTGGCTAAGATGAGGAGTTGCTTGGGAGAAAACTGGTAAGATCAGCCTCCCTTGCATGGAAGGGGGCCTCCTAGATCGCCCCCTATCCATTCTGCCCTCAACAGAATGTCTGTCTCCACATGGTGGTATCCTGTGTGTCTGTTCAGATGTCCCTTTCTTATAAAAACATCACCCCACTCTAGTGACCTCATTTTGACTTGATTACCTCTGTGGAGACTCTGTCTCCAATAGGGTTATATTCCCGGATGGTTAGGCCTTCAAAACACGAGTTTCCAGGGGACACACTTTATCCCCAAAGCAACATACTTGTCCCTTTGCCTCCATAACATTCAATACAGTATCTGACTCATAGTAGGCACTTAATAAACTCTTCTTGAATGAATGAAAGAATCAAAAGCTGATAATGGGCCCTGAAGGAGAAATACTGGATTGGTAAGTTTTCATAAAGGATGGTGAGAGGGTAAAGCTTTGCTGTCCATTACATTAGCCTCAGCCCCGCGTGGCTATTGAGCACTTGAAATATCACACTAGTCCCAATTCAGTTGTGTTACAACTGAAAAATGCATTCCAGATTTCAAAGACTTCATAAAAAAAATGGTAAGATATCTTAATAATTTCTATATTCATTATATGTTGAGATAATAATGTTTTGGTTATATTGGGTAAAATAAAATGTATCATTACAATTAATTTTACCTGCTTATTTTTACTTTATTTGATATGCATTAGCATGCATTAGATTTATATTGAACAGCACTGGGTATAAGTAGAGCTGAGAGCACAGAGAAAGTGTCAAGATGAGGTGAGGAAGGAAAAAGTAGCCAGCACAGTAATTCTAGCTGTTGAGTGCATATTGACACACACACACACTGAGTGGCCAGATTATTATGACCACCTGACATTTGTAGGCAAATTAGCTATAATTTCGCACTGAAGTTGCTAGAGGGCCAGATTATTATAAATGTCTGAATAGCACAACATACCTAAGTATCGTTGCTGATCAAGTTCATCCTATCATGTTGATGGC
>NW_005371937.1:16880-36405 GCF_000412655.1 Myotis brandtii | reverse complement strand
ACACACACACACACACACACACACACACACACACACACTCACACTTTTGATGTATATATTCTGTGTGTATTATGCATCCATCATTGTGCTAAGTACTGTATGTGCAAAATCTTATTTAATCTTCATGATGTGTTGTGATGGGTGTTATTATCACTATTATTATTATCATCTTCGTTTCACAGAGGAGGAAGGTGAGCTACCCAGAAGCCAGGTAACTTGCCCAAGGTCAACAGGTGGTGATTTAAATCCCGCCATCCTGCTCCAGAGCCCACTGCCTCCCTCACACACTGCTTCCTTTTCAGGAGAGAGTTATCTATTTGGAGAGCCAAAGCACTGAGAGGCACCAACGCCTGGGTCGGGCACGTAGAGCCCCGTAGGAAAATGGAACCTCCTATCCAGTCTTGGGTAGGCCTGAGCCTAAGCGGACATAACGCAGAACCCAGCTGAGTCGCTCTGACCTGCTGTAATGCCTCCACAGCTGGATCAGTGATGCAGCCAAGCCAGGCAGCTGTGGCACCTGCAGAAGCTGAACACGATTCAGAAAGGGGCAGGGGCGTGGAAAGCAGGTTTTGACTTTCAGGGAAGCCCGAGGAACTGATGTGGGGCAGAAAGCAAGTGCAGATGGAATAGCTAGCTAACAGCCTCTCTCTTTGCCAGGGCTCCGCCCCAGAGGAAAGCTCTGTGGGATGAGAGGAACCGGCTCCGATGCCAGAACACCTTGCCTTTCACTGCACCAGCGTTAATGCCTCCACAGCTGGATCAGTGATGCAGCCAAGCCAAGCAGCTGTGGCACCTGCAGAAGCTGAACAGGATACAGAAAGGGGCAGGGGTGTGGAAAGCAGGTTTTGACTTTCAGGGAAGCCTGAGGGACTGATGTGGGGCAGAAAGCAAGTGCAGACGGAACAGCTAGCTAACAGCCTCTCTCTTTGCCAGGGCTCCGCCCCAGTAGAAAGCTCTGTGGGATGAGAGGAACCGGCTCTGATGCCAGAACACCTTGCCTTTCACTGCATCGGCATCTGAAGGGCTTGCAAGTGCTGACTCAGAGCTTCCAGAGTCTGTCTTCCAGCATCTCAGCTAACACTGGCTTTCATTCATAGGGGTGTCTCCAGCTCCTGCTCCCACAGGGGGTTGGGGGTCAAAGAAATATTCTGATTAATCAGGGCACTTCCTCCTCTCCCATCTCTTCCCATCACACCAGTCCCTCCAGGGTGAAAAACAAAACTACATTCTTTCTTGAGCTACATTCAGACTTGAGGCCATTGTGAGAGACAGGTGACTCCCCAGTCCCTCGCTAGTGGACCCTGGACGAATTGTTTCACATCTTCAATTTGCCGTTTTCTTCTGTGTAGAACTGAGTGCTATTGAATGCATACTGTTAGAGAGTTGTTGCTTATTATCATTATTATTTTAAATATATTTTTATTGATTTCAGAGAGGAGAGGGAGAGAGTGGTAGAAACATCAGTGATAAGAGAGGATTAATGATAGACTGCCTTCTGCACGCCCCTTATTGGGAATCCAGCCTGCAATTCAGGCATGTTCCCTGATTGGGAATCGAACCATGACCTCCTGGTTCATAGGTCCAGGCTCAACCAGCCAGGCGAGTTGTTGCTTATTATTAAACTAGATGCTTATTATTAAACTGTATGTGAAGCGCTTGGTCCAGTAACTCATGCTTCCAATAGCTATTTACTGTTGTTCACCTACTATGTGCCAGACCTTGCGTTATTTATTGTTCCTTAAGCAGATTCCTTAAGCAGACACCTGATGAATCAGCATCTTTGGGGTGCAGCCTGGGAACGTTATTTTCAACACACTCCTCAGGTGATTCTGAGGATGGACACTAAAGCTGCACAACCTCCTAGGTTACATGCTAGCATCACAATAGTGACAATTATCACCTGTACTTTATTTCACTTAATGAAAAAGTTTGAGAACAGAAATGATTTTTTTTAAAAAAAGAGGTATAACTGCACAAATCTTAAATACACAGCTCAGTGAATCCTATATAATAAAGAGCTAATATGCAAATGGTCATCATGCCCTCGTGCCCTTGCACCGGGGCTGGGGAACATGAGGCCACGCCCCCCACCCTGGCACTGGGGGGACCTGAGGCTGCGCCCCCCCACCTGGCAAGACTTGATGGGGAACCTGAGGCCACGCCCCCACCCTGCAGGTCTTGATGGGGGTGGGGCCGGCTGGCTCTGGGTCTCGTGCGATTTCAAGGTGCGTGCGGGTGTGCGGAGACTTGACTCTGGGTCCCACAGAGTGTCCCAGACTCTGACAGGAGGGAGATTTTCATATACATTTTACTAATCTTCTTGCATCTCTGACACTTCTATTATAGAGAAAGGGCAAATAGCAATATTAAAATATTTCCTCTAATTAATTCCCTTTTAATGTGCACGAATTTCATACACCAGGCCACTAGTTTTTATATTAAGGTACACCCATTTAACCACCCCCAGATCAAGACCTGAAATATTTTCAGCTATCTAGAAGGCCCCCTCAGTCAGTAACACACGTGACCTCTACCCCCCACACTGATAGTCTTGTGAAGGCTCTCAGGTGATTGTAACGTACAGGTAGGTTTGAGAATCACTGACTCAGATCCTAGAGCATTGGACTTGCCATCTCTAACCTCTTCCACCACATTGGTGAACTGGTCTTTGGGCAATTTCTTCCTGAGGTGATAGAGGATAGAAAATAATGTGATGAATCTTAATAAGTGAATTATCAGGGCAAAGAAGTTACTAATTAAACATTAAACATATAACATTAGGTAGTTTCTTGTGTACAGCATAATAATTTGATATTGTATAATTGGTAAAAATCTGACACTATTAGCTTCTTCAATGATTAGCAATGTTTAGACTTTTTTTCACATATTTATTGTATATTTATATTTATTCAGTGTTTATGCTCTTTGCTCATTTTCCTGTTTGGATTATAAACATGTTTCTTAGATGATGAATTAAAACAAAACCTTATTGCTCACCTCTGAATTTCTTTTCACCAGCTTTCATCTTTAATGTTATTATAGATGAATCATTGCTACTTATATAAAATATGAGCAGGCAAAAATTCTCTTGGAATGAGATAGAATTATAAATAAAAACCACTTTTTAATCTGTAAACTAGAGTTGTATGCAGCTTACCTCAGTTCCCCTTGTGGACTCCACTGGAGATATCTGGTACTAAAATCCCCCTCTCTCTCTCCCTGAGTCCTGGACAGTTGGTCAGAAATTGTGCTCTTCAGCAGTTCTCTGACATAACGTGTTATTATCATCACTGTTTTGTACAAGGAGGAACTGGCCAAAATGTTAAGATGTACAATCATAAAGTTAATGGGTACAAAGAAGCCAACATCAAACCTGGCCAATGCTGAGAATTCTACAGCCTTGTATCATGGCTGGATTGTTGCTCATTTCCTCTTTTATACTGCAATAATAATACTGGTCACCATTTATTGAGACTTTCCCAAATGCCAGATGCTGGGAATTTTGTGTGTTATATTCTTTAATCCTATTAACACTCTGTGAGATAATGAGATGGGCATGTTGTTGTTGTTGTGTTGTTGCCCAGACCAAGTCTCTTTCTCCTGGTAAAGGACGACACTTTCCTTTACGACAGGGTTGGGGAATGTCCGGCCTGTGAGCCTTATGAGGCCCGCAAAATCATTTGGTCTGGCCCTGCCAAGGCATTAGGACTGAATTAATAAAATGTTTGACCAAATCTAGCAGGCTAATTTAAGTTGATAATTTTGTATGGCCGGCGAATGATATTGTTGGGATGATGCCCGACCAACTGAGCCACTCTGACCAGGAAAATATATTCTGTGTAGTCATTTAAAATTCAGTGTAGTATTGAGAATACTATCAGACTATGCATATTCACATGTATCTCTTGTTTATAGATAAGAAAACAATAGATTACTGTGGGTGGTACAACATTTCAATTTATATTATGGTAAATCTAGATCCAGTAGAACATGGGAGGAGACTTTCTAGAAAACTCCAGAAAGCTTTGGGTCTAGTTCCTTGAATCATAGGTGTTTAATTGTGAAGTCAGACCTTTATGCCAAATTGAAACATTCTATATCACTTGCTGGCTACATGGCTTGACAGATCAAAGCACTTTGCCATTTTCTGAAAATGGAATTACATTAGATACTGTCACCCAAATGGGAAGACTTGGCTGCTATTTCTACCACTTGTCTGTACCAAAACCTTTAAAACCAACAGTATTGGGGCAGAGAGATGATATGATCTTTATCTTTAATATTAGACTTATAGGTTATTACAATTAGCTGAAGAGTATAGTGGTCCCTCATCATCTGCTATCTAAATTCTATCATGTAGCTTGATTAACTTTTAAGCTGAATTGGTGGATATTTTGCATCACAAAGTCTTGAAAATTGAGTGTTCTTATTTCAAATGATCCTATTTTTCCAATCTCCTGGTGGAATAAATGCAGATTTTAGCAACCTTGGTGGTTCACGAGACCAACTCTGGGCAGGCAGAGATAAGTCAGAGACAGTGACGTCCACAGGGGAGGCCTCCAAGCCAGCTTTCCATCTTAGGTTGTTTCAGAACTTCTCAGGAGCAGGGCCATCTACTCTGTAGATGTAGCCAGAGAAAGTCTATACATTGGAACTGATGGATTTTCTTCTTCTACTATATGCCAATATCTCCAATTCATTCAGGTCTCTTTCAACAGACCTATTACACTCAAGACTAGACAGATAGAATGATGAATGATGAGTTCTATTACTTGCCCATCAAAAACTAAATGAGATCGGATCTGCTAGAGTTCAGTACAGAATATCTCATGTTGTCCTAGTAAATACATTATTTATTGAATGAAAAAAATAGAACAAAGCCAAATGTTCTGGTAAAACAATGCAAATTAGTTCTGTCGTATTTGGCATTTATTATACAATTGAATAAGCCAAGTGAATCTCCAGCCCTGAGCTCCAGGCATAATTGTATGCCTCTTAAACATGTCCACTCAGATACCTAATAAAAGTATCAAAGTTGACTTACACAGCAAAGACATTTTAGCTCCACCTACACCAAGTCTGCTCTTTTCTCCCCTTTGAAAATAACACCTCCATCTACCCCGTTACTCATATTTAGAAACCCGAGGATCACCCTTATTTCCTTTGCTCTCATACTCCATGTCCAGTCTAGCAGCAATTCTTCTTGGTCCCTTCTCTGTATTTTCTGCTGAATCTGATAGCTTCTCCGTATCTCCAAACCACCACCATCTCTCGTGTGACCACTGCTCAGATTCCCACCTACTCTCCCTACATCCATGCTTATTCGCTCTTCAGCTCGGTCTCCACACAGCAGCCAGAGTGACCTTATCCAGGCATAGAGACAATCTTACTACTTCCTTGCTTAAACATCACCCATGGTGTCCTGTTGCCAAGGGATAAAATCCAAACTCGTTATCATGGCCTACCAGGTCCTGTGAGATCAGGGTCCTGCCCACCTCTCTGACTTCATTTCTTACAACCTTCCTCTCTGTCCTCCATATGCCACAGCACCTCACACCCATTTTCTCCCTGCTGTTCCCTCTGCCTGGTCTCCTCCCAGTTCATGGCTGACTCCTCATTATTAGTTCTTAGGCCAAACCTAACCTCACTAAGAGTGATTTTTCTCCTGGCCACTCCAGCTAAAGAAATTGCCCCTCCCCTCCGTGACCCTACATTATCATATTTATTTACATGTTTTTCATTCATCTTGTCTCACCGGAATGAAAGCTTCCCAGAAGAGAGAACTCATCTGCCCTGTCCCACCTGTCACCTTGCCAGGGCCCAGCACAGTGCCTGGTCATTGCAGGTACTCAATGGACGATGGCCCTGCTAGGAAATGAATTAGTGCATTGAAAAAAGCACACACAACAACCCTGTCCATTTCAATGTTTAAGAGCCCATTAAACCAGGAACTTTTTCTGAGGAAGCTTCCCAGAAGAGAGAACTCATCTGCCCTGTCCCACCTGTCACCTTGCCAGGGCCCAGCACAGTGCCTGGTCATTGCAGGTACTCAATGGACGATGGCCCTGCTAGGAAATGAATTAGTGCATTGAAAAAAGCACACACAACAACCCTGTCCATTTCAATGTTTGAGAGCCCATTAAACTAGGAACTTTTTCTGAGGGTGTAGAGGTTAAACAATTTCCACCATTAGAGAGTTTCCAAACTATATTTTTCAACCTAAAGGGAAATAGCCAGAGAGCTTGCTGTTTTTCTGTCCCAGTCTGAAGGGCAACATCCAGGCTGTGTCTCTCCTCTCCTCTCAGATAAGCATGGCCAGGTGAGATGCTTAAGCTATGACTTTGCTAGTCCTGGTTGCTTCCCAGAGGAGTGGCTTGCTCACATCTTTTTGTCCATGTTCAGATGTGATGTGAGACGGGCTGGGCTCAGTGAGTGAACCAGTTTGGACAGCAGATCTGGAAACTCCAACCCTCCAAGGTCAAGGAGATAACACGCTCCAACCCCACATGTCTGACAGGCTGGGTGCACCTCACACTCACAGGAGGGGACAAGCACATCAGCCCCGTGGGGAGCGTTTGCTGCCCGCAGGCAGGTGCACTCCTATGAGTGATGTGTAGCCTCCTCCTCAGCGTCTGTGGGAGGCCTCCCTGACTGCGAGAAGGGCACTCACAAGGGGACGCTTGTTATACAGAAGGTGGCTCGGGGCTTCAGGCTTGGGGAGAGACACAGAGTACTTGCTGTACAAGGCTGCAGGTGAGGTACGGGCCTGTGATTTCAGAACACGTCTGCTGAGGGACAGGAGTCAGGAGCCTTCAAACACAAGGACTCCTTTGCCACTTTGGAGTTCATGAGCACCATCTGGGTTTGGACGCTAGTCCTGTGCACTAAGTCCCTCAAAGGCTTCGGCTCCTGGTGGAGATAGAGAAGCAGACCTTGAGGGATCTGCATGACCTGGTCCCTGCCTGCCCTTCCAGCCCCGTCTGCCACTGTGCCCTCCTCGGTCCTGCTCTAGCCACACAGCCCTGCTTTCAGCCCTTCATGCTTTCCCGGCCCGGCCTGGGCCTCTGCATGTGCTGTCCTCTCTCCTGAAAGTTCCTCCCTCCCTCCCTGCTTCGCCTGTGAATGCCTATGCAGCCTTTACACACAGCTCAAACATGAGGGAAGACAGGCTACCCCTGACTCCTAGTCTATATATCATTCCCCACAGAGCTCCGTTTCTTTCCTTCAGAGTTCTTAATAAGTATGAACTCCTTGCTGAGACCTTTCAATTAATTTGGTCTGTAAGGTACATGGGTACAGGGATTTTTATCTGGGTTTGCTTACCATTATATTCCCAGTGCCTAGCACAGGGCCCACCATCAGTAAGTATTTGTTAATTAGAAGTAATTGGGTAATCTGTAAATTAGGGTGCTGCATTCCTGGAAAATACACATCCTGAAAAATGCAGTCAATGCCAAAAGAAAAAAATGTATCCTACTGTTATGCTAATGGTCATTTGTCCTATTAGCAAACATTTCCAGCCTCCTACCTTCTGCTAACATGGTAGCACTCAACTTCCTATAGCTGTCAGGATTGGGTGGGGTTATGTGACTAGTTCTGGCCACTGAGTTGGGAGCACATGTGCTGTGTGTCTCTTCCAGGCTAGAACCTTTATTTGCTGGTGCAAGACCCTCCAGAGCTTTCCTTTGTGCTGGCATAGTGGGCACATAATTTGAAATGGGGCTATGCCAACAATTACTGAGTAAGTATCATGAACAGGGCTCCCTTGCTAACCTAAGATGGACACAACCCAAAAGAGAAAATAGCCCTTGTCTTTCAAGCCACTGTGATTTGGGGCTGTTTGTTACTACAGCACAATGTAGCTTATCCTGACTAATGTAAGAGCTAAATCCAAACGTCCTTGCTCAAATAGTAACAGGAGAAAAAATAAGAATGACAACAACCCAACTGTGGGGAAGCATGAGACTTTGTTGGAAAGTTGTAAGGAGGATATTCTGAGAAAAGGGAAGCGTGTGGAAGGCCACCTGCCCTGTTTATCAGAATTCCGACTTAAGGGAGACTTAGGAAAGTGTCAAAGGCGTCAATGGACGATGGCCCTGCTAGGAAATGAATTAGTGCATTGAAAAAAGCACACACAACAACCCTGTCCATTTCAATGTTTAAGAGCCCATTAAACCAGGAACTTTTTCTGAGGGTGTCCTCCCAAGATTACTCACCCTATTGATTGTATCTAAAAGATAAACTTTATATCAAACTGCTATTACAATAAAAGGCTAATGAGGCAGGCAATAGAGGCTGCCTGGTTCTTTTGGCCAGGCCATCCCTTAGCCCTCTCTTTGACAGCTAATGTTGTGTTGGAATAATTCATTCATTTGTTGCTCAGGAATTGCTGGACAGCCCCAGCAACCAACAAAACATATGTCACATTTGGTTCTATAAGTTTTATAGGAATGATCTCATAGCAACCTTGCAAGAACAGTATAAGGTAGTCATATTTTCATTCTCAGTTGACAGATGGAGAAATGAGGCTCAGGGAGGTCAGATCAACGTGCAACGCCAGCCTGTTCGTGAGACGGGGAGCCTGATTCTGCCTTACTCCCAGCCTTAGGATGTTAATCACCGAGAGGGCAGGCCAGCCAGTGCAGGCACAGCCACTGGGACCAGATTCATCCAGCACAGGCTTCTCAACCTCAGCACTAATGACACGTGGGGCTGGTCGTTCTTTGTTGTGGGGCTGTCCTGTGCCCTGTGGAATGTTGAACAGCATTGCGTTCTTTAGCTTCTACCAGATTTCAGTAGTACCCTTTCCCTCCCTCCCTGAGATGAACCAGAAAATCTCACCAGACACTGAAAATGTCCCGGAGGTGTGGGCAATAGGTGTCACACTCCCCAGCAGAGAACCCCTGGTCTAGCAGCTGACTTCACTCATTTGCTGAGGACTGACTATAGTACTGGACTCTGAGCTGGTGAAGGGCATGTGAGAGGTGGCTGGGGCCTTAAGGAAGCTTACACTTTTGAGAAAAGAGCCAGATGTTATCCAGTCAGTCCTGTGAAAAATTGCCTTGCAGAAGGTGCTACAAAGGAAAATTACAGAGCCTTCAGCTGCGATGACAAATATGCTTGAGTCTGGCTGCAAAGAGGCCATTCATATCGGCTGGATTTTTATCAGGAGATGTTATAGGTCTCCAGTGAATGCCAGCAGATTCTGCTAAACCCGAGTGTGACCAGGCTGTAAAGCACCTTCAACTTGAAGGTTTTTCCAGGCCAAGGAACCCTGATGCCAGCCTCAAGACCAGCAGACAGAAGAGGAAAAGGGACACAGCTGTCCACAGCCCTGCTTTGGCAATGTAGGGAGAGGTGGGGGACTGCCCCTGCATGCGCATGAGCGAGACTCCACTGGGCCTCCATCTCTCAAGTGGCCCTCTGAAGGGCTCAGCAGCTCTGGGGATAATGTACTCAGATGTTTATGGGGCCAGATGGTAAAAGCATCCACGGAGACTGAGGCAAGCGGAAAATATATCCCTCTAAAAATAAACCTGATTTTAATTTCAAACTGGGTCAGTTTGGCTTGGGAATGGTTGGGGGTGTGGCTGAGCTGCTCAGGAGATGAAGTGGAACCCTTGCTAATTTAATTTGCAGGTGCTGCTCAAAATGCCTGCTGCGGGAAGCCTGGCCGCTCCTGCGGGCAGCCCTTTGCCACCTCTGTGGGCTCCATCTGAGAAGCACTGTGGGAGCCGTGGTCTCAGGGAGGGCGCAGTTTCCCGAGGTGCTCTGGAGAGCTTCTCCAGGGGCCATGTGTCTGGAACAGGCAGAGGAAGGGCTCGGGGTAGAGAGTATCACAGGTCAGGAGGCCTCATTTGGGTCCTGAGGCATCTAAGGGATCATGCCTGAGGTTTCCTGGTCGTGAGATGGAAGCCAGCTGTTCCCCTGCGTGCACTTGACCTTGCTGGGTGTGCTCAGGACACATGTTCAGGAGGGCCCAGGATCAGGGGCGAAACCAAAGAAGTGGACGCCCTGTAGTGGGGCTTCAGATCAATCCTCACACCCTGCTTCATGCTTCATTCAGGGGCAGGGAGAAACCACAGGCTCTTAGAGAATTCTCCTTGATTTTTTCCCCATTCACAGGTCCACTAGCTTATCTGTCTCTCAAACCTGGCTCCTCCTTCCCTAACAGCCCAGCTGTCACCTGGCACTGCTATGATGGGCACCACTGAGCACTTCCCAGATTTGGAGACTCATGCACTAAAAATAATAATTTAAAATAAGTAAATCAAGGCATAGATGTACATCTTATTTTTTCTGGTAAGGACAAAGAATTCCTACCATCTATTATAACACTACTAGAGGCCCGGTGCATGAAATTCGTGCACTGCAGGGGGGATCCCTCAGCCCAGCCTGCACCCTCTTGCAACCCAGGACCCCTTGGGGGATGTCCGCCTGCCGGCTTAGGCCTGATCCAGGGGGGATCGGGCTTAAGCTGGCAGTCAGACATTCTTCTTGCAGCCTGAGGGTCTTGCAGTCTGGGACCCCTCGCTCCTTACCACCTGCCTGAAGCAGAGGTGTGAGAGGCTCCCACCACTGCCGCTGTGCTCACCAGCCATGAGCCTGGCTTTTGGGAGCCCTGTGGGAGTGCACTGACCACCAGGGGGCAGCTCCTGAGTTGAGTGTCTGCCCCCTAGTGGTCAGTGCGCATCATAGCGACCGGTTGTTCTGCCGTTCAGTCAATTTGCATATTAGGGTTTTATTATACAGGATGAGCAGTATATCCATAAACAAAAGGCATTCTAACACTGAAAAAGTAGAAAAGCAGTCATCTCCAAATAATAAGGCATTCTCAAGAAAGTAGTTAGAATGGTTAAAATTCCTATATACAGTAGGTCCTCGGGTTACGTCGGAGATCTGTTCCTATGGTGCGACATAACGCAATTTTCACCGTAAGTCAGAATCCACCTACGTAAGCACCTATGACACTCACATGGAGCACATACACAGCAGTAATGAAGTGAAACAGTCAAAAAAAATTTAAAAGAAAGATAATTCCTGACCTTTACTTGTGGTAAATAAATAATAAAAAACATAAAGCACATATGTACATGCATCTAAATGACGGAGCTTTTATTTTTTAATAAATAAATGGGAGATGGCGACGTAACCACGAAATGACGTATGTTGTGCCCGATGTAACCAGAGGACTACCTGTATATATAGTCAGGTACAAACCACACACACACACACACACACACACACACCCCACTTTACCTGCCTCACTTCTTGATGGATCAGTGAAAACTCTGCTAAGAGTTGTCACCAAGCCATGGGCTCGGGTGTGGGAACCAGCATCCTAAGTTATTGTCCTGACTAATCTTTCTCTTTCATCAATCTGTCGGGTCCATGAAACCTCCAAAAGACACCTTCCTAAGAAGCAAATCTCACCACAGCACTCTAATCCTCCAAAAGCCTCCAGTATCCTCAGGATGGGGCGAAGCACTCGGGGAAACCCAGGGAAGCTGGATGACTTGCCGGAGGCCCCAGCCAGTTTCTGCCCTGAGCCTGGGTTAGAACCCAGGGCTAACACGCCTGCAGACGGTGCTATCAGCCGGCACATGCTCCCGATGTGGCGCCCTCTGGCGGCCGCTGGAAGGTTCCACTCGTCTCCCTTTACTTCCCATCTCCTGGACTCCCAACAACCGAATTCTTGATCGTGTCCTCAAAACCTTCTTGTTTTCTTTCCAAATCGGAAGTCTAACAGAACGGCGAGGATGGGAATGGCTCCACAGCTGTGCGTCCAAGATGGTAGCTAGTAGCCCTGTGGGGCCGGTGAGCACCTAAATGGGGCCATGTGACCAAGGCACTGAATTTTATTGTTAGTAAATTCTAACAGCTACTGGTGACTAGTGGCTACTGCATGGGACAGTACAGGTCTGGACCTTTCCCTGTGAGTTTCATTCTTAACCTGGAGCCCAGATAAATTATTCTACAAATGTCCAAAGGGAACGTATCCTGAACTGGAGCCGGACTCTGGGGTTTGAACAGTAACTCCAGCCCTAGTTGGCTAAGTGACCGTGACCAAGCTTTCACTCTGTGCCTCAGTTTCCTCACTGTAAAGCAGGAATAACAATAGTACCCACCTCACAGGGTTGGCTGATGATGAAATGAGTTAAATAATAGGTTTTAAATGCTTAGCTACTGCCTGGCATGGAGGAAGCACTGGCATGTTTGCCATGATGACGGAGTTCAGACCATGTGTGAAGCCGCGTGGCTAAGTGTGGAGGAGCTGCTGAGGACCAGACGCTAGCCTGCTCCTAAATAGATGCTCTGGAAGTGTCACCCCAGAAACAGGCCAAACCCCCCTCGTGGGCAGGGGCGGAGGCGCTGTGAATCCCTCCCTGAAACTTACTGCCCCACTAGGAGGTGCTGTGCCCACTCCCCGTCTCAGAGAGAGGGTCCCTGAGGCAGAGAGACAGTCTCCCAGGCCCGGCTGCTGGAACGTGGGAGCTGGACTTGAGCGCCAGGCTCTCCACATGGTTTCGCGCTGCCTGCTCAGCCCATTGAGGGACGCCTGACCATCGCTCATGAAGAATGTTACGCTGATGAAAGGCACAGAACCGGAAATGGACAGGGAAGAGAAACAGGCCGAGAAAATCAATAAAATATATTTAAAAAAAAAAAGAATGTTACGCTGATGAAAGGCACAGAACCAGAATGGACAGGGGAGAGAAACAGGCCAACGGAGGGGCGGTGCAGGTGTTTTAAAGCTCTCTCCTGGGGGTAACAGGATGGAGCTGCTGTGCAGCTACTGTCCGCGGCTATTGGAAGGAACTCTGCCTGCCCACCCTGATGAGGTGAGGGGACAGGGAGAGAAGTGGCCTCTTTGGGTCCATGGAGGTGCTTTTGAATTCATTCTGTTGGAAGAATAATTACATTATTTTCTTTCATAGCGCTTCACAGCATAAGAGTGCATTTACACCTCTTTTCCCAAACTTAAGCTCTTGACTTGTCTACGTTCAAATTTGAAATTAAAGAGTCACATTCCTTGGACTAAACAAAAACAACCTTGAGGTTTTCAGACCGGATCTTAGCCACAAATACCGGGAGGACAGGAGCCATCGACCCAGTCTGCACTGGAGGAGACGTGCAGTCAACTGACAACATGAAGTCACTCTGCCGGGAAGGCTAATTTGCTTCATTATTAATTACAGGATCTAAGATTGCTCAGTTTCTAGTTATGCAGGGGATGTGCAATATCTTTAAGTGACCCATTAAGCATATTGATCAATAGCTAATGGTAAATAATCCTGGATTCTGGCAAAAGAAAGCAAAAACAACCCTTCACTCAAAGTAATTAACCTTCTGCTTCCTTTATGTTTTTCATACTGACCAACAACCAAACTCTCAAATAAAAATTCTCTTTCTTTCTTAATGGCACAGTAAGATCAGAAACACCACCCACAAGAGAGTCAGGTTCTATCTTATTGATAGGCATTCGGGAGTGTTATGAGGACTTGGACAGATTTTCAAAGGCAAATCTTTTTTTTTTTTTTAAAGGCTTGCTTTAAAAATATTGGTAAGTATCTATCAGGAAGATATTCTACAGCTTAAAGAAACTTGAAAAATACTCAGCTGGATCATTTTTTATGTCCTTTTTTTCTAAAAGGTTCTTTATGCTCTAAATTAATCATTTCTAAGTGCCTTATATCAAAGCTGGCAAAATGTAAAACATTGGTTATTTGGCCAAGTCCTTCATCAGCCTCAACTTCATTTGCTAATATTATATCTTCATAATAAAATTTAAAGTAAAATAAAAATAAAGACATTGGTAAGGACCAATTGTGGGTGAAAATGTGAAGTACCAGATTCTCTTTTATTGCTGGTAGCAGAGTTTATTGGTGAAACCGCTTTGGAAAATGGTTGGGCAATATCTACTGAGGATAAACATCCGCATACATATATCAGTCTCATGATCCAGAATCCCACTCCTGGGTATCTACCAAAAGAAATGAGTCCTAACACTCATTAAATAACATGTATAAGAGTGATCAGAACAGCTTTATTCCTATTAGCTCCAAACAGAAGCAACCCAAATCTTCATCAACAGTGGAATAGATCAAATTTGGTACATTCACATACTGGAATACTGCAGAGCAATGAATGTGAATGAGCCACTGTAACCTGCAATAGTCAAAATAAGTCTCGTAGGCATTAAGCTGAGAAAAAGAAGGCACACCCAAGAATATATATTACATATATAATTTCATTTATAGGGAAGTTCAAACAGCAAAACTGATCTATAAGAACAGTTTCAGTTGGTGGGACATATGGGAAGAAATTTTGATTTTTAAAGCCCAATACCTAGTTTTTTCTGATTTCACAGTTGTCTCCATAGCAATAGTCACAGACTCTAAAATGGACAGTCTCTTAAACAAAAGAGACATTGTCATCCTCACCAGCTTCCTGAGAAGGTTGCCAGTGCCCTGTTCAAGTGGCACCTGCAAGGATGTGAGCTTCCTACACTCTTTTCCATTAGAGAAAGGTTTTGCAAGTGATGATACTAACACAAGTTTGAAACACCATGGAGGCCTTTATCACCATTGTCTTGAGGGACAGGACTAACATGCATTTAGAAGCAAACATTGTTGTTTCAGTCCTGGGAGCCTGTGACTCATCTGCTGGAAATCCTAATGAAATTTCCCCCAAATACTTAGTGTGACTATACCTGGAGTGAAACTAAAATGAGATTATTCTAGCTGCTGGACTGGCTCTTTTTCTGGACATTCTATAGCAAGGGTAGGTTTTAAGAAGTGGCATACACTCAATTTTGGATCATCTTGTGCTTGTATAACTCATCAATTTATAAATTTATAATTGAAGGCTCTATGTCCTTCAATTATGTAGATAACCCTACAAGGCCAAGAGAGCACATTTTACTGTTTTATTTTGCAGATGGGGAACTTGAGGCTCAGTAAGGTGAAGTCACAGCTCAAACTCACACAGCTAGGGAATGACAAGGCTGGAATTCAGACCCAGAATGGGCTACCTGCAAAGTCCATGTTCCTTTTGCCATTCTGGATATTTCCATGTAGCAGGGCTTGGCCTCTCAGACTTCTGCGGGGCGGGAGGTGATATATGCTCCCTTATTACCTTGAACAATATGTTGCTAACTTAATTGGAGAAACCTTTCTTCAATGTAACACCCATATCCCTTTTTCCTTAAATAAAGTCATTTAAATTTTTTGGAAGATATTAAGAGCCACATCTCATTGTCTTTTCCTATTGTATCCTCATTCCTTTACCAATAATTATTACCAAAGACCTTTAATAGTTCCTTCAAATACGGATTGAAAACTAAAGTTTGACACAGCAAAGGCAACCATCAACAAAATGAAAAGGCAGCCTACTGAATGGGAGAAAATATTTCCAAAGGATATATCCAATAAGAGGTTAATATCTAAAATATATAAAGAACTCTATATATTTTTTTAAATCTGATTAAAGAAACAGACAGAGCCCTGACCAGTTTGGCTCAGTGGATAGAGCGTCGGCCTGCGGACTGAAGGGTCCCATGTTCGATTCTGGTCAAGGGCATGTACCTTGGTTACGGGCACATCCCCAGTCGGGGGTGTGCAGGAGGCAGCTGATCGATGTTTCTCTCTCATCGATGTTTCTAACTCTTTATCCCTCTCCCTTCCTCTCTGTAAAAAAAAACAACAATAAAATATATTTTTTTAAAAAGAAACAGACAGAGAACCCGAACAGAAGAAATACTGATGGCAACAGATGCATGAAGAGATTCTCAACCTCACTAATACATCAAGGAAATAAAAATCTAAACCACAATGAGATATAGCCTCACACTTGTCTGTATGGCTATTATCAAAATGACAACAAATAAGTGTTGGTGGGGGTGTGGAAAAAAGGGAACCCTCATGTATGGTCAGTGGGATTGTAAGTTGGTGCAGCCACCATAGAAAACAGTGTGGAGGTTCCTCAAATATTTAAAAATAGAATTACTATATGATCCAACAATTTCACTTCTGGATATTTATCTGAAGAGTACAAGTACACTAACTCAAAAGGATATAAGCAAACCTAAGTTCAATACAGTATTACTTATAATAGCCAAGACATGGAAGCAACCTAAGTGCCCACTGATAGATGAATGGATAACAAGATGTGGTACATATAGACAATGACATATTATTTGACCTAAAAAAGAATGAAATCTTGCCATTTGTGAAAACATGGATGGATCTTGAGGGCATTATGCTAAATGAAATAAGTCAGACAGAGAAAGACAAGGACTATATGATTTCACTTATATGTGGAACCTAAAACAAAACAAAATAAAAATACAAATAAAACAAAACTGAAACAGACTCATAGACACGAAGAACAAACTGATGGTTGCCAGAGACCGGGTAGGGTAAAGGATGGGCGAAAAAGTTGAAGGAGATTAGGCGGCACAACTTTCAGTTATAAAATAAATGTCATTGGGATACAATGCACAGCCCAGGATATATCGTCATAATCCTATACAATAAAAGGCTACTATGCAAATAGACTGAACAGCGGAACAACCAAACAACTGGTCACTATGACATGCGCTGACCAGCAGGGAGTGTGTGCAGAACATGGCAGGCGTTGGCTGCGGCAGGATTGTGGAGCAGGGGAGCAGAGGCACCAGACCAAAGCTGTCGCTGTTCACTGTCATTGGGGTGAGCCTCTGGTGGTTACTGAAAATTCTTTGCTCCTATGCATCCTGGTCCCGCCTGGTGCTTGCACCTGCTGCTTGCATCAGCCACGCTTGTACCTGTTGCTGGCGCCAGAGCCACCGCTCACACCCACTGCCAGTGCTGGGCCCACTCGCACCCATAGCCGGTGCTGGAGCCACCACTGGCACCCGCTGCCGGTGCCCGGCACTGGTCCCAATCGCTTGACGCCATCAGTGGGTGTGAGTGGTGGCTGCTGGCCCTAATTGCTCCTGAGGGCTTCTCTACTTCCCCCTGCTCCTGAGGGGCGATTGGGAGCAGGGCTGCCAGCAGACAAGGGACTGGGGCGCGGCAGGAGGGGCTGGGCAGGGGCACAGAGGATGAGCCAAGACCCGCCCCTGTGCCTACTGCAGCCTCGCGACCCACAGTTCCTTTCAAGGTGCACGAATTCATGCACTGGGCCCCAGTATCATAATAACTTTACACGATGAGGTGACATATGGCTACTAGGCTGATCATGGTGATTACTTTGTAAGGAATATAAATGTTGAATCACCTAAAACTAATATAATATTGTATGTCAATTACACTTTAATTTCAAAAAAAATAAAAATAAAATGAAAGTTTGAGCTTGAGGGAGACTTTGGAGCCAGTGCCATTTCATATCCAAACATAAAGGTCCTTTCAGTGATAATAAGTGAGTAAGTCCTGTTATTCTGAAGCTGCTTGGGAAAGCTCGACTGTTACTATACAAAATAAATTCAATGACTCAGGTAATCTTTTGGCCCAAGGGAAAAAAAGTGAAATATCTCTGTATCTTTTATTCTCCTTTATCTTTGGAATAAATATTATAAGTTTGACTTGGGAATGGGAAAAACACTAGAAGAAATGGGCATGTGCACGCATGTGTGTGTGTGTGTGTGCGTGTGTGTGTGTGTGTGTGTGTGTGTGATTAAAATGTTAAGCAACTTCATGTGTACACCAGGGTGAATAAATGCTTGAAATTTGGAATCAAGTCTTGAATCTCTCCAAAAACCTGCTCTGTGGCCTTGGTTAGTTAACGTCTCTTAGCTTCAGGTTTCACATCTCTAAAATGGTGATAGGTAAGTGAATAGTATTTGTCTGCATGAGAAAATGCATACCTATAACAATCCCTAGCACAAATGCTAGTCATTTTTATTATTGCCTGCTTTTGCATCTGGGATCAAAAGCATCTGGGCCTTAGCATCTGGGCTCTGGAAACAATGAGTGGCCCTGGGCCTGCTTCAGGTGGAGTGGTCCCAGCATCCTACGTGTTCACGTTGCTGAGTGAGTTAGTGTAGGAGCCTGTTTGCTTAGTACCCAAGTGGATGCAGAGCTCAGTGCTGCCTCTAAATGTCTGGAAACATTCTATTTATTTCTCTGAGCACGATCAGGGAATGAAAGGATGCAACATTCTGCAAATCCATCTCAATCACACCTGTAACTTAAACCACAAAGATGAGGAGAAGCTACAGGAGAGGCAACTTGCTCCTTCCACTCAACAGTGAGAGGAAGTGATTTGCACAACAGCTGAATTGATTTATAAAGTGAGGTTTAAGTGCTCAGACTTCAGTGTCAGATCTTGGATCAAATCTCTGGCCTGCTGCCTACTAGCTGTGTGATGTGATTCTAGGCAAGTTACTGAAGCATTGTGTCGCAGTTTCATTCTGTAAAATAAAAAGAATGAAAGTACAGTTGACCCTTGAACAATACAGGTTTGATTTGTACAGGTTCACTTACATGTGGGTATTTTTCAATAAATACCTAGAGTACTATAAATGTATTTTCTCTTCCTTATAATTTTCTTAATAACAAATTCTTTTCTCCAGCTTACTTTATTATAAGAATAAAGTATGTAATACACATAACATGCAAAATATGTGTTATAAGTGACTGGTTATGTCATCAGTAAGGCTTTCGTTTTGTCAACAGCCGGCTATTCGTAGTTAAGTTTTTGGGAAGTCAAAAGTCATATGTGGATTTCCGATAGCACAGGGTTGGTGCCCGAACCCTCGCATTTTTCAAGGGCCAACAATGAGTTATTGCATGACAATTAAAATTCTTACATATAATAAGCACAATTCAAATTGTAATTAATATTACATTAGTGTTGTTCTTGTGGTTGTTTTCTGGAAGTACTGGGCAACCTTGTATGTCCTGCCTCTAACACTTTCTCATTCTGCATCAGCAGGGAAGAGAGAGCCCTCCTTTGCACCTGTGGTGCTCATTGATGCTACTTGGCAAATACTTCCCGTTCTCTCTGCTGGGCCCTGGGAAGGCTACACTTCCTTATATCCCTGCAGTTGGGGAGACTATTTCTGCCCAATGGATTGTGAGATAAATTCTGGGATGAGCATTTGATTTCTGGTGTGAGACTCAACAGTCCTCTTTTCCCACTCACATGGCAACTTAAGACACTGTAAATGTTGGCTGCTCCATCAGCCTGAGCCTCTGAGTAACTGTGAAGTCTAGGGTCTTTGTCACCCCACAGTGGCCATGGAGTATGAGCAAGAAACAAGCTTTTGCTTTTTTTATCTACTGAGAAGCTGGGCTCTTTGTTACTGTAACCCATCTCGCTAGTCCTGACCCTACCACATCCCTATAGATGGTGTTGTGGTTTTTAGCTGGTGGGACATTTGGAAATGTCTGGGGTCATTTTGGTTTTCACAAATGAAGAGGTGTGTGTGTGCTACTGGTATCTAGTGATTAGAGGCCAGGGATGCTGCCAAACATCCTAAAATGCACAGCCCCCATAAGAACAAATTACGTAGCAGGAATGTCAGTACTACTGTGGTCTA
>NW_005371937.1:4486-16480 GCF_000412655.1 Myotis brandtii | reverse complement strand
CCTGCGTCCAGGAACAAGCATCTTTCTCTCTGTCTTTCCACTGCAAGCTGCCTCCTTTGCCACCGAGTTATACAAGTCCCTGATGTCCTCTGGAAAAGTTACAGAAAAATCCATATTCCGGATCATTAAACATTGCAGTTTAAAAGCTTGGAAGGAAAGAGAATTTGACATAGGTATGAGATGTCCATTTGGATTAAGGCCTCTGACAGTCAAATACCTTTGGGCAATACCTGAGCTTGAATTCTAATAGGCCTCCTTCAGAGAGATTGATGCCATATTCGATAGGAGTTTTAAAATGACATGTCCAAGGTAAGAAGACTAGTGGCATAGCCAAGACGAGACCCAGACTTCCTGTTCACTCCCAAATCTTTTGTCCTTTTGTTGTTAATACATGTAAGGGAGGGAAGAGGGCTGGTGAGTGGGTAGTGATACACTCATGGTGCAACTAGCTTGGCCTTCAACGTCTGGTTGCCCTGAGTTTTGTATTTTAACTTATTTGCCCTTCAGTGTCCTATATAACAGTTTAGTGCGAGTTGAGAAGAACATATGTAAAATGTTAGTGCAATAACTGTCATGTAGTTATTTATTACAGCATTGCCAAATGCATCTCTGATCCTGGGGTGGAGACAGAACTGAGAGGGATGGCCCAGAGAGGTGTAGGCTGTTGGGTGCTTTAAAGGTATGAAGAAACCTGGAGGAGAGGCAGGGAAAGGAGTTGGCAGAAACCGAACACAAATGTCAGTATCATTTGTATGATAGTGTCTTGATATTGTCTTACCTCCCAAACAGAGGGAATCCCAGTTTGTCATTGCAGCTTATTAATAACTTGCACCCGAAGTTGCTTTGCTTGGTTGGGATGCACACTCTCAATCTCAGTGCAGTAAAGAGCCCCCTTCCCCAGGACAGCACTGTTCTGATTCTAAACCTCTGGAAACTATTACAGGTACGATGACTCCTACTGGCACCAATTTTACAAAGTAAATAAATTACAAGGTTTTTAAACACATATTTATTGCGTCCTCCCCTGTGGGGGGCACTGGTAAGACAGGAAAGAGTGGGATGATCAGGCGGGTTCCTGGCCTCGTGGAGCTCACTAGGAGACCACAATAAGCAAATAAAATAATTCTGGATGGTCATTTGTGCTGGAAATGAAACAAATCAGGTGCTGGGTTCAAAGAATGGCCTAGGGATCAGACTTTAATATTCAGGAAAGGCCGCTTGGAGGTGGCGGCATTTAAGCTGAAACATGAAAGATGAGGAGGATGTGGGGGAAGTGAATTCTAGGGGACAGGCCATCCAGGAGGAGGAAGCAGTGAGCACATTGTCCTCCATAGACGTCTTGTTCTGGACTCCCTCACAGTCCTGTGAAGTGGGCACTTCCGACATGGCCCCCAATGACCCCCACCTTGGTGTCCATACCCTTGTGTAATTCCTCCATCTTGTGTGAGGTCTGGACCTAGTGTCTTCCTTCTCACAAATCAAACAGCCAAAGCCACAGCATGTCACTCCATGATCACATTAGTAAAGATTACAACTCCTGTCTTCCTAGCAGACTTTCTCTCTGGCTGGTACAAGCTGCCATGCTGGACAGTCCCACGTGGCAAGGATGTGAAGCCTCAGTCCCACAGCCTTCAAGGACTGAATCCTTCCAACAACGCGGGGTAGCAGTAGCAGAGAGGGGCAGGGGAGCAGCGGCAGAGACGGGCGGGGTAGCAGTGGCAGAGACTGGAGCGAAGCCCTATTCTTGCAGGAATCATCCTGCAATGGCAGAACGACCGAACAACTGAATAACCAGTTGCTATGATGTGCACTGATCACCAGGGAGCGCGTGCAGAACATGGCAGGCATCCGCAGGAGGTGGCAGAGTGTGAAACATGGCAGGTGTCAGATGTGGTGGGATGGTAGAGCAGGTGAGCGGCGGAGCCAGACCAAGGCAGGGCATCGGTCACTGTCACTGGGGTGAGACTCTGGTGGTTACTGAAAATTCTTTGCTCCTGCCGGGCACTCGCACCTGCTGCTGGCGCTGGCCCTGATTGCTCAGCACCATCAGCAGGTGTGAGTGGCTGCCAGCCCCAATCGCCCCTCAGGGCTTCTCCACATCCCCTTGCTCCTGAGGGGTGATCGGGGCAGCAGCTGCAACTTGCACCCGCTGAGGGCTCTGGCCCCACTTGCATCCATTGCTGGTGTAGGCCCCAATCGCTCTGCGCCATCAGCGGGTGTGAGCAGGGACGGCACCGTTAGTGCATGGGAGCAGTGGCAGTGGGAATGGGGCTGCCAGCAGATAGGGGACTGGGGGTTGTGGCGGGGGCATGGAGGATGGGCTGAGACCTGCCGCTGTGCCCACTGCAGCCTCGTAGCCCACAGTTCCTTTCAAGGTGCACGAATTCGTGCACTGGGCCCCTAGTGAGATAATAGATGTGTATAAATTTGGAGTTATATGTTACACAGCAATAGATATTACAGCATTCATTCATTCACTCACTGTCTCACTTATTCAGTAAATCTTTTTTGAGATATGCTGCAGCCAGGCAGTGGCCTAGGTGCTAAGGAAACAAGATGCACTTCAAAGTCCTCATATGCTCATAGTCTTGCAGAGGGAGACGATGCGCCTGGTAATGGATTGTAGGACAACTGTGCTCTGTGCTGTCCTAGTGGCTGCCCTGACTCATAGTGGGAACAAATAGAGAGACAGCAACTTCCTCCTGGCAGTCAGCAAAGGCAGGAGGTAAGGACACAGAGGCTCAACGAAGGTAAGAAGTTGCCCAAGGTCACACAGCTCTTCCGATTCACTCTGCTCTGTCCAGACATGATGGAGGACATGTGTTTATCTCCAGTGTATGACTGTCTATTTCAATCTACAATTCTCACACTGCTTCTCTCTGATGCTTCTTGATAATCTTAAACCAAATACATGTTAAAAAGAATCCTCTATTACAAATGCAAGATAAGCAATGGGTTAATCAGGGCTCTGTGACAAAGATTAACATTACACTTCCAATTAACTTTCATAAAACAGAAATCAGACCACTAATCTAACTCATTACTCTGCATGCATTTGCCCATGGTTGGGGTCACACATCACTACTCAGACAAAGATACTGGTGCTGAACAGAAAAGGATTGAAACCATGCTTCATGGAAGAATCTAATTAACAACATAGATTAGTTACGTAGAAATGCAACAAGGACAGTGAGCCAGAGGATCCATAGATGCTTCCCAATTTAAGGAAACTTGTTTGAGAGCTCAGGGTTTTATTTCGGTTTTGATAATTTTCTAAACCTGTAAACTAGAAGGAGCTGATTTAAAGGCAATGATAAATAATCTCCTTTTAAAGTCATGTTAATTTGCTATTTTTATACGGAGCTTTTGTGCTTTTTTTCTTCTGAGTTCACATTACATATTACATTTAAAATTCAAATTTGAATAACTCTTATATATAAGATTTCCCCCCTTTTTTTCTCTTTCCTATTTCTTTTCTGTGCCCTTTCCCCTTAGTTTATGAGGCATGGCATATTTATTTTGAAGTACATTTTATTCATGAGGCATAGGCACTGTAAAAGTACACATTTCAAGCATACACCTTGATTAATTTTGACATGTGTACCAAGCAGAAAGGTAAAGAACAGCCCCAAAGAACTGTGTAAGGATGGAAATGTTCTGTCTGCATGTCCATCTTGACAGCCACAAGCCATACATGGCTATTGAGCACTTAAACTGTGGCTAGTGTGATTGAGGAACAAAATTTTAAAGTGTATTTAATGAGGCTAGTGGCTACCATTTTAGACATTACTGATATTGAACATTTTGGAATTTGAGTACCTTCAAATCAGTACTAACCCAGTGCCCCTCCTCTGTGGAGGCAATCACTATTCTCTTTTTAAAATACTTTTTTATTAATTTCAGAGAGGAAGACAGAGGAAGAGATAGAAACATCAATGATGAGAGAAAATCATTGATCGGCTGCCTCCTGCATGCCCCACACTGGGGATTGAGCCTACAACCTGGGCGTGTGCCCTCACCAGGAATCAAACTGTGAACTCCTGGTTCATAGGTTGACGCTCAACCACTGAGCCATGCTGGCCGGGCACAATCACTATTCTGATTTACATTGCCACAGATTAGATTTTCCTGATCTTGAATTCAACATAATCAAAGTAATGGAATATGTACTCGTTAGGTTGTGATAATATATTCTCTCAATATATGTCTGTAAGATTCATCCTTTTTGTTAAAGGTACCAGTGTTCTTTATTTATTTGCTTGAATATTACATTGTATTTATCTGTTCCACTGCTGATGGGCATTTGAGTTGTTTCAAATTTTTGGCTATTGGCAATGAAGCCACTCTAAATATTCTTGTGCATAATTTTTGGTGGACAAATATGCTAATTTCTCTTGGATATGTACCAAGGGGTGGAATTGCTGAGTCTTATCCTTCCCACCGTAATGGAGAAGTCCATTTCCTGCATTAAAATAAAGTTTTACATTTTGAACCGACTCTTTGTAAAAAATAAAATAGTTATTTATATGCTGTTCAAAGCAATGCACAACTAATTGAAGAATTATTTGGTGATATATAATACCTTGAAGATGCAATTACCTCATGACCAGTAATTATGCTTCTAGGTACGTTCCCTGGAGAGATTCTTATACATGAGCACAAGGAGACATGTATAGAAATATTTACAATAGCATTTCTTTGTAATAGTAAAAAACTGGAATTCCCTTATTAAGTAAATAAGTGACAACATACCCATAATGTAATATCATCCAGAAAATAAATGAGCTGCATGTATCAATATGAATAAATTTTTCAAATCATGATGAACACCTCCCAAAAAAATCAGTGGCAAAAAAAACAACAACAACCCAATCACAGTTCAATATGTCTTCTATGAAGATCATATAGCCACAACAGTACTAGACCTGTTTAATTCTAATGCAGGTGAGTGAAGAATCTGGACCAATTATTTAATCAAAATAATCTTTATGATATAATTTTTTATCTTCTCTGTTCCATCACTGGGCAAAAGAGGATAGCAGGCATTTCAAATAATCTCTCTTCATGTAGCTTAAACGGCAATCTCATCATGTAAACCAAGCTCAACTAGTATTTCCTCTATGGAGAGGCTACTGACCAATCAAACCCCATTGTTATCTGAGATCTCTAAAGCCCTCCAAATGTTGAAGCTTACATCATTATACCACCACCCCCACTACTCCCATCACCATTGCCACTAACTACCATGACCAACTCAGTCTCTATCATGTGACTCTTATTTCTACTCAGTAGTTATTAATATCTATGTTTTATAGAAAAGTTAATGAACCCACTAAAGGTTAAATAACTGAGCCTAGATTCATACCCAGATATTTCTACAAACACAATATCTCTACTACTATATTATGCTACCCTTATACATTAGAGCTGACTACAATGTTATAAATTGGCTTTGTATTGTGGATGGACTTTGCTTGCATATTAATTTTGTCCCTTCAAACTACATTGTATACTTCTTGAAGGCAAGATTTTTTCCTAGCACAATTTGTTGGTTTGATTTCAAGAACTGATTCCAGAGAACCAGCCCAATCCTAAACAGCATTAATCAGCAGAGTGGAATTTACCCAAGACATAGGAATTCGATTAATTCGTGGTGGCTAATAAAAACTGGTACTAACTATCTTATTAGGTGGAAGCTGTCATTACTCTGATTTTGTATATGCAAAACATGAGGCTCAGAGAGGTTAACTGACTGGCACATGAACACAGAGTAAGTAGTAGAGCCAGAATGCAAATGTCTGCAACTTTAGGGTCCTATTTTCTACCGCTGGTGTTCAGTGTTCAATTTCTGTACCATATTAGAGTTAAATTATAACTATGCTGGAGGTTTTAGCTGTGAAATTCTACAAAGACCTACACTTGGTAAATGCCCAATCATGGGCCAAGTCTTGGCTCAAGAGGCAGTAATATAAATGATGATTATTCTATTTTTTTTTAATGTGCATATGCCCAAGCATGGTGCTAGGTGATTCATTTGTTAACTTATCATAGTCTCACAATAAATTCAGTAAAATACAACCTGTTATTATTCCCTTTTTACATACAAGCACACTGACACTTAGGGGCGCTCAGTGGCTTGTCCAAGATTTACAGTGCGAAGGAACAGAGCCTGCAATGAGTCTGGTGTATGAAGAATCTGACGGAACATACTTGGCTCCTGTGTTATATAATGATTGTCTTCAGTTCCAACATTGTAGACAATTGTCATTTCCTATTCTTCACACAATGATGAGCTAAGTTGTATGTTAAAACCTTTTGCACTGCAAAGGTAACATCTTATATCCAAAGGGTAAGTTTATAGAAAATAAAAAATTCTTTGTTATAATGTGATATTTATTTAATCCAGGGGTTGATACACTGCCACCTTGGGTCAGATCTCTACCAGCCGCCCGTTTGGGAAAGCAAGTTTTACTGGAACTCAGACCTGCCCATTTCTTATATATTGTCTAGGGCTGTTTTCGCTACGACAGAATGAAGTAGTTGCTACAAAGACTGTAGGATCCACAAAGCCTAAAATATTGATCGCCCTGGCTTAATTCTTAATTTAAAACCTTTGTAATTTGAATTTTCACGTGTGCTTTTGTGGGTATGCCTTCGGAGAGCAACTTTGCTTTTATTCTGGGTCCCTGGGCCTGCCAGGAAGGGGCTCATGCTGTGAACCACCACGTAGCTACTTTTTAAAGTCAGAGTTGGCGGGATCCCACATGTGCAAGGACAAGACAAGGAAGACAAACACATCTGATCTTAACCATCCTCCAAACACTGTGGGGCTTTATGTATGTTTTTAAAAATTAAACCAGGAAACACTAGCATTAGTAAGATAAAACCTAAATGAATGAAACAAACACAAACCTAATTGGGCTCCACTGAGTGAAGACACACCCACTAAAATAATAATTAGTTGAAACACAGAATTGAGTCTTCCATTGATCTTCCTTTTACCCCAATAAATTTTAGAAAAAAACAGGCCCAGGCTTTTAGAATTTAGTAACACACATATTCGTATAGGCAGGGTCAGTAAAATTTCTACTTACTCTCAAGAACTTCCTATATTGATGAAAAACACTACAATTTTCAGCAACTGAGCTGAAGATTTTATTTTGGAGTCATGCAAACTTGGAGACAAATCCTTATTTTGCTGCTGACAGCTGCCTGACCTTGGGAAATTTGTTCAACTCTTCTCTGTCTTTATTTTTTCCTTGCTAAAATATGGGTAAAATATCTAGCTTGCAAATCCTATATAATAAAGAGCTAATATGCTAATTAGACTGAACAGCAGAACAACCTCTGGACGACCTTCTGGATGATCTTCCGGACGAAGCCAGGGCTGTGAGGGCCGGCCGAGGCAGCCGGGGCTGTGAGGGCAGAGCCCCTTGCACGAATTTCGTGCATTGGGCCTCTAATGTATTATAAGGCTTAAATATGATAATATATGTAAAGGATTACACTTAGTGCCTGGCACATAGTAAATGCTCCCACTTGGTGGGCATCATTACTGTTCAAACTGGAGGTCAGAACACAGGTCACAGAGCCTCCCCAAAAGTCCATGAGGAGCACTCACTAGCCAGGTAGGACACAGAGCTCAGAGAGCGTATGCTTATTTTCAGAAAGGGTTCAAACCGAAACATTTAACGACAACATTTAAGCAGTCTACTACACCCCAGTTCCCAAGTCTCTGCAAACTTTAGGTCTGAGTCACTGGAGAAACAGGAAGGCTACATGTTGGGAGAAGAAGGTAAATTCAAATCATTAGCAATGGAGGGTCTGGGTGGCACACATCACAAAGCTTAGAAGACATCTCTATTTGCAAAGCTGTGTTAGATGGTTTATAAGAGCTTCCATCATTAAGTGAGAGATGGCAAGCATAGAAAATACCATTTCTGTATGTCTTTTTCTGAAAGCACACCTCTTTAACACCTCTGATTACAATTTTGTGGCTCACTGCTTATGAACAGACTTGGAATAAAAGAGCACATTGGTGGCTCCACTTTGGCAACAAAGGGAA
This sequence comes from Myotis brandtii, assembly GCF_000412655.1. Taxonomy (NCBI): domain Eukaryota; kingdom Metazoa; phylum Chordata; class Mammalia; order Chiroptera; family Vespertilionidae; genus Myotis; species Myotis brandtii. The sequence goes on along the minus strand of NW_005371937.1, from coordinate 8,415 downwards.
GATTGCTAAAATGTCTATAGCAGTTTTGAAGGCTGCATAAAAATACCCAATTCTGTGTTCCTCAGATGCACGAATACCCACCGTCATTCAATTTCAACTTCCCATTGCAATTAGTCTTTCAGCAACAGCAGGTGCAGCCAGATGGAAATATCTGGCCACGCGTTCCAGGAAGAACTTATAGAGAAGAATTTTCTGATGACCCATCATAAAAACATCATGATGGGGCCTTCAGAGAATTGTTGCTCTGGGAAATTAAATACTCTATCTGGCCCTGTCCCCTCCACATCTTTCATGCCCTCAAATTTTGTCTCTTCAGAACAGAAGTGAACATGTTCATGGGGTATATGCCTTTGGCCTCTTTCCACATCCCAAGAATACTAAAATTAAAGTATACTTGGCAAGCAAAGCCACTGAAAACCAGCAATCCATCAAATATCTAATGACTGTTAGAGGCTGTGCGTGACTTTGGAAAGCAAGATTTAATTTTTTTCAACCCTGTTTTGGGAGAAACAAGTGGAGTGTGACCGGAGGGAAAGTTCATAGCTGAAGACATACCGTGAACTTCAGGTGAAATCCACACTATACTATAGGAGTATTGGCAGGTGGATCCAGGTCTCAGATTGACATGCCTGTTCCATTGCTGCACTTTATCTTACCAGAAACAAATGGCCAAACAACACACATCTTTGTGGAATATAATGTGGGTATGTAAGCCCCAGGAGGCCATAAATGCCTTGGCCTCTCTGCAGTACTGATTTAGTTGAACATCTATTTTGTGCCAAGCATGTGCTGAGTGTTGGCCATATAGTTGTGAATGCAACAGACATAGTCTTTCTCTTAAAGAGATAGTCATGGATGTGGGGGGGGGGGGGGGGGGGGGGGGGGGGCGATAGGCAATAAGAGAATGAATAAGTAATATAATATGCAAGGTAATTTCATATGTGAAGTTCTATGATGGTAATAAACAAGTCACTGTCACAAAACAAACAAGGAGAAGCCTACTTTAGGCAAAGTGATGAAAGTGTGCTTCTCTAAAAAGGACACATTTTAAATTGAGGCTTGAAGAAGCCAGCCATATAAAGAACATCGAGATCGGGGAAGAACACTGTGGCAGAAACCCTAGGACAACGTCCAGTGAGTCACACCCCATTATAGTCTCTCCCCCTTTCTGGGTAGAGCTTGTGTCTTGCTTCTAATCAATAGTATATGAGAAGAGTGAAGAAATTTTTCAGATGTTATTAAAGTCTTGAATCAGATGACTTTAATAGAAAAGGGTAATTATTCTGGGTGGGCCTGTCTTAATCAGGTGATTCTTTTAAAAGAGGATCTAGAAATCAGATATTTGAAGCACTGGAGACTCTCTCTCTCTCTCTCTCTCTTTCTCTCTCTCTCTCTCTCTCTCTCACCCTACCTCCCTCGCTCCCTCTCTCTGTCTCTTGCTGGCTTTGAAAAATTCTACAGCTGTAAGGACATGAGCTGTAAGGGAGCTTGAAGTGGGTCCTTCCTGGTTGAGCCTACAGATGAGAACACAGCCTACAGAACCATCCTTCTAGCTTTAGCTTCCTGTGTCCCCGAGTGGAGAACCCAACTAAGTTGTGCCTGGACTTCTGACCTAAAAAAACTGTCGGATAACAAATGGGTATTCTCTTAAGCCACTGAGTTTGTGATCATTAGTTACACAGCAATACAACCAATACAAATACAATAACAATATCTAACAAAAGCTATAACGGTAAGGTCATTGGGAGGTGTCTTGTGGTTAGCAAAGAGAAAGATGGTCAGGAGCTAGGTCATGGGGCATTCTATGATGAGTAGGGAGGTTTAGGCTTCATCTCCAGCATTTGACATTCGGTGCCTAGTGTATAGTAGGTGCTTAAAATATATATTCAATGAGTGGGTGAATTTATGACTAATGAAAGGTTTGTTAAATTAAAGTGTTAATACTAGACTCTCATTGCCAGCCCCCTGAGATTTTAACCCATTTTTCAGTGATATATTAATTAAAAAACCATTACACACAAAGGACTGTATTGGTTTTAGAGGGCTAAGGAAAGTGATTAAGAAATAGAGGCCAGTCCAAGAAGCAAAATCTCAGCCAACAGATAGATCTCCTGGACATTTTTGGATTACAGACTCTACAATGAGGCATGGATACAACCCAGTAATCTGGGTCACAGATGAACGCCTGCTAATTTGAGGTTTCTCTTCAGAGTCTAATAAATGCTCTGAAAATCTGCCAAGTGCTTATCAAGTCAAAGGAAGATGGCACTGTAATAAGATAACCACATCATCAAAGGCCACACTGATGATGGTGTGGGGGAAAGGAAATCAAATGTTAAGAAAATTAGTAGATCAATAATGATGGGGAATTCAATTTTGAAAATGCAGAGGTGTTTGTAGAGGGGAAAATTGTAACTCATGTGTCTTTAGTGAAGTCTCCCAGATTATGTGAAAAATCTCTAGCGATTCCATGAAGATAAATGAAGAGAATGCTGTCATCTTCTATTAGCGTGTTATCCCTGCTGCCCCGTAGGCACAAGTGCTGGCTGAGCAGAAGGTCAGCGTCATACAGCTGAGGTTTCGAGGCGCCACAGGTGAGATCAATAACAAGACAACCAGAAATGCCATTCTCAAAGCGCAGCTTCTAAACATGAAGAAACATACCCCCCCTTGGAAATGAGCTGGGTTGCTTCCCTAAGAAGAGTTTATGTACATTTAAAAACATATGGAGATGTAGACCTGCCTTCTTTTAAAACACAGCTCAGCAATGTTGTTCAAGAGAACATGTGTACACGGTTGAGAATGAAGCAATGAAGAATAACTCATCCAGCCCAGCAGGCATGTGTCCTGCCTGGGAATCAAACCGTGATCTGATCACAGGTCAAGATAAATGCGCTTCAAGGAGAAAAAGAAACAAACTGAGCCCAATGGTGTGGCTCAGTGGTTGAGTGCTGACTTATGAACCAGGAGGTCCTGGTTCGATTCCTGGTCAGGACATCTTCCCGGGTTGTAGACTTGATTCCCAGTGTGGGGTGTGCAGGAGGCAACAAATCAATGATTCTCTCTCATCATTGATGTTTCTATCTCTCTCTCTCTCCCTTCCTCTCTGAAATCAATAAAAATATATTTTTTAAAAAAGAATAACTTGTCCAGTTAAGCAAAGGGGTCAGAAGTAGCAGATACTTGGTACAACTAGACATCAAATCAACTCATTTTCAGGCCACTAAAAGGAATGGGAGGGATGGTGCATGGCATTTTTAAAACTTTAAAAACATACCATCATCATTATCATCATCATCATCATCATTAACTTTGCCTTTTATGAAGATGGCAAGAAGATCTTAGTCTCATTTCCCAGGTGTTCTAGCCATTCTCAAAGAGGCTAGCATATTTTTTTTTTGTTAGGTTTAGAATTTAATTCAAATGCCCCAATAGGGACATAATTAACTGCTTCCTCCCAGAGTCAGGGAAAATAAAAACAACACTGATTTCATAATAAGAGTTTCCAGTTATTTTACATTGATTATTATGTTGAGTATAAGCAAATGCTTTTATGAGATAGGACCAAGCATTCTCAAATAAGCCAGATAGACTGTAAAAACTCCCATATGCAAATATGAAGACTTTGTTAAGCCTCCTCACTTTTTAACAAGTTTTGATAGACATGGTTCGAGTTACAATAGACAAGTAGAATATAACTGAGATAATTTCTCTGTGATAAACATCATTTCTTATTTGAGATGCAAACTGCAGTTCCTGGAAGAACCTTACAGAGATCAGGGAAACCTTCAGAAGCAGCAGCAGAAGTCAGATGACAGCTTCTTGTGGAATGCAACGTGTGTGAGAAGAAAATGTATACATTTCTGGTTTTGGAAGCACCTAGAAATTGCTTTGTCTCAGAGGAAGGTCCAGAAAATACAAAACAAAAC
>NW_005371937.1:0-2252 GCF_000412655.1 Myotis brandtii | reverse complement strand
CTCTCCCTTCCTCTCTGAAATCAATAAAAATATATTTTTTAAAAAAGAATAACTTGTCCAGTTAAGCAGAGGGGTCAGAAGTAGCAGATACTTGGTACAACTAGACATCAAATCAACTCATTTTCAGGCCACTAAAAGGAATGGGAGGGATGGTGCATGGCATTTTTAAAACTTTAAAAACATACCATCATCATTATCATCATCATCATCATCATTAACTTTGCCTTTTATGAAGATGGCAAGAAGGTCTGTCTTAGTCTCATTTCCCAGGTGTTCTAGCCATTAAAGAGGCTACAAAGAGGCTAGCCTATTTTTTTTGTTAGGTTTAGAATAATAGGGACATAATTAACTGCTTCCTCCCAGAGTCAGGGAAAATAAAAACAACACTGATTTCATAATAAGAGTTTCCAGTTATTTTACATTGATTATTATGTTGAGTATAAGCAAATGCTTTTATGAGATAGGACCAAGCATTCTCAAATAAGCCAGATAGACTGTAAAAACTCCCATATGCAAATATGAAGACTTTGTTAAGCCTCCTCACTTTTTAAAAAGTTTTGATAGACATGGTTCGAGTTATAATAGACAAGTAGAATATAACTGAGATAATGTCTATGTGATAAACATCATTTCTTATTTGAGATGCAAACTGCAGTTCCTGGAAGAACCTTACAGAGATCAGGGAAACCTTCAGAAGCAGCAGCAGAAGTCAGATGACAGCTTCTTGTGGAATGCAACGTGTGTGAGAAGAAAATGTATACATTTCTGGTTTTGGAAGCACCTAGAAATTGCTTTGTCTCAGAGGAAGGTCCAGAAAATACAAAACAAAACAAAAACAATTTAAACAGAGTGAGAATGAAAGCCATGTGATTTTTCCTTCTATAGCTTTGCTCCCCTGTGTTAATAGAGTTCTGCTGAGTTCAGTGTGATATATGAGAAAGCGAGGAAATGAATCTATAATTTATTTTCTAAATTAATTATTGACTTAAGAGAGAGAAAGAGTGAGTGAGAGACATTGATTTATTGTTACACTTATTTATGAATTCATAGGTGGCTTCCTCTATATGCCCTGACTGGGGATCGATCCTGCAACCTTGGTGTATTGGGACAATGCTCAAACCAACTGAGCTACCTAGCCTGGGCCTCAATTCTATAATTTTTGAAAGCTGATTGCAGGTCATGAGAAATGCAGACTTATATGAATGCTCTTCTGGTCAGTCTGGGGCTACTTTCAGGGATGGCATCAGGGGCTCAGCAACCTCAGCATGTCAGGGCACTGGTCGCCCCAGCCATGCCTCCCACATCACTGGTGTGTGGATGATACATGAGGGCAGACTAATGAAGAGCTTCTGTTTCACTGGTTAGATGTCGCTTTAATGCATATTGGCTGCTTTTTAAACTAATACTTCAAAGCTGTGATTTTACTTACATTCATTACTTCTGAAGAGAAAGATAGGCTTAAAAAGTGACTTAGGAGTTGGTTTAATTAGAAAAATTAAATAAGTAATCATACAGGTAGGACTTGGAAATGACAACAAGTATGAAGCGGTATATTAATGGCTGAAGTCTAGAAAACAATGCAGAAGATTGTTTTCTTCTTATCCCATTGTTTTGATAGAGTCTTTGCTGAGATCTTTGCTATTTGGTTCCATTTACAAAATACTTACATGGTTAAGGCAGAAAATTCAGAAACACAGAAAAGCACAAATGAAAACAATAGAAACCAACAACAACGCTACCCCTAAAAACAAGCAGTTATGATTTTGTTTTCACCATCCAATTCTTTAGCCATAAAAGTAAAATCAAGCCTTCATACTCTGTGTCACAGTCTGGTTTTCCATTTTAAAAGAGCCAGCGAATGTTTCCCGTGTGGTAAGCTTTCTTTTTCAACAACTATTTTACTGGCTGAAAAGTATTCTTTTATGTGGTTAACTCAACACTCTGTACACACCTCGGAGTGTTTGCTTATAACCAGTTCCTAGAGGTAGAACTGCTAGGTCAACAGGTTTGCCCTTTACAAATGTGCTTGGCTGAAAATTAACAGATTCCTCTACAAAAAGGTTAAAATAATAAATTATTCCAATAGTCAGTGATGAGAATATCTATTGCTATAACATTTTCAATGTGTTATCATTACCACTGTTATCTTTTTAAAAAAATACTTGTATTATTTGTCAATATACTTACATAACTCAGATTATTATAGACATGGAACATACAATTAATCAGATATTTAGAATTCATTTATTTTT
>NW_005371936.1:0-772 GCF_000412655.1 Myotis brandtii | reverse complement strand
ATACACCAATGAGGAGCTATCAGGAAGGGAAACTAAGGAATCAAGCCCATTTACAATCGCATAAGCCCGGTCAGAGTGGCTCTGTGGTTGAGCATCGACCTATGAACCAGGAGGTCATGTTTCAATTCCCCGTCAGGGCACAGGCCCGGGTTGTGAGCTGCAGGTTCAGTCCCCAGTGTGGGGTGTGCAGGAGGCAACTGATCAGTGATTCTCTCTCACCACTGATGTTTCTATCTCGTTCTCCCTCTCCCTTCCTCTATGAAATAAATCCTAAATAATAAAAGCTTAATATGCTAAGTGTCCGGTCGTCCGGTCAGCCGTTCAACCAATCAAAACATACTATGCTAATGATATGCTAAGGCAGCTCAACCGCTTGCTATGACGTGCACTTACCACCAGGGGGCCAGACGCTGCGACCAGTAGGCTAGCTTGCTGCTGTGGTCTGCCGATTGGGACTGAGCGAGATGGGCCAGACATGCCCTGGAGCCCTCCCATGGTTCCTCCCTGACTGGCCAACCTCCCATGTCCCTCCCCGGCCCTGATCGTGCACCAGTGGGGTACCTCGGCCTGGCCATGCCCTCTCACAATCCAGGTCCCTTCGGGGGATGTCAGAGATCTGGTTTAGGCCAGATCCCGCAGGCCAATCCGAGGGACCCCAATGGTGCACAAATTCGTGCACCGGGCCTCTAGTAAGAATATATATTTTTAAATCCCTAGGAATAAATTTAACCAGACATGTAAAAGACCTGTACTTGGAAAATTATAAGACACT
>NW_005371935.1:0-208 GCF_000412655.1 Myotis brandtii | reverse complement strand
CTCATTCAGTCTTACTGGGCTCTTTATGACACTCAGAGCAGAGCAAGAAGTCCAAATTTCTTTGAAAACTCTACATTCTCTCTCTCTCTCTCTCTCTCTCTCTCTCTCTCTCCCTCCCTCCCTCCCTCCCTCCCTCTCAAGGCAGCTCTAGAATGTTCTGGCTCTTTTGCCTTCCCAGTCACATTAAGTTCTTTTGGAAGGAGGTGGG
>NW_005371934.1:0-1501 GCF_000412655.1 Myotis brandtii | reverse complement strand
ATGCATGGAACTGGATCTACAACAGAGTCTAGAGAATGAACACCACAAAGGAGGCCGTGCAGCTGCTACAAGTCCAGCACCAAACTGCCCTGAAGGAATAGGACCCGGGAGCTCTGTCTGTGTCTCTCTAGTTCATGCTTCTGGTTCCCAGGGACCCACACAGACACTCCGCTCTCCCCAACACTTGGTCCATTGGTTCTAGGCTCACACTCTGGTCTTAGTTTATCCTCAAAACACATGCCCTTGACTGGAATCAAACCTGGGACCCTTCAGTCCACAGGCCAAAGCTCTATCCACTGATAGAAACCGATTAGGGCAACTCTGCATCCTCTTGCTCAGGTCCTTTCTGTGCTGCTGCCAACTGGGTCTGACAGTCCCTGGAGGGAGAACTGAGGTCTCTTGAAGCGCTTCATCTTGCTCTGGCCCATGGCAGCTTTAGGACCAACAGTGTACAGCAGCTGAGAGGCGGTGGCAGCTCCCCAGCTGGTGGCAGGGCCTTGGGGAAGAGGTGGTTCTTGGAGCAGCTCACCTGGGCCTGGGACTGCAGGGGCCACAGGGAAACCAGTGCACAGGCTCGAGGGAGAAGGCCATAGTTTTCTCTGTAGAAGTTATTGGGAGATTGAAACCACACAAGTCCCTGGAGGCAGAATTCCTCCCCCCTTACCCACCACCTCGCCAAAATAAAAGCCCTGCGCCCTCTCCTTTCCAGTCTCCATCCAAGCAGGTCTGACTTGCTGAGTGATCTTTCCTGTTCTTCTCAGGGGTTTCAATCAGGAGCATAATAACCATCCTATGTCCCCTTGGTCTGTGTGTGTCATGAACATCTGTACCAGCTGCTGTTTCTCTGCTTCTGCATGGTGTCCACTCCTCTGGGTGCTGTGAGCATGAGGACAAGACCAGGACTGTCACCCTGTGGGTCCTTCTTCTGCAGCTTTGGGTTCACACACATGTGGTGCCCACGGTCCAGCATTCAGGGGAGCTGCACTGTTGAGTCATTAGAACCTCTTGTTAGATTCAGGTGACGTGGGTCAGAAGATTTGATGTTAAACTCATTATGGCCCAAGTGTGTATGAAAGAGACTCTATCTTTTGTTCACAGGAGAAAGTTATCTCTCTTTACAACAGACTTTCCAACTCAGAGACTCAGACGTCAGCGCAGAATCAGGATCCAGACGTTCCCTGAGGGAAACTGTGACATGAAGAGGAAACCACACAGGAACCAGCCCAAACCTACAACTGCACCTGCTGCTAGGATGGTCCTTGGGTTTAGGGCACCTGATCGCCCCCTGGTGGTCAGATATCTTCCCGCAGGGAGGTTAGTGTATGGGCTCACACTGACTTCCCCTCACTGTGTCCTGCACAGTAATACAGGGCCGTGTCCTCTGTGGTCACAGACCTCAGCTGCAGGGAGAACTGGTTCTTGGACGTGTCTTTAGAGATGGAGGTTCGGCTCTTGAGGGAGGGATTGTAGAAAGTGTCTCCATCATAATCTATGCGCGCAA
>NW_005371933.1:2805882-2817015 GCF_000412655.1 Myotis brandtii | reverse complement strand
CGCCAGGTGAACTGCACTTACTAAATAGAAATTAGTTAATAGGAAGCCAGAAGAAGGGCCCTGGCTTCTCCACGTGGACATTCCGGTGTGGTCTAAAAAGCAACCACTCAACTTCTGCTTCTTTGACTCCTAAGTGATGTGGCCAATAGACATTAACATCCAAGCCCAGAGCCTTATCCAGGGTCAAGGATGAAGTGAAGGCCAGAAATAGAGGACCCTCCACATCAATGGGTTTCACATGTGCAAACTCACCGCAGATCAAAAATATTTGAAAAAATGTTACCTTGTTGGTGACATGCACTATGCCTATGATTGGTAGTGTCAGTACTGAACATGTATGGACAATTTTTCTTGTTATTATTCCCTAAACTATACAGTATAACAACTATTTGTGAGCATTTTCAATACTTACAGTATTGTATGTAATCTAGAGATGATTTAAATTATACAGGAGGATGTGGGTAGTTCATATGCAAATACTATGGCATCCTATATAATAAAAGCATAGTATGCAAATTGTCCCCTCCACCAGGAATTCATCCAGGAGTTAGACCAGGGGGTGGGGCCAGTCAGAGGAAGGGAGGGAGGCCCTAGTTAGAGGCAGCAGCAGGTGGCTGGGGAAGGGAGGGAGTACCCAGCAGGCAGCCACTAGGGACCCTACCAGTGCATGAATTTCGTGCACTGGGCTTCTAGTTTCATATAAGGGACTTGAGCATCCTTGGATTTGGGTATCCAAAGGGAGTCCTGAAACCAATTCCCCTTGGACACCGAAGGATGATTGCATCTGTGACAGCCTTTAATTGGTTAAAGAACAAAGATTCAACGACAGCAACCCCAACCCAGTGCTTTTCGATTTTGATTCTTTCATTTTGACACGGTGCTATCTCAGGCCAATTCAACAGAATCCCGCAGATCAAAATTCACCAATCTGGACACTTCATGGTGTCCTGCCTCAACAGCATGTGAATGTTTCCAATGAGTGTTCACCAGGCAAAGCTGGTCTCAATGTTGCAAAGAGAGAAATAGGAACGGCTCTTGATTAGGGCTGGGCTTATGTCAACGTGGTGTGGCAATCCTTACAGATGAGAAACCTGGCTAGACTTAGATATGGCTATAATTCACCACAGATGGGACAACGAATTAATTTTTATCTAATAGTGCAGTTTTTCTAGCAGGCAAAATCTTTTAAACATGGGGTCTATCTGAGGAAGTCAGGAGAAAGTTCTGGGAAGCAGGAAGTCAGAATCAACTGTCTGTGGGATCGGTCTGCTCCCGGCACTGCTGTCTCCGGCCATGTGGTGTCAGGCCTGTGCAAAGCTTCTCTCACTCCAGGCTCCACATGTGGAGACAAGGGCGTGTCAATAATAACACCACCTCATCACTAAATGGAGGGGAAATACCCAGTGGATCTTCAACAAACATCCATCCCCTTCCCCCCAGGAGTCCTTTCCTCCAGCTCTGGGACAGGGGTGACCATGGAAATCCAGTCGGGAGGAGGGGGGCCTGGCCAGCTGTGGGTGGTGGGGTCAGTGGTGGTGCGTGTCTTTGGCCATTTACTGGGAATGTGCAGGACGAGCGGCTAATGTGATTGCAGCCAAACCTTGTTATTGCATTCCTGCCCCGATGCATTTAGAAAGCACTTAGGGCTCTCCCTGAAACACGTTTACCCTGAGGTCCTGGGAGCGGGGCTGCCTCTTTTCTTCCCAGGGGGCTGAGGCTATGCTGGGGCTCGGGGGCTGCAGGAGGGAAGGAGAGCTCAGTTCCCACAGCTCAGCCTCCAGGGACATCATTATGATGCTTCCTGTTTAAACAGCTGGGCTGTGTGGTGGAAGGAGCCACAGTGAGGCTGCACCCCCAAAGTTCCGGGGCTGGAGGCCATGTCTGGGCTGTGGGAGGCTCCTGACTCTCTGAGCCTCAGTTTCCTCATTTGTAAAATGACTGCAGCCCTGCCTTTGCCCACGTCACAGCTGTGTGGTCCCTAGGCCAAGTCTGACCTGACTCAGTGGTTCTCAGGGCTGCATCAGCATCATCTGGGAACTTACCAGAAATTCTATTCTTTTTTTAAAAAAATATATTCTTATTGATTTCAGAGAGGAAGGAAGAGGGAGAGAGAGATAGAAACATCAAGGATGAGAGAGAATAATTGATCGGCTGCCTCCTGCATGCCCCCTACTGGGGATCAAGCCCGCAACCCGGGCATGGACCCTTGACTGGAATCGAACCCGTTGACTCTTCAGTCTGCAGGCTGACACTCTATCCACTGAGCCAAACTGGCTAAGGCCAGAAATTCTATTCTTGACCCCATTCCACACAGTCAGACGCTCCAAGAGTGGGCACAGCCACCTGCGCTTTAACCAGCCCTCCGTCATTCCAATGCCCACTCGATGATGGGCACCACTGGTCTAAGCTCTACCAATAGCTCTGCTTAATGACCGCACAGTGGCCCAGGAGAGTCATCAGCCTCCTTCCAGCCTGGCCTTGCTCTAAGGGCCATTTGTATCTTTATAACATCATTCATGGGCCAAACAAAATTATCAACTTAAAAATAAGCCTGCTATACTTGGTCAAACCTTTAATTAATGCCTAATGCCTAATGCCTTGGCAGGGCCAGATCCAATGATTTCGATGGCCTTATATGGCCTGTGGGCCAGACGTTCCTCACCCCTGCCCTAGGGAACACTGTGGGCTTGGGGTTGGACACGGACAGAGTTGAACAGCTACTTCCCTTGAGAACAGTGAAGTCCCGGGAAAGGAGGCGCAAGGATAACAACGTGGTCCTTCATGTGCATCGCACTTGTGTTTCCCAGATGTTTGTACATGCACTGCCTCATTGGAACAGCACCAAGTGCGATTCAAGAATAGAAATAATTATAATTACGAATAATAAGGATAAAGAATGTTCTGAAGCCGGCTCACACATGCATATCATCTCCACAAATAGTCTGTGGGCCCCCGGAGGACGGAGGACACATCTTCCCTGCTGCCCCATTCCATCATCTCAAATCTCCCCTTCTGCAGTCCTTACGACGGGCCAGAGTCTGTGGCCTCTGAACTTTGGTGTGCCACCCAGGCACCCGGGGACATGCACCCACAGACAGGACCCCAGTCCTCTGCCCCTTGGCTTCCCCCTCTCCCCCATACGTACCTGTAGGTGTCGGTGGCTGGCACCTTCCAGGTCTGGATGCCCTTGAGGGGGCCCTCGCTCCCCACCACCACGCTCAGGTTGGTGTTCCGGTAGGCATTGTTGCACTGGGCCTGCGTGGGGCCGTGGGGCCCACTGGCTCCACACGTGGTAAATAGCCAGTGAACTGTGACACAAGAAGAAAGACAATCACTCACGTGGCCTGACCCTCCCTCCTCTGTGGGGCCTCTCTGGCTGCCTCTGAGCTGTGTGCTCCATGGCACTAACATGGCACCAAGATCAGGGCAAGAGACACCGCTCAGCACTCAACCTGGAAACTGATGTTGGGGTGAACTATGTGCCAGGCCCTGGGTCAGGTAGATGGAGCGGATATGGACCCTGGCATTAGGCAGCTCAGAGCCTACTAAGGGAGACCAAAAAGGAGGCAACCAGCTACAACATAGAGAGTAAAATGATACCATGAGAGAAAGTCCGTTTCAGGGGAGACAGGTGCAGGCCGCGGCTGCGCCCTCTCCCGGTGACTCATCAAGTCCAGCGCAGTGCCGGGCAAACAACAGGCATGTCACCTGTGCAGTCGTGACTGCATCTAACCTGTCCCCAGGACTTCGCATCTTCATGTAGGATCCTCTTAGTGTGGAGATCGAAAGATCAACCTGGACACAGTCAGCTCCCTGACCCCTCACTGGCCTGGGGACCCAGGACCATGGGATTAAGAAGACCTGTCCTCCCGGCTGGCCTCCTTATTCGTAACCACTGGGGTTTAGAACTGCAATAAGCAGCTCTTGGGCTCTCGATGAAACAGTGGAAAAAATAGGGAAGCGGGTCACATTTGGGGGTTTTGGGGGTCACATTGTTTTTGGTGCCTGCCTTCTTTTTCCAAGCCCCTCGCCACTGCCTGGGATCTGTCATCACCTGGAGCACCCCATGTCCTTAGATGACCTTTGGGGCATCTCTGGAACACTCAGCACACCCCACCCCTCCACCGCCCCTGGGCCGTCTCCTTTCACACTTTCTGTCTGTGAGTCAGATTTCATGTTGGCCGGAATTCTAACATTTTTATAACCTATAAGAACTTTAAAATACCATGTTCTTGATACATGGCTTTGACTTCAAATACAAAAATGTCACTATAAGATTAAAAAAATTACTTCCCTTTATAGAGATTAAGTCGAATTCTACCTATAGGAAATTATGGAAAGATTAATTTGGGCATATATAGCTTTGTTCCCTAAAACGTTAAAGTAAAATTTTTTGGAAAACTTTCAAATAACTTAATGATGCAAAAATGAAAGATTAATTTGGGCTACTAACTACAAGCGATCAGATTGGGCTCACACGGGCAGTGGGCTCCATGACACTGCCCTGGCCCCAGGTCCGGAGACAAGAGAGGCCTACAGCTGCCCAACACTTTTCCAGACTTCATTGTTTTTCAAATGAAGATGTTGATTTCTATCTGGTTTCTGAAGGTTGTTTCAAGGGCAAGAAGTTGATGAATTCTTTGGTGTGAATGGCTGAATGTTAATTCTCTGATCTATTTGTATTATAAAGGGATAACCTATTAATTCAAGGTTGTAACTCTTTACTGAAGGCACTTTAGCAGAAGGGCTCTCTTGCCCAAATCTTATGCATGGGCTGTGCTGGGGGTGGGGGTGGGGTTGCGTGGGGAGGTGGGGACCTGGGGGAGTGGGCTGTGTGAAATGGAAAGCACACAGGCTTTGAAATCGGCAAGGACACCTGGGTTTGGGGGTAGTCTCATCACTCACTGACTGTGGGACCTAGATGAGTTCCTTCATCTGTATAAGGGGCTGGACTGGCATTAGAATGAAAGGAAGCAAGGGGTATGAAAGGTCATTGTAAAGTTCAAAACTCTAAAAATGTGAGTTGTGTCAATGACTCCTGTCTACACCCAAGGCTGGTGCTGTTGTTACGAATAGGAAATATGGCGATGGGAGTGTCTGTGAATGCGAATAGATCTCTGCCAGCAGCTCCTAGGAATTTAAATTATCGAGTTGGGGATGAGGATAGGTGCAGGGAGTTGAGAAATCTACTCCTCCCGTCATCTCTAGTCTATTCTGCAGGCCCAGTCTGTACCTACAGCAAGCAGCCCGGGTTTGGGGACAACCTCAGCCTCATCAATCTGGGTAGAGGCATAATTTGTAAATACATATTTACAAATTATATATATGAATATATATTTCATTTGATCAGACAAGTGTGATACAATAGGGTGTCCCAAAAATGTATACACACACTTTGAATGCTTACAAGGACAGTGTTTATTAAAATACATTTCATTTCCAAAACTGAGCTATCAGCTTTTAAAGTGTGTATACATTTTTTGGGACTAACATAACATAACATAACAACATAAATATTTTCCCTTATGTGTGTGCTGAGGAAGAGAGCTAAAGGTGTGGGCTTGGCACCCTACCCTAATAATACCTACTACTTAGACTTCCAGTTGGCATTATAGTATGACCTAAGCAAAGTGCAACATTTGGCATTAGAGAGGATCAAATGGCCGCAGGGAGGAGCCTGGATTGGAGGCAGGGAAGGAAGGAAGGCTGGCGCTGTCCTCTTTTCTTACTTTGAAAACAAAACAAAAAACTATTGTGTTAAAACTCATTTACGGAGTTTTATCTTGTTCTTACTTATCATTTATCTTGTTCTTTTACCACACACTGGAAGCCTAGTTTGATATTCACTCACATCTAAATTGTATAAAGAACCCACAAACATCAAAATACTGATTGGCTATTAGACATTTGAGCAAAGAAAAATCCATTAAGCACTGGGTTTCATTTTAAGTAGATAGCAGAACCCTCTAAGAAGAAACAAATCAATTAGTAATACACAGCACAATGCTGAAAAACCATGGGATAGACAGCGATTGTACTGGTTTTATTACTGTTGTTAAGCCATCTTGTCTGCTCAACTGAATGCAAAGAAATAAAGCACGATACAAAAGAAAATAAGTTCTCAACTACGGCTGTTAATCGCAATAATGAGGATCTGCCTCATGCTGAAGGCCTAGGTGGTTGTATCACAGAAGAGCACTCAATGGCTCATAAGGACCTTTTGTACCATTTAAAAAAAATCTTCACCCAGGGCATTTTTTTCCACTGATTTTCAGAGAGAGTGGAAGAGAGAGGGAAAGACAGAGAGAAACACTGATGTGAGAGAAACACATCAATTGGTTGCCTCTTGCATGCTCGCCTACTAGGGCCCAGGCCGGGGAGAAGCCTGCAACCTAAGTACGTGCCATTGACTGGAATCGAACCCAGGACCCTTCGGTCTGCAGGCTGATGCTCTGTCCACTGAGCCAAACCGGCTAGGGCCCTTTTGTACCATTTTGATTCTGATCCTTGGAACTGAAATTTACCCTTATCTGTTGACTGGGCTGAACTTCATGGGACCTGTGGTATATCGAACCATTTTGATCACCATCATAGATCCCATTACATCAAACCAGGACCAAATTCATCATCCATAATGTATACAGCACCATTCTTTATTGTAAATTGGAAAATTTGAATACGTAATGAAAATTAATCAATTGTGCTCCTTATTAGGGTGACATAAAAATAATGTATATATTGTAGCCATTGGGAGGTTAAAACATTTTTACCATTTGTCTCAACTCTTTAAACAGTGGAGCAGTGCCCCTTCTAGATATACAATCAATGCCCGATGATTGCTTTCTTTTTTTGATGTTCGCAGTTGTAGAAGCTTAATGCCTAGGCCCATGTATTTATTGGGAGCTGCAAAATAATGATACTCAAATTATACCTTTTCTTCTTATTTATCAGTTGGAACACATTTATAAAGCGATGCTTCCTCTTACCTACTATTTGGTTACCCATGCAGGATAAATGCTCAATTCTTTCTCCTTATTATAGTTTTCAAGATAATGAATTAGTTATTTATCATCCTCTAAAGTTGATCAATTAGTTGTTTATACATGATATAAATTCTTGAGTTTAAACATATTTTTTAGTTCTAATTGACCCCTATTATCCTTTAGAAGCTTAAAATGTCACATTTTTGATCAGTGGTAAGCCTCCCGAGTTCTTTTGCTTTCTTGCTATCTGGTATGACAAAATGTGCCTTCCCGAGACCTGGGTTCAGCCATTTTCTCCAGTCTTTGTTTCTTGGGAAAAGGTATTTTAATTACACACCTTGAAGGCTATAGACACTTATTGCTACTGGTTGGTGATTGTGTCTAGGGTTCTTTAGTGACAGAGCTAGGAAATATCTGTGTGTTTACATATGTATATCAGTATAAACATACACATATATGAAGTACACACACGGATATGACAAAATACTTCATGAGCTCACACTGATACTTTCTTTTTTTATTACTATTTTTTCTTTATTGATTAAGGTATTACATATGTGTTGTTATCCCCCCTTACCCCCCTCAAACCCTCCCCAACCTCCACAGCTCATGCCCTCCCCCCCCTGGTGTCTATGTCCGGTGGTTATGCTTATATGCATGCATACAAGTCCTTTGATTGATCTCTCCCCCTTACCGCCACCCTCCCCTGCCTTCCCTCTGATTGACGGTCTTCTGATTGATGCTTCTCTGTCTCTGGATCTGTTTTTGTTCATCATTTTATATTGTTCATTATATTCCACAAATGAGTGAGATCATGTGATATTTGTCTTTCTCTGACTGACTTATTTCGCTTAGCATAAAGCTCTCTAGGTCCATCCATGCTGTTGCAAATGGTAGGAGTTCCTTTCTTTTTACAGCAGCATAGTATTCCATTGTCACACTGATACTTTCCATTCAAATTCAGGATTACAGAGTTTTAATCTCTTCTATATTAACCCATATTTCTTTTTCCACACTGAGAATCTTGGTTCTTAGGAACATTCTAATAGAATTAAAATATTCTATAATTACTCATTTACTTTTTCCATCATTAAGCACACAATAGTATCAGAGTAGTAACACTACCACAATACCATCATCAATATAAAAACAGAGACCTGTTAAAATTTTTAAAATATATGTGCTCTCCATTCTCCTATATTTCTTGAAGTTGTATTCTACCTACACTGTTTGGGCATATTGCGATTACACATAGTACTCTTTCCTCTTTAGTCCTTAGTCTTACTTCTGTAAATACTATGTGTTTAATGCTTACATCAGTCATGCGGATGTATCTCCAGGCATTTTGGTTGTCTGAAGCTTGTTTTCAAGTAGATTCTTTAGGATTCATGGGAGGAATACTCTTTGAGTTTTTGGATGTGGATAAAATTCTTTACCCTTGAGTATATTATATGTGCTACTCTGTTTTCTTCTGGTATAAAGTGTAATTGGAAAACACTCTGATGATGATCTAAATTTTATTCTCTAATAAATCACTTTTTTTTTTCTGAGGTGCCAAAGTATTTTTTTTCTTTAAAGATTTGGTGATTATACTAGAATATTCTGTGTTATTGCTCATTCCTGGCCAATATTCTCAGATGCATACAGTACTCTTTTAATAAGTAGTTTCATTATGAAAGTTTTTCTTGAATTACAGCTTTAAGTATTTGTTTTGGTCCACTTTGGTTTTCGTCTTCAGGCACTCCTGTTATCTGTATGTTGCATCTTCTTTGCCTAGCTCTGATGTATGTCATCTTTTTTATTTTTTAAAAATTTCTCTTTTCACCTTCTATTTCTTGTAAGGCATTAACTGTTGTGTTTATTTGCTCTTGAATTCCTTCCTAATTTAGTTTTCATCTCTGATTTTTTCCTTTCATTTTACATTCTTTTCTGAGTTCTACCACCTAGTCTCTTATGTTTTGTAATATTGATATGCTATTTTTCATGTCTTATCTCATTGTTTTATGGTCATTTAGCTCATTTTGAAATAGGAGGTTATAATCTTAATCTCTTCTGTGGGCATGTATTTTTGTTATGCTTTCATTTTTCTGTACAGTTATTCTGTCCTCTATGCTCTTTAAAAATTCTTATTGCAATTTTGTATGTGATTTAATCTTGATACTTCTCTGTTATACATTTTTATATGAAATTACTTTTCTAGAACTTTAAGGGTTCAGGAGATTTTCTAACTTCACAGAGCTTCCTTTATACTTCTTGTTATTTTAAAAATATATAGTGTTTAAAAATATGGCAGTTTGCTTCCTAATGTTTCTGGCTCTGTTTCACCCCTCCCACCCCCACACACTTTTATCTGGAAACCCTTTCATTTATTTATTTATTTATTTATTTATTTATTTATTGTTTTACCTCTATTATTCCTATATTACTCAATACTGATTTCACTTCCAGAAATGTCTTCCCAGTGTGGGCCCTTCCTGGAAAGGAGGCTTGGTGGCCAGACTGCACTCATTGCTTTAGACCTTACCATGGGCCCCTTATACTCATGGGCCACTGAACTGGGCAAAGGGCTCTCAGATTGGCTTTCTGTCATTTCCAGCAAATAGCCGTTAGCTATTTTGGGTTTCTCCTGCTCTCAGGTTTGTAAGACAGCCTGTTGCTTTTCTCACCTTTCTCTTGCTTAGGTGTTGACACTATGCAGGCCTTGTGGTTGTTTGTGCTTTGTCCTCACCCACCTGTATTTTGGGGTTGGAGGGGAATACCTTATAAACATGTTTGTCGCATATATTCATGGGTTTTCAGTTTTGATATATGGTTGCTCTGTTTTCATGGGAGGATTCAGAGAGATAAAAAGAACTATGCTGTTACTGCCATCATCGCCATATTCCCAGAATCCTTGAAAAAAATCTTAATGTAGGAATTACTTGAGGTCATTTGCTATGATTAACCCCTTTATACCATCTATCTGATCAGTTCCTCGCCTGCACCCAATTCCTGGGGCTGTAGGGTTTTTAAGATTTCACCTCATTGACATCGCCAATGACCATGGCCTAGAAGCTGCTGCTACATCATGCAGCTCACTAAGTAGAATTTAACTCTTTCTTCATAGTGCCTCCCAGACTTAGCTAGTTGTTCTGTTTGACCCTTCACTAAATGGCTTCAGATATAAATATTTTATACTGACTCACTTTCTTCTCTCTCTACTGTCAGATATATTTTCTTAGTGTTCATGCTGATGTTTTCTTATGTTTAATCTATTTTATACCCAATGCTGGGTGAGGGTGTGAAAGTGGCCCTAAACCTCTCTTGTGTATCAGGCTGAGGGGCAGCTAGATGCAGGAGCCTTTGTTTAATAGTTTTGGAATGCATTTATATTTTGAAACTTGTATTTGGTGGATGGTAGAAGGCACGGGAAGTGTAATCTCAGATAAAAGGATGCTACAATGGCTGTGAGCAAACAGGGCTGGGAATCTGTGGACCATTCAAGTTCAAGGTGTTTAGTTACAGTGCATTTATGTAGCACTTCCATCCTCCAGTAAGTTTAGCTTTTTACAACTGTTAGGTCAGTAGATAGGAAAGGGGGAAGAATGATTACTTCTGTCTCATCAGATAGGCAATAGTGTAGAAAGGTGACCAAGTGGCCTGCGGTTACAGAGAAAACCTGAGGCTGAGGTGGGCACGTGGGCACGTGCAGTTACTTGTTCAGCAGCACCGTTTTTAGTTGATGCATTTTCCGTGTTGTTCTAGTTAGTTTTTCAGACTGACTGTTTGCATGTACTTGCACGTGCTTGCATACACACACACACCCCGTTCATTTGTGCAAAGCTTTCTGGTCGTTTCTCTCTTGGGGTGTCTTTTGATGAGAAGTTAGCAGGTGGTAACATCAGTAATTGTAACAATAGCCCTGTCTTTTGTACTGGCTGTGCTCACACACATGATCTTTCTCCCTCTGACATCATTGGCTCCTTTGCTCTCACACAGTTCCTCTAGACCAGTGGTTCTCAACCTTCCTAATGCTGCGACCTTTTAATACAGTTCCTCATGGTGACCCCCAATCATAAAATTATTTTCGTTGCTACTTCATAACTGTAATTTTGCTATTGTTATGAATCGTAATGTAAATATCCGATATGCAGGATGTATTTTCATTGTT
>NW_005371933.1:2801070-2805638 GCF_000412655.1 Myotis brandtii | reverse complement strand
CTAGGTCAGTGATGGCGAACCTTTTGAGCTCGGCGTGTCAGCATTTTGAAAAACCCTAACTTAACTCTGGTGCCGTGTCACATATAGAAATTTTTTGATATTTGCAACCATAGTAAAACAAAGACTTATATTTTTGATATTTATTTTACATATCTA
Source organism: Myotis brandtii (assembly GCF_000412655.1). NCBI lineage: Eukaryota > Metazoa > Chordata > Mammalia > Chiroptera > Vespertilionidae > Myotis > Myotis brandtii. Next base: position 2,805,482 of record NW_005371933.1, on the reverse strand, counting down.
AATGCCATTTAACAAAGAAAAATCAACCAAAAAAGTGAGTTCGCGTGTCACCTCTGACATGCGTGTCATAGGTTCGCCATCACTGCTCTAGACGGACAGGATGCCTGAGAATGCTGAGGTCTCCCAGGAATAAAGGCCAGAGGCCCAGGGCCCTCTCTGCTGGGAGGCAGACATTGTTTCACTGAGAGGAACCTCCCAGTGAGTGAGCTCCCTAACAACAGGGCAGCAAGTCAGGGCTGTTGAGATAAAAGCTGCTTTCAGAACTGAATTACCCTAAACAGCTCTGACACGGGCAATCGGAGGGAGTTTCTAATGGCGCCTGGGATGGCTGCTGTGCTGTGCTCTTAGCCACCCCTACTCCCTGAGGGAACGTCAGTAACACGCGAGAGAAGAGAAAGGTCACAGGGAAAAACACTATCCTGAAAGCAGAACTGTCAAAATTAAGTTAAGGGACGCCTTGGGGCTAATTTGGTTATCCCCAAGTTGGCTTCAGGCCAGAGCTGTGTTAAGTATGTGATTTTGAGATGGGTGCTGCGGACTCACCCATCTGGTGGTTACAAATAATGGATGTGGTTTGAGAATTAAGTGGGAAATGGTGGTGGTCCAAATCTGAGCTTTGCCACACTCAGGCCTGAAGCGTCATTGATTTCTGCCTTAATCTGCTCTGTCCTCAGACTGGGGAGAGAAAGCCTTGGTCTAGGGCTTGACCACTGGGCTATATTAGTGGGGTTTGCTCACTCCTGTTGTAAGGTCCCCTGGCTCCTGAGAGAAAGGCAACAGTGTGGGGAGCCAGAACCCCTCACGGCTTCATTCTTATAGTCCTTGCTTATTGTTTGGTTCTAGACCACAAAGGGTGAAACCCTTGCAAGGCCTTTGCGACTGTAACACCTCTGGCAGGTGGGCTGACGGAGGTGCAGGAGCCCAAGAGGCCTGGTGATTTGGAGCTAGGAAGAAAGCATGTCCTGGCTCCTGGGTCTGGGGCCCAGACCCTCTAAGATAAACTGGAGAACAGGGACACGTGAAAGAGGGAAATCCAAATGTCAAGAACAGAAAGAAAAGTAGTGGGCGGAGCAAATAGGACCACACTAGCACACACTCATATTTGGACACCCACACCCACATTACTGAAACCCAAGGAGCCCCGCAGTCTATAAGAAAACGCTTGAATCCTGCTCCTCAGCAGTGTGGACACTCCACTGACCCAATGGCTGATGGAACTGATCAGTTGATTGACTGAATGGATTCGTTACTAGAATGAAAGTCATAAAGCCAGTTGAGGGAAAAGAAATAGTCCTATTTTCCAGGGAGCTATTCTGGAGAGTTTTTATGATTCTTAGTTAGAATGCTGATTAAGCTTGAGCTATGCCTTATTTTCCTTAGCTGTGAACATGGATCTTGGAAGAGGATCATTCAACCTGTCAGTTATTTAATAAATTATAATTAAATGAATAAAATTTGCTCTCAACAGTTATTATGAAGAAACTGTCGACATTCACTATAAAAACCAAATCAGCCATCCCAGATCCAATGGCCTGGGATTTGTTTGAAAATGTATCTTTCTCCACACACCCTGCCTGCCCTTCCCTCACTGCTTCTCCAGGAACTGCCGACAGCCATGTGAGCGTGGAGGGATGACTCTTTCCCGCTTGAGCTTTCAGATGAGAACCCAGCCCTGGCTAACACCTAATTGTAACCTTCTGAGAAATTATGAAGCAGAGGACTCAGCTGAGCTATTGCTGGTTTCCTGGCCCACAGAAACTAGTATAATTAATGTGTGTTATTTTAAGCCACCACATTTATGGTCATTTATTATGAAGCAATAGATAACTATCCAGTCACCCCAAAGCCCCGGCCCAGCAGCCAGTACTTACTTTGGCCTCCTCATTTGTGTAAGCACCCAGCGTGGAGGGCACTGGCTGGGCCAGGTCCTTCCCAGGGCCCTCTCTCTCTTCCCTGACTCAGTAATGGCTACGGCAATGCCACCTCTCATTGCTTTTCCTCTTCCCAGTGAAGGAGCAAGTGGGAAGAATCCCCTTTTGTGACCTAGAATTAGCATTTCAGCCTTTCCCCTCCTAGTTCCTGTGTTCAGCTCCAGGCCTAGATGAATTTAAACGAAATGACAGCTGCTCAGGACACTGAAGCTTTGCTGTAGCAAGCAGAGAGAGTTAACAGGCTTCAAGGGGAGGCAGCGTGGTTTTGAGGCAGGACCAGCAAGTCTGGGAGGATGATAATTAAAAGGGGACTTCCCAAGTAATAAGCGCTTAATTCACTTGCACTGATGGTCTTGAAGCTAAATGATCTTAATCAAGGCGTGCAGAGACCAGAGTTCCTGGACCATTTGTTGTCTCCCACTTATGTAACCTTTCACTGAACCAAAGGGGGAAAAACATGTTTTCTCAGGCCAGCCAGGTGAGAGGATGACAGAATCCTCTCCGTGGCTAAGAGGAGCTGGGGTGTGGTGTTAAGCTGTTTGATCTTCATTTGCCATAACTCCAACACTAGTCTATAGTGTTAGATTAGAGGTTTGTGAGGTGTTTTGGAGTCTGTCAGAGCTGGATAATGCTACACTATTTCTCCAGTGGGGCCCAGGGTCAGGCAGTTCTAATGTAACACTATTGATTCCTGGCTTTCTCAAAGGATACTGGATTTCTTTTAAAGAAGGATGATCAGTTCAGGATAATTTGCAAAGCATCCATCTTGGATGAGATCTTGTCACCCTCCAGGGGAGGATAAAGTCAGAGCCATGGAGTGGGGTCCTGTCCTAACTCCGTGTGTGTGTGTGATTGGAAATTGGAATGGGAACCAGTCTTTCTTGTGCTGGGAGAGCAGTGGCTTCATCTCGGGCTTATGTGAGCCCAGCTCTGGGTGGCACAGTTTCCAGGAGGGACACTTGGACTCATTCCCAGCAACAGGCCCCAGAGCTTGGCACAGAGCAGGCACACAGCACATGCTGGTGAAAATAAACTCAGCGCTCTCTCTCTCTCTCTCTCTCTCTCTCTATATATATATATATATACATATATATATTTTAGAATTGGGATTCAGGAAATTGTGAAAACATCAACTAGAAAGCAATGATGTCTTCTGCAGTGAACACTGAGGCAAATCTCCTGACTGGAAAGAGGAAACAGTGGATCTGGAAGCAGCAAAGCTTCTCCTTTGTACTGTGGCCAGCGACAGGCAGCAAGGGGATGGCTCCTAGGGGGCGCGGAGTTAGGGCGGGAAGACTTTGGAGTGAGCTAGTCCCTGGCTTTGCAGTTTACTGGTGTGGCAAGTCCCAAAGCCGTTCTGATTCGGTTTCCTCAGTTCTGCACTGGGGAAAATAATCGTGGCTCACATAAGCCCTGGACACATATTCTCTCACGTGATCCTTTCATCACACCTATGGGATGTGAACACCATGTTTTCAGGTGGGGAAACAAAGACTCAGAAAGGAGAAGGGAGTGACTTACAGCAAGTGGCACAGCTGGGACTTGAACAAAGGCAGTCGATCAATGAGATATGCTGGATGTGCTTAGTCACTGTGGGCAGGTGAAAGGAGGCAGCCTGCAGACAGGGAACATTCACCTGGGAAGCTCTGCAGCAGGCGGCACTCTGCCGGGGAGCCTCCAGTTCTAACCCACCACCTGTGGAAATGCAACAGAGCAGCCCCTGCGCCTCGGTGTTGGCCACCCGTTAGGGAGGTGGACTGGCTCTCTCTCCCACGTGCAAAGCTGCTTGCACTGGACAAGACTCCTTAACGTCAGTAATGGGGATCATGAATCCGAATTAGTTCCACGCCAGCTCTCTTCCTGGAGCGTTTGGGGGAGAGAGGCGCAGCGAAATAAAGAGTGACATCCTAATTAGGAGGGCGCACCTGCTGCAGTGACTGGGCACCCAGGAACCTTGTTAAGGCTGGTGCTTCCTGCGTCATCACTAGTTTGCTATAAATAGACGAGAATCTAAAATTAGTAAAACAGGAGAGAACATGAGGCTCTCGGTGCAATAGTAGGCCAGCTGAGCAGGAAAACGGTCAGTGCCTAACAGTTTCTAGGAGTTGTATCTGTGGCCCCACGCCTGCCGAGCTCTTCGAGTTGCCACCCCCAATAGAATGGGTGCTGACCGAGTGTGGGCCACGTGCACCAGTGAAGGCTGGAGCCACAGAGGGCCGCCAATCTGCTGCAGTGATCAGCTCTCTTGCCTGTGCGTGGTGCATTGTGTGCCTAGAGCACTGTTTTGAATATTAGTGAAGATGCAGATGTGCTCTGTTTAACCAAAAACTGACATTAGAAACAGGAGTTTGAGAGATTGGAGATTCCTTCAGGAGACCTTTTCAACAGTGGGATTCTTTTAAATCAGGGGTCGGGAACGTCCAGCCAACAGGCTGTATAAGGCCCACAAAGTCATTTGGTCTGACCCTGCCAAGGCATTAG
>NW_005371933.1:2788113-2799562 GCF_000412655.1 Myotis brandtii | reverse complement strand
TTAGGGAGATTTGGAAGCTCTGTGAGTGAGTCTCCCGAAACTGCCTCGGTGTCTCCAGGTGGTGCCCTAGCCAGCCGCCCCGTTCCAGCCCAGCAGAAACAGACAGCGCTGAACTTTGGCAGGAAAATCTTATCTTGTCTCCTCTGACAATTGATTTGTTTACTGATCATGCAGGGGCTCTCAACTGGGACGCACTACCCCTCTTTTCATTTTTGGTGTTGATCTGTGGGTTGGAGACTTGGATACTCAGAAGTAGCTCAGCTGGCTGAAAAAAAGTGTAGATTTCAGGTCCCCTTCCTTACCAGCTGTGGGCCACGTACATTCTTCCAGATCATCTTCCTCCTCCCTACAGTGGGAACAGCAGTAGCTGTCCCTGGGCAGTGAGGATGGGAGGAGCTCACGTGTGGAACACCCTAGCCAGGGTCAGGTGTGCTCATGGATTACTCCTTTCCTTCCCTGCCCCCGGGGCCCCGGCCCTCTCGTCCTCTCTTGGGGGCCTCCCAGGTAGGAGCTCGAAGTTCGGGTTAATTTGTAGGCTGTGATCTCCCCGTTCCCAGGCCACTTGGCTCCCTTGGGCCAGAAGCTCCAGAGCAATGAGTACGTGGCCCACAGCTGGTAAGGAAGGGGACCTGAAATCTACATTTTTTTTGCCCCTGTTGTGCTGGTCGCATGGAAGGTGGGTGTCAGGCCAGTGTTTGCCTGGTGATTATTTGAGTGGGTGTGGCCCTGACCTAGGTCTCTCCATGAGCCCCTGTCCTAACTCCCCTGCAGGACCCTCCTCCTTCAGGACCCTCCTCCTCCAGGACCCTCCTCTGCAGCACTTCTCTCGCCATAGGCATGTAACTGGACTGTATCATTGTCTACCTGTTCTCTCCTTTTCTAATCTGTGAGTTCTCTGAGCTCCTGGCTTGGATCTGGTCCTGCTCAGCATTTCTGAGCACTGGCCTGCCCTCAGAGGAGTCTGCTGGAACTGTGGGCTCAACATGGATCCAGGGGCAGCCAGCCTCCTCTCCCCGACCATGAGCCTGAGTCCTGGCCGGTGCTGATGCAGAGGGCCCAGTGGACCTGCTACCCTCCCCCTATAAATCCTCTTGATGAAGACAGAGGCACCCCCACCACACACCACTAGGGTCCACAGCAAGGTGGGACTGGGAGTTTGTCAGGCTGGGGGAGAGATGCCTCCCGCTACTGAAACACAGCAGGGGAAGGAGAGTTGGGAGCCTGCCTCGGCTTCTCCCTCACCTGAGCTGCTCCCTGATGTGGCAGTGGGTCCTGGGGAAGCACTAGCTCTTTATTGGGTTCTCTAAAGCCTCCCAAGGAGCCCATTGAGGCTCAGTGTCCTCTTCCCTTTGAGTTGGGGTTGCTTCAGAAGGGGGTCTGAAGACCCAATGCTGACCCACAGCCATCTGCCCATCACCCTGCTCTGAGGCTGGGCCGCTCAGTAGAGGAAGCTGTGTTCCAGCCATTGTCATCTCCAGCCTCTCAGGCAGCCACTCACTTCTAATTTTATCTGGAGGTGGTAGGGGAACACCAACGCTTTTGAGCCGCTGTGTGATTTCATTAGTCTGAGTGGCCACTGGCCAGGCCCTTATCGATCAGCCCTGTAGGGACAGTGGGAGTTTATATGGCAATAAACCCGTCAGGCTGGGTGGATGGCAGGTTTCTGAATGCCGGCTGCAGGGGAGCCAGCAGCTGACATCTGAGAACCGAGCTCAACATTAAGTGCCCACCAGTCGATCAGTAAGTGTTTCCGGAACTCCCGCCATGTAACCAGTGCTGGTGGTTAGGCAGGCGGTGGCTTGCTGTGACATTTGCTTAGTATGTCCTGAATCTATCACAGGAGCCATGGTTGACCAAGGGCCGGGAAGTCAGGGAGGTACTTCCTCCCTTCTGGGATGAGGTGCGGGTAAGACCGCTCAACAATGAAAGCAGGTCCTCCCTCGTGTTAGACGGTTTCATGAGCCATGAACCACGAGGCAGGGGTGGGAAACAGAGATTGCAGTGTGGAAAACTGGAAAGGTATTTTGAGGTTCCAGTTAAAGGAGAAGAGAGGAAGGGGGAGGTAATGGGAAAAGCCATGAACTCTTTCCCTGGTCTGGAGTTTCGAGGTCAGGCAGGAGCGAGGACGGGATAGTTAGTCCTGGGGTAGCTTTTTGGAGGAAAGAAAGAATGTCTTCAAACACAAAGCAAAGCTAATACTTAATACGTTGAGAGTCAATGGATTCAATGTAATTTGCAGTAAACAAGGATTTCACATTTATGAGTAGAAATGAGAGATTTGTCATTTATCTATCGGTATTACCTTTTACAGGAGGAAGAGTGTGGTGAATGGTGTGCTGCGCTCCTGCATCTCCAGGTTACTCATGTTGGAAGAGGCCTCAGTGCCCAGGCCCACCGCCCACCTGGGGAACCCTGACCTGCGGGTGTGGCCCGGAGGCCTTCATCCGCTTCCCTGGGGCTGGCTCACGGAGCTAATAACTGCTGAGGAACATCATGCTGGGGCTTGAGACCGATCCCAAATGATGCCCTGTACAAAGAGTAGCTGAGAAGTCACTGCCATGGTTTAGGGCACGAGGCTGAAGAGGCCTGTGTTGGAAGCGGCAGAGCCCTCTTGAGCAGTCCTTCATCCCGGGACTGCTGAATCAAGCAACGTTGAGGGGAGCCAAGCTCTGGGGAAATGTGTCGGACCTGACGCTCTGGGGCTTTACCCATGATGGGCTAGCCTGCCTTCCTGCAACAGATAACCTTGGGCTTGGGCCAACCTCTTTATGTGGAGGAAAGATCTGAGGGAAGGTTTGCTTTGTGCAGTGAGTGGAGACTGGTGTCAAGGGGCTGAGGTGAGGAGAGGTCACCAGCCTGGTTCTCTGCTTGTGCCAGGGCCTGGGTGTTCCCCGTGCATGGAGGAGTGCTCCTTTGCACACCTTTCAGAAGCTCTGTAGCAAGAGAACCAGCTCCTTCTTGGAGCCCCATAGCCAAAGTGCAAGCAATGTTCCTTTTAAAGGCTGACATCTTATTCTTTAAACTTAGCTCCCTATCCCGATCATAGCACCCATCTTTCTTCTGCCTTTTGCAACAAATAATTACTTTGCTCAAATTTGTAAGTTGAACCCTTACCTGTAGGGTCAAAGATGGGGGTCTCTCTTGGTGTATTTTCCCAGAGTTTCATCTCCTTGTTGGGGTTTCTCTCAAACAGATTTCTTGACTTGGGTGCTGTATTCTGCAGCATCTTGTCCTCCCCACTGACTGGAATAGAGAAGACCCCCATTGGTTGAGTTAAGTGAGGCTCTGCTGTAAGGAGGTGAGCATGCCCCAGGGAAGGTGGGAGAAAGTGGCTTAGGTGAAGGAGGGACAGTGAACCTGGGTAGTTGGGGTGGGAACAAGTGCCGGGGGCAGGGTGGACTCACTGGTGAGGTAGCAGTCCAGGCTGATGGAGATATTGTCAAAAGCCACGGTGGCTCTGGATCCTTGTCCCCACCATGCGACAATCTGCAGCCAGAACCTGTACATGTGTTAAGAGGAGTGTGTGTGAGGAACAGCCTGGATTGGCCACATCTTAGGACTCAGTGTCCAGCAAACGGGTGCCGAGACCCTGCTCATGATCAGGGTTCATCGGCCTTCCCTGTCTCAGAGCGGCTGTACGAGGCAGCAGTCAACATCTCCCCCTACTTCTCCAGCACAACGCACTGCCCTCTCCGAGGGACTGTTCCACATGTTAATCCAATTTGGAGTTTGGGGCTCAGGTCTAGAAGTCCTGGAGCCTCTGGGTGTGCAGGGTGGGTGGACATGGGTAGGCCTGATGTTCCCAGCGGAGTTGAAGTCATTGTGAAAATATTGAAATGCTTCTGTACCAACTGAGAAAGAGCCACTGTTCCCTGACAGTCCCCTACCTGTTGCTGCAGGCCGCCTGGCTCCTTCCCTGGTGCCCCCTGGATTTCACACAGCGGGGGTCTCAAGGATTTGGTGTTCAGCATCAGTTCCAACTGGGTCTGTATAGTGCCCAACTGGTTGTTAAATATTAAATGATTTGATTCTGAGCCTTGGGAGTATTGGTAAACAACACAGAGTGGGCCATAAGTATTAACAATAAACACACTGAGATATCACTTTCCACCTCTCTCATAGCCTTGCAGGTCAAGGACTGTGGCCAGGGAAGGCTTGAGAGTAGGCTAAAAAGAACACACCTTCAGTTCATTTGTCTCCTGGGGAGCCGTCCTCCTGGAAGGCTGTCAGCCAGATCTTTCCTGCTGTGAAATGAGAGTTTCCTGAGAGCTTTAAAAACCTTCCCCCCTTTCAAAGTCAATCCAGAATGACCTGCAGGAGGCTGTGCAGTCTCTGGTGTGGGTGTTAAAATATCAAGAGAGGGAACCCATGCCCCAATGGGTGACTGAGTTAACCACATGTAGGATGGCCATTCCATGGAATGCCCCTCCCCAATACAAAAGGATAGACCAGATACAGGCTGTAAATTGGATGGAACTGAAAAACATTATGCTGAGTTAAAGAGATCAGACAATAAGTTAAAGACCTCATGATTCCATTCATAGAAATTACTCTATTTATATGAAACTAGAAGCCCAGTACACAAAATTTGTGCATGGGGGAGAGGGGTCCACTCAGCCTGGCCTGCGCCCGCTCGCAGTCCAGGACCCCTTGGGGGATGTCTGACTACTAGCTTAGGCCCTCCCACTCCCGCCACCACTGCTGTGCTCACCAGCTGTGAGCCCGGTTTCTGGCTGAGCAGCATTCCCCCTGTGGGAGTGCATTGACCACCATGGGGCAGCTCCTGCATTGAGCATCTGACCCCTGGTGGTCAGTGTGCATCAAAGTGACTGGTTGTTCTGGTCATTCCGCCATAAGGGTCACTTAGGCTTTTATTATATAGATGTCTAGAATAGGCAATTCTATAGACAGAAAGCAGATCAATGGTTGCTTATGGCTGGGAGTCAGGACAGTATTGACTGAAAACCAGCCCAGGGTTCTTTCTGGGGGTGATGAAACTATTCTAACATTGGATTGTGGTGCTCTCTGTACAACTGTACATTTGCTAAAAGTCATCAACATGCACACCTGTAGCTCAATAAAGCTGTCAGTACAAAAAAGAGAGAGAAGGAACCCAGACAATAGAGTGGGCAGCCAGGGGTAGCAAGAGCAGAAAACCAGCATGTTGGCGGGAATGGGAGACTGATGGGTTGGAGACAGTGGGACAGAGAGGGCAGAGGAAGCACAGGACACAGGCCTATTGGGGATTCTAAGAGAAATCCGACAGGAATACTGAATTCAAGTTGCTTACTGTCTAATGGAGAGATGAAGAGTATATACATACATCAGTGTAGATAGGTAGAGGGAAGTAAATGCCACATGAGGTGTGGATAAAATCCTCTGAGAGCTCAGAGGAAGGAGGAAGTCCAGCAGACTGGGGAGGTGGAGAGCATTTCTCAGGGCAGGTGGTATTTAAGTTGGTGTTGAAAAAAGAAAAGGACTCAAAGATGTGGGGATGGAGGGCAGTGAGGAGAGGACATTCCCAGTGGAGGAACTGAAGTGAGGGATGTGTCAAAGCAAGTCAGGGCCCCTCTGGCTCGGGTGTGAGAGGTATGGAAGGAGGTAGAGATGGTGAGAGACACAGCTGTATCACACACCTTCAGTGGCTTCTCCGAGTCTTGGCAAGATTACAGCTCTAGTTCCCCAGATCTCCATGGAGCACATGGTCCATAGTTGAGTTCCTGGCCTGAGCTTAGCTGTCTCAGGACACAGTAGGTAGAGCTGCCTGATGCGCCTACACAACTGTGGGTAAGGGGCCCACAGCCACCTTCCTGAGTCTCCCCTTTCTGATTAGGTCATTTCTTAATCTGACATACATAGGCCAAGGGCCACGCTGGGCACTGATTTCAATGCTAAGCTCCATCCTGGGTGTGCCATCCCTATGGGCCTGGGGTGCCTGAGCGAATAAATGATATATGTGTGCCCATCAAGCATGGGGGAAGGGGGACAAAAACTCCCGTTTTCCCCTAAATGGGCCCTTCTGGAGAAACTGAACATCTCCCCTCTTATCTGCTTTATTATTGAGAGATTAGAGCTGCAAAGTTCTCAACCAGCCACTGGAACTCTTAGCATGGACAACATGATGCAGGCTGGGGCCGGGATGGTTTCTAAATAGAAGAGTTTCTAAGTGCTTTGTAAGGCAACGGCGATGACAGCTGCTGTTTAAAAGAGTTTGATTGACACTTGGAATTGCACATATTTTGAGTCAGGAACACTCACAACTATCAGGGAAGACTCAATCAGATGTCGAATCAGCTGTAAACACGCGATGCTGCTTCTGTCTACCTAGGAAGCCAACCCTTCCCTACAGGCTCCAGATTCCAGAGGCTACAGGGAAGGGGCAGGTGGGGGAACGGGTGTGGGAAGGGCAGGGGTGAAGCAGAGGCAGTTGGGGAATGGGGTCTGGGGATGGTAGGTGATGGGGCAGAAAGGAGACAGCAGAACCATTTCTAGGAGTTTCTTTTCTGTGGGGGCCACAGATTCAGTCTACTCTACTTTGCATGGTAGCTGGTTGTGGGTCTTTACCTGAACCTCAGGTGAAGAAGAGAGTGTCCCTGGCTCTGCTCAGCCTCTCCCTGATGGAGGTGGGTGAGGCTTCCTCAAGGCTCTCACAGTCGTCCTGGCCAAACCACTCTTTTCTGTTGACCCCACTCCCACCCCAATGCAGATACCAGGCTACTCTCCAGAGTGGGCCATGGCCTCAGGCCTCAGTTCTGGCACGTGCCCCGGGGACTCCTCTGGGATGAAGAGGAAGTTCTAGCATGCACTGGGCGGAGTGCTCCGGTTCCGAGGGCAAGTTCTAGCAGGTTCCAGGTGAGCTGCTCTGGGTTTGAGGGAAAGCCAGGTCCAAACCTGTCAGGATCGCAGGGGCCAGGTGGTGTAATGAACATACAGGTTACCCTGCTGCCCTTTCCCTAAAGCTTTAGCTGTGTGTAGGGGAAGGGAGCCGAGCCCCCATGGCCAGAAAAGCCATGCCCTCCCTCTCCATGGGCAGCTGGGCAGGGAGAAGGGAAGAGGCAGCTCTTTAGGCTCCTTCAGCTCCCTCACTGATCTGTGCTTCTTAAGATGGTGGCAGCTGAGCACCCTCTTTCTAGCCCTCAGCATTGCAGATTTCACTCCCTGCCCTTCAATGGCTCACAACTGCTCAGCTCTTTTGGTTTCTCCAAAGAAGGCACTTTTAATTGAATGGGCTGTTGTTGCTTTTTCTCTTTTTTTCCAACTGTTTGGAGTTTGGAACTTGTTGCTAAAACAGATCTGGCTGGAGATCCTGGTTGGAGCCTGGCTTTTCATAAAGAATGTGGCCCTGGCTCCTGGCTGCTCAGCTTTACAAAGTGGCCTGTTGAAAGTTGGCCCCAGGGGATTCTAGAAGGTGGCCATCAGGACAGTGGGCGAGGCTAAGAGGGGTGGCCTTGGAATTGGGCATCTCCCAGATTCCAGGCGGATCTCTGTGTAGAAAGTGCTGATGCTGCTCATGCACAGCTTGAAAAACGCTCAATCTAGTTTAGATCACAGACCACTAATGGACAGTGAATGTAACGCCTTATTTGCCACCCTGCCAGCCTTAGGGGCTGACAAAGCTAATTAAGTTCACTTCATGATTTTAAGCAGCTGATGAAAAGGTGTGTCTGAATGTGGACTGAGGGAATAGGAATTATTTGGAGAGAGGACAAGACAGAATGGCTGGACTGGGTAAAAGGCGTTTGTCAGATGGGCCGCATGTCTCAGATTCCTCTGTCAACCACCAGTGGGCTCAGAAGGAGGGAGGGCCCAGCACCCCTCTCGCAGCTGAGGCTCGGCTGGGCTCTGGCTGTCTAGAGAGAGCTGGCACATTCTGCTGAGGAAAACCACCTTCTCCGATGGCTCACTGCACAGTTGATTTGCTCGGCAAAGTATTCTAAAATGGACCGTCACAAAGCTTGGGTCGCAATATGCATTTCTATTAGAACAATGGATGTGATGAAAAAGCCCTGCCGAGTTCACCCTATTGTCTGTGTAAATGACTTCAGTTACCATCAAAAAGGAGGGTCTGATGGCCAGCTTGGGGTTCCTGAGACCAGCACTGGCTGGGACCTAATGAACACATTGGGCTCATGAGAATCACCTTGTTCATGGCCAGGTGATCTTAATGGACACACAGTGGAGCCCTGACTCGAGGAGTCTTTGGCTCCTGCCCAGTGGTGGGGCAGCTGGACATTCAAGGATCTCCCCCATTCTCAGAAGTAATTAACCATCTCTTGACTTGATTTCCCCTCTGGGCTTAATGACACCAAGAGCAGTGAGAATGTGTCAAGTGCCCTGGGGAAAGAGGAGGAATGTACTTGGTGGGGGAGGGATGTTCTGAAGCTAGATGGTCTGGAAGGCCAGCCAAGAAGAGCAGGGACCTCAGGGGAGCATCGTCTGACTTGCCTGGAACCAGGAGACAGTAGCAGAGGCACGATGGGCATGCAGGGCTCTCATCCCAGGCAACTTTTTTCACTGTCCCTTGCAGAACTACCCCAATTCCTTCATTTCGTTTAGTCCTATGAACTCCATGACTTTGGTGAAGTACGATAAGCCCCTTGGAGCAATTGGGGACCTGGAGGGTATCCAGAGCTGGAAAGTGCCTCCATCCACTTTTCTCAGAGAGACTGGGATGGCCCTGCACCTTTCTCGGACACACAGACATTTCCAACACGGCCCTTTCTGCTGTAGTGCTGGCTGGTGGCATGGAGGGCCGAGATGGTGCCGGAGATGGTGGCACCTCCCAAGGTGAAAAGACACAGGAAAAGGGATCTTTTCTCCCCTGACAAAAGCATCTCATGTGGATGAATTAGCAGTTTCCTCTGGTGGAGACTGAGTTTCAAAAGGGAGAGTGGAGTGAAGACTGGGCTATACACTTGGGGATCCTGGGCAAGTCACTGAAACTTGGTCAGCGCCACCTTGGTTTTAAAAAAATCTGTCAGGTAGGTATTTCCACAGTGGACACCCTTCTTTAACATGAGAGATTCCAATTCATTGTTCCTGTCTCATATTACATTTTATTAGAAATCTGTGTTTCTCCAGGTGGAAATTTAAGTTACATATCTCCCCACATGCCTTCAAGCAAAGATTATTTTATGTACCAGCCACTATGTCTACAGCTGGGAGTATAGCGATTCATAACATGGATCCTCACCTTGAGGAGTCTGGACAGATTTGTAATTCCCATTATTCACTGATGAGGGGATTTCTAATGTCCCTTTCAGACCTTCCCTCACAGAGCTACAACCTATATAACCTGGGAAAATATTAAATCTGGGCAGTGAGAGAGAAGTCAAGAAAGACTTGGAAGAACTGGATGCCTAGACAAATGTACACCAATGGGCAGAAGAATCCCTCAGGAGCAGGTGTGGTTGTGGGGCTATGTCCAAGGTGTGGGTGGAATGCCAATCAGGCAGCTGGAAACCTGGGTTGGGACTTAGGCAGAAATAAAGACTATGTGTTACCTGCATGGTGGTGAGGATGGAAACCATGAGCATCAGTGAGGTTCTTGGAAAATAGCATGAAGAGAACTGGATTCTGCTTTGTTTCAAATATCAGCAAAGTCTTATAAAATGGACTGTCACAAAAACATATGCCTCTGTTGACTTGTAAACTAAGCTGTGGATATTACCAGGAAAATCTTGAGCAGATCTGAACATCCCATTATTCTAAAGGGGTTCCTTTCCCTATTGCCATTTTGAGCGACTACTTCTTAAACCAGGCTCATAGGCCGGATCTGTCTCACTGCTTTGCACTCTTGATTGTGGAAACGTAGCAATCAAAGCAACAAAACTTGTCCCAAACGTCACAGTAAATCAGTGTTAGAAATAGGACTTAAAGCTCAGAATTGCTAATCTACTCCTTGCTCCAATGATCTGGGATATTTTCTGAGAAAGAAACAAGGCCAGATCCAGAGTTATGAATGTTTGATTTGTATACATCAATGCCTTATTGCACACTGCATTGCTGAGCCACCAGCCCTAGCTTCCTCCTCCTCAGAGGGCCGACCCAAGGCTGTTCTGGGCTACAAGGACCTCTTCTTCTCCAGCTCCTCTCCCCCATTTCTGACTTCCATTTTGAGGCTCAAATCATTTCACATTTGGTCCCTCCCAAAAGCCTCCAACAGTCTCCAGGCTCTGGTTTCTATTCTCCAGCCAATCCCTGGGCTCAGTGGCTCTATCCCTACAGCCCAGAGCACAATGTCCACATTCACCCTCTCTCGAGGAGACTGCTCAGGATTCTCTGACACAACCTTGCTGAACCCACATGAGACAGCCCTGCCTCTGAGCCTCAGCTCATCCTGGTGGCCTTCTTTGGAATGCCCTCTCCCTTTAACATTTCCCTAAGACGTAAGTTTTCCTCCAGTTCCATCTTATCCTCATCCCATTTTCTTCACGACAGCTCCCCTGACACATGGAGGTCACTGTGCCCTTGAACCTGGCCATGCTCTGTGGGGCCCTGCACAAAGGGTCCTTGTGTTACTGTTTGCCTCTCAATGCACGTGTTTTGTGTCTTCCTCAGCGGGCAGGCCCTGTGGCCCAGCAAGGGGCCGGGTCATATACCCCTTTCTATTTCTGCACTTGTTGGGGGCTTAATATATGTTTGCTGACAATGTGACAGCTAATGGCACTTCTCCAGTTACTTAACCCCCTGTCTTGCCCACAAGAGAGTGGAATTTGACATTCTATACCAGTGACTTGCAAATGTGGTTAGACATCAAAGTCACCTAGGGAATATATATATATATATATATTGAGTCCTGGTGGTGCATGAAAAGTCATGCACTGGAGTGGGGGGGGGCCTCAGTCCGGCCTGCCCCTTGTCACAGTCTGGGAGCCCTCAGGGGCGGGAGGTGACCTGGCGATCAGGGGAAGGCGACGCCCCATCACACCTCTGCTGCTGCCCCTGCCGGCAGTGCAAGCCTCAACCGGCCCTGGTTAACTGAGCCTCGGGCGGCCCTGGGCGGCTGGGCAACCGCCATCCGGGGCTGAGGGGACTGGGAGACTCCAGAGGCAGGCACACTGAGGGGACTGGGTGCCGCCATCTTGTGGCAGTGGGTGTCGCCATCTTTGAGGGTGTGGCAGTCAATTAACATATTCCCTCCTTATTGGCTGTATCTACTGAATTAGAATCTCTGTGTATGGTGCCCAGAGCTCAAGACTGATCAGTGCTCAGTGTAGCTAAATAAGGAATCAGTATTCTCAAGTGACACTCTGACAGATGTCCAGAGATGGGGACTGTATACATTGGCTTATTTCATGATACAACGTATCAGTTTCCCCCCCATCAATCAAACCCGTTTTCCTTTCTTCTGGGCACACAGCTAGACTACATTATCCAGCATCCCTTGCAGTTAGGTATAACCATGTGACTGAGTTCTAGTCAATGAAAGTGAGTTGAAGTGATGATT
>NW_005371933.1:2747673-2786538 GCF_000412655.1 Myotis brandtii | reverse complement strand
ACAGTCCTGGAGGGCTGGGGCTGGGGCTGTGCTGCTTGTCTGGGCACCAAGTGTGATGAGGAGTGCTGGCTGGATAAATCAATACATAGTGCCTGGGTGATTGTGGAGGTTAGTACCATTTCACACGAGCTTCTTCAAAAACTTTCTGGTGTCACACACACACTGCCTCAGACAGTCCTGGAGGGCTGGGGCTGGGGCTGTGCTGCTTGTCTGGGCACCAAGTGTGACAGTGAGTGCTGGCTGGATAAATCAATACATAGTGCCTGGGTGATTGTGGAGGTTAGTACCATTTCACACGAGCTTCTTCAAAAGCTACTTTCTGGTGAAGTGAAAGAAGGTGGAAGAAGGACCTCTAAGGAGGAGCCTCTATGTTTTATTGCCTGCAGGCCCTTGGCTTAACCCCTCTGTGCCTCAGTATTCTCTCCTGGAAATGGGAGATGACATCTGCCCTAACTTCCCAGAGGTGGGGGGCAGGGTGGGCACCTCACATGGTGAAGGAGGAAAGCACCAGGAAGAGAGGTCCGTGGCTGCTGTGGGTGGGAACAACATGGGCACAGAGTGTGGGGAGGTTCGGGAGCTGCTGTGACAGGTGCTGGCGTGTGTGGGGGGTGTTGCCGAGTGTGACATCCACTCCTATGGCATCTCTCCTCCCTGGGGAAGGACGAGGCAGGGAGGTGAAGGCAAAGCAGCTACACATGGAAACGTGTGGGGAAGGGGAGGCAGGCAGTGGAGACCACATGCAGGGCCTGCTCTTTGGCCGGCTTCTTCTGGGGACAGTGCAGCCACTGAATAGCCTGGATTTTCCGTGTCAGTCTTTATGGAAGTGAACTTTATTCTCTACAAAGGGTGATTCGCTAAATGTACAACTAAATGTATTTTACTTCTGTGCCTCTGTTTGACATGGCACATTAATACTAGTATATTTGCAAATAGAAAATGTCTACCAGCACCATGCATAGTTTTGGGGCGGAGATAATCAAAGGCATGCTAGATGCTGACTTGAAAGGCCTGTGTGGAGCGGGCCCTGTGTCCTGGAAGGAACAGGGGAGCATCCTCATCCTCCTGGGTTGCCCAGCTAGAGGTGTTAGAGAAGGCAGGTAGGCCAGCAGGGCTGGCGGCGAGTGGTCTTGGGTAGGAGCTGGTGGTGGGGGATTAAGATGATGGATTTCAGGGGGTGGATGAAGCAAAGGAAAAGGCTAACTCAGAATGAATAAGAGGTGTGGCCTAAAATAATCCCACACCAAAATGTTTTGTTAACAACAATGGCTACCATTTATCAAGATTTCTACTATATGCCAAGCACTGGCCACTCATTTTCTCAGGCGAGTCCACAGGAAGCAGACTAGCCTACAGGTTAAGGGAAAATTACTTCACTTCTTTAGACCTCAGATTCCTCTTATGAAAAAGTGGATTAATTATAGTATCCACCCCAGCGGGGTGGGTTTAAGGATGAAATGAGACAATGCATGTCGAGTACCCGTTACAGTGACTGGCAGGCAGCAAGTACTCAACAAATGCCAGCTCTAATCACCACCATTTAGAGCTCTTCCTGTGGCTCTATGAGAAAGCTGTGATTCAATTTACAAAAATTTGACTTAAACCCAACTTCATCAGAGGTGTGTCTAGACCTGCAAACTAAGGTTCATTGGACATACCTGGATTTCCAGTCACTGGAATTTACTATCTCCCTACTCAGGCAGGAATATGTTGTCATGAAAATGCCCCCTACTGCCTTTCTCATCACAGAAAGATGCCACTCAAAGGGCGAGTATTGCTGAGAGCACCTGATAAAATGGGGATTCTGTGGATGAGAAACAAGACTGGACCAGGAGAAAAATCTTGGCTCGTGGAGTCTCTGGTCTCAGCACATGAAGATGTAACTGCGTTTCAGTGATCCTGTTTGAAAGATGCATTTGTGAAACATACCACTTGTCATTTAGGGCAAAAGATGCAAAGGAAATAGGAAATCTAAATATCTCTGGAGGGGATGTTTTTTCTTGTTAGGCTCTGTATATAGTGCACAACTAAAAGCCTTCATAATGATAGTGCAGCCCACACATGCCATGAGTGATGTGCTTTCTGTTTGGCTCCCCGACTGCAGCGATTCCTGGGACATGACTTGATCCATGGCGGTTCCAAATCCACCTTGTAATGAGCTAAATTTACCATCTGCCTCTGCTCTGTAGACATGTTGAAGTTTAGGATGGTGTGGGGACATTGTGTTTCATTTAGTAAGATGTGCGATTATAAAGAGGAAAACTTGAAGTATGTCCCTGCAAAAGACTGACATTTAGAATAAGGGGAGAGAACTTGTCTTTCTTCCATTTTGAGAAAAGAAAAGAATTAATCCAGCAGAGAGAGTGGAAATTGAATGGAAGGGGAGAAGATGAAATGGGGAGAAAATGAAGAAAACTAGTGACATGAGGTGGATGTAAAGCAATGCAATAACTTTTAAGCGCACATCAAGCCAATATTTAAATTGGCGCTATCCTTCAAAACGACCTTGAGTGCTCAGATCTGTATTCCAGGGATGTTGTCACCGCTCAGACACCCCGGGCACTGCTCTGGGAGATTTTCTTGTCAGTAAACAGTATGGTTTTACAGTTAATATCATTTTATAAGAATGACAGACTATGACAATATTTCTATCACTTTGCCTGTTTGGTAATGGACAGAAGAAATACCATTCTATGGATCAATGTCTCCCTGTCATCAGCCTTCATGTATCTATGGCATATTCTTTGAGTCTTTGCAGAAGGACTACTGTGTGGGGCAGCAATCTGAGGGTAGCTCTCTGCTCTCAAGTGCTCAGGTCTAGATCTGCCTGCTCACAAGGACTGGGACACACCATTAAGACCAATGTCTTTCATATAAGGAGATCCCAACAGGACAGTGACCAGACACAAAGAAGGCACTGGTACCAGGCAGTCTCTAAGGAGGATTCCATGGTTGGAGAGCTGTCCAGGAATTGGGTGCTGATAAGCTGGAGCCAAGACCTGCCTGTGGACAGGTGGTGCAAGGTGCTAACGCCTGCCCAGGGTCAGGAGGAAGGGAGTTGTTGGTCTTTGTCTTTTACCTATTTTCTTTTTCTCATTCCCTTATTTATTTCCTTCCTCTACCTTCTCCCCCCACCCCCTATGATCTTTCATTTTCATTTTCTGGCAATCTGGGCAGCTATAGCTCACTCTTCCTAGGAGAAAGAGGGAAGACTGTGCCTCTTGGTTCTCCTCCATCAGAGACTTACCCTTATAAGGAGTCTACAGAACATTGATGACAGCAAATTCATAAGAACCCTCATTCCATCTTAGGGTTGGTTATTATTGCTAAATTGGGCATCCCAGCCTCTTCTGAGGCATTAGGTGGGGAGATGATTATTACTATCTATTACTAAGCATTTACTCTGGGCAGGCAGTTCCCCATGCACTTTCCTTCTCCAAGTCCCTAGGAGGTAGATGCTATTATTGCTCTTTTATAGAATATGGCTTGACTTGAAAGATCAGTGGTTGTGATATGCGCTATTTATTCAATATATTATCTGAGGCTACATAACTTAGGGACGAGAATGCACAACATGGGGAATAAAATTCATTGATATTTACTATATATACACGCTTTTGATAGTCATTACTTAGTCTCATAATAATCCTATGATGTTATCATACCAACCCATGTCATTATACTTATTTTATAGATGTAAACACTGAGGCTCAGAGAGGTTCAGTAATTGGCTGAGGAAACACAATTAGTAAGTGGCTGAGCCAGTTTTTAAACTTGGGATTTTCTGATTCTAAAGCCTATGATCTTTCATCCCCACTGCTTCTGTCATTTGATGGGCCAGTCTCATCTACAGTCTAGTTGGATTTTAGCAAGCGAAACCCTGTGCCTCACCCTCCAGCAGTTCCATTTGCCTCTGGGTCTTGATGCTTCCTATACCATCTCCAGCTCTGGGTTGAGGTGTGGGGGGAGCTTCCCACATCAAAGCATGCCAGTGGTGTGCAGGCTCCGAGAACGGGGGCACACGTGTGTTCTGTAATTGCACACTTATTCGGTCATGAGGCATCATCGAACCCAGCTGGCCTTTGTCTGAATCCCCACTGGAGAGTCTGGTCTCATCAATATTGGAAATGTCAATCTGATAAATAGCCCTAAACAGGGAGGAGGGAGGCTGAGAACAGCCTCCTTCCAACCGAACTCTAGTGCCTGGGAGTGAACAGAGTCAACATCTTACTTGCTGTAAATCCCCTGGAGTGGATGTGAAAGAGAGAGGGCTTGCTGGGTTGAGGAGAAAAAACTCCCTTTGGTTCATCTGAATTAATTTAGCATCCTCCAGTAGGGAAAGCTCTGGCATCCTCCTCCTGATCTCCACCCCCTGCACACAGCCCCCCAATCCTGAGGGAGCGCCCACACTGCCCCTTCCTTCACTTTAATTAAGCCCATTTGTCCTGGGGACACTGAGCCTGCGGATGTCCCAAGGCTTTGATGTCTAACCCACAGGCATGGAAGGGGTGGGAAGCCGGTGCTCAGTGAGGGCAATGGCTTCTTCCTCTGACAGCACAGCCTGAGGTCCGAGCTCTGGGAATAGCAGACTCTGTGATGTTTGGGTGGAGAATTGAGACCCAAATTTCTATTTACAAAGCTGTGTACCAACTGAAACCACCCTCTGCCTTTTCGTGAGCCCTTTGCTCTCGTTTTTTGATGGTAGATCTGCCAGGAGGGAAAGTTAAATATATTGTGGGAGTCTAATGCAGAGGCTGTTTGGGATTGTAGGGTTTGCTACTTAGCCTATTAAAGACGGCCTTTACCTTCCCAGATCCATTCACCTGGCCCCTCTATAGAGAACCCAACCCCCTTTTTGGTCTGGAACAGATCAGCACCAACCACTTGGGGTTCAACATGACGCACCAGAGTGTCATGTGAGCGGCTGTGCCAGGCCATCTGTACTCAAGCACGGCTTGCTCCAGGCTGACTGCAGGTGGCAGTCTGGTGCCATCCCAGCAAGACAAGTGACTGCTGAACTCAGCAGTTACTGCTCCATTTCAGAGCCACAGGGAATTAACAATCTTCTAGTACAGAGGTTCTCAACCTGTGGGTCGCGACCCCTTTGGGGGTCGAACGACCCTTTCACAGGGGTCGCCTAAGACCATCGGAAAACACATATTGAATATATAATTACATATTGTCTTTGTGATTAATCACTATGCTTTAATTATGTTCAATTTGTAACAATGAAAATACATCCTGCATGTCAGATATTTACATTACGATTCATAACAGTAGCAAAATGACAGTTATGAAGTAGCAACGAAAATAATTTTATGGTTGGGGGTCACCACAACATGAGGAACTGTATTAAAGGGTCGCGGCATTAGGAAGGTTGAGAACCACTGCGCCTAGGGGGTGTCGCTGTGCCAGACGGGAGCACAGGCCTCCCCCAGCAGGCCAGCCCCCGGGTGCAGATCCCAGGGGTGTCACCTGCATCAGCCTCCCCTGTCCAGGGCCTCTGCCCCCGCCCAGCTGTTCGTCTCCTCCTGTCTGCAGCAGCAAGGACAGAAGAAATGCCAAGGGTCAGCGAATTACCTTGCATGGTCACGTCCCCAGGGGGCCCCCGGGTACTCACCGTGCTGGCGATGAATTCTGGCGGGTTGTCATTCACGTCTGTCACCGCGATGATGGCTGTGGCTGTGTTCGAGAGGCCATAGTTGAGGTTTCCCTCCATGTCTGTGGCCTGAACAATGACTGTGTACTGCTGAACTTTCTAGAAGGAACGAGGTGGGGAAGAGCAGGGCGTCAGTTGGGTTTTAGTTTACAGGCTGCTTATACTTTTCATGAAAGGAGCGTGCTCTTAGGCGGAGCTCGCAGCAGCTGGGCCTCAGGCCCGCACGAGGCATGCTGGCCGCATGGCTCTCCCCAAACTCTCAGCACAAGACCTGGTGGAAGGACGTTCTCTGGGAAACCGCGCAGCACGAGAGCCGGCTGCACGCCATCCCAGTGGCTCTGGCTGTTGTAAGTACAGATCATAATTGGTGCCAAGATTGAGCGGGGCCACTGGGTACTGCACTGGGCTGCAAAGCCAGGGACGGGCAATTTGCAAAGAGAGCGCCACTCCCAGACACGTGTCTGGAAGGACTCGTGGCTGCAGCATTTTCAGTGTCCAGCTCAGCTGCAGGTTAGATGTTCAAACAAGAGACAAGCCCTCTCCGCTCTTTGCAGATGCGTCGATACAAGCGCACTGTCTGAACAGAGTCCAGAGGAGCGCTGAGCATCCAGGCGCATGCAGGTGTGAGCTTCCACAGGCGGGCAAAACTTGACGGGAAGCGTGAATTCCATCAGGCACCTGGCCTTGTCCGCCTGGCACTCGCCGAGGCCACTGGTGCAGACACCCCTGAGCAGCACAAGTAGCCTTTTCTATGTCCCTATTCTGAGCTTCTGAATGTGACAGGCGAGGCTTGGTGGCAGCTCTCTGCGGGGACTGCAGCCCACATCTCACTGGCACCGTTAGGGGAGGAAGGATTCGGGGGCCCAAGGCAGAAAGGGACCTTAGGAAACGTCTTCCAAGTGATAAACTTGGAATTGAGAGCTAAGTAAATAGAAACCAATGGACATTGTTTTGGTTGCTGAACTTTGAGATGTTCTGTTATGCTGCAGTGCTCACTGGCTCACTTTCTATGAATTTGTTCCCTAGGCATATGAAAGGAAAATATAACTAATAATTCTAAGAAAGTTTAAGTGCAGCCATGCCCAGAGGCAGTGTATACTATAAACAAGCTCTCTGGTCTTTGTGTTTAAAGTAACAGAGGTTGTATGTTTGATAGAAACAATCTATAAACACTTAAAAGTTAGGACAACTACAGCATAGCATTGCCCCACATATTCCTGTTCACATCCTGTAATAACAAATGGTTATTGTGGAAAGCAAGGTAAACTGTGTCCTGTGCAAGCTGGAGTTCTCATCAACGACGCTCTCACCCCAGAGATTCTGATTTAATTGGCCTCAGGCAGGTCCTGGGCCTCAGCAGTTTTTCAAATCTCTTTCCCTCAGAGAAACTTGGTACTCTCTGTAAGCCTGCAGTAAGTATGCACGCTCGCGCATGTGTGTGTGTGTGCATGTGTGTGTTTGTACACATTTGTGTGTACACATGTATGTGCACATCTGGATATGTGTCTTGGGGAGAGAGGATGGGGGAGGGAAGTCATGACCCCTCTGCATTTTGGCTGAGGGAAAAGGAGCGACAGGGATGGGAAGAGGCCCACCTGTCAGTCACGTCAAGAAGAGGCAGCACCGTCCACTGCCACAGGCTCAGGCCTTCATTTGTGGCAACATGCCAGACCATCCTGCTCTGCTCCTTCCCGGTTCTGTTCTCCACCAGCACCAAGGAGACGTTTCCCCGCAAGACTCCCTGGATGAGCCAGGACATTCGGAGCTGCAAGGGAGAGAAGAGCCAGAGGACACGGTGTTAAAGGAACTTCAGGGCCTCTTTCTGAAACTCTCAACCCTAAGGATGTTGCGGAGACTCAGTGAGGTGAGTTGATGCCCTGTACTTGATCTTGCTCACTCTCTCCCAAAGGCCTTTACTTAAGGTTCAAGGAGCTGGCCAGGGGCAATCAATGGGCCATTTTGGAACTTTGTTCAGATTGATGTCATCATCCTAAATTCACAAGATTCTTCCTCTGAGGTGATATCAAGGCCAATAGGGACAAGGTCAATGGACTTCCTAAAGAGGATCCACACATTCTTGTCTGTGGCCCTAATTCACTTCATGACCTTGGGCTAGTAATTTTGTGACTCAACTTCTTTCAGTGATGTGGGTACCATAGATTTTTATTTATCCCCTGCACACACTGATAATCTTATTTAAAGGGGTCTATGTCATGTGTTAGCTAACTGAAGACCCTATGACTTAATACCTGTGGCCATTGGTAGGCAAAGGTGAGTCAAAACTCTACAAATTAAGATCTTTTAAAATGGTTGTCTTTCAGAATGAGAATGTCCACTTTGCCAAAAGGAAGCCACAATCATATGTAGTCAGTATGCATTTATTAAAGATTTCTATGAATTTGTTCCCTAGGCATATGAAAGGAAAATATAACTAATAATTCTAAGAAAGTTTAAGTGCAGCCATGCCCAGAGGCAGTGTATACTATAAACAAGCTCTCTGGTCTTTGTGTTTAAAGTAACAGAGGTTGTATGTTTGATAGAAACAATCTATAAACACTTAAAAGTTAGGACAACTACAGCATAGCATTGCCCCACATATTCCTGTTCACATCCTGTAATAACAAATGGTTATTGTGGAAAGCAAGGTAAACTGTGTCCTGTGCAAGCTGTAGTTCTCATCAACGATGCTTTCACCCCAGAGATTCTGATTTAATGGCCTCAGGCAGGTCCTGGGCCTCAGCAGTTTTTCGAATCTCTCCAGGTGACTCTAAAGTGCAGCCTCAGTTGAGACCACTGGGGAGACGGGACCACTTAGTGCAGGAAGTAGCCTGGCCTTCTCAGTGAGGAGCCCATTTTCATCCTGGACTTGGAGTAAGAGGCAATTCTTAATAACTAAAAAAAATGGCTTAAAATGTGCCCACCATTGCCAAGGTATAAAAGGAGTGTTTTTCCTGTAGGGGAGGACAGGACCTTCATCAGAAGGCCTGCAGGTGGCTGCTGCATCACCTCTGGTTAAAGAATGAGAACAACCCTGAGAGTGAGAAATCCTTGGGCTGGGTGAGCAGGGCTGACCTGAGAATGCAAACGGGACCTGAACTCTCCTCTTGGACCCACAGTGGATGGCTCTCACCAGTTTCTTAATTAGAAGAACTGGAGGACTGATGTCAATTCTTGCCGAATATCCCTTATGAGTTACTTATGTCTAAATGAATAGAGCAACTATCTGTGGTTCCCAGAGCAGATCACAGGCTCCAGTCCCTCTCAAAGTCTTCCATTTTCCTAGGTTAAAGAATCCCTTTGATATCATTATGTGTAGAAACCCATGCCAGGTAGACCTGGGTCACTGTTCGGTGCCTAGAACAAAAACACTCTTGGAATTTGATCTTAATAAGACCAATTTCTATCAGGGTGGCCTATAGGATAAAATAATTACATGTTTATTGAATACTAGAGAGCTGTGCTAGGCACTTGTATATACGCTGTCTCATTTTATACTCGCAATAAGTAGAGAGAGGTATTATCATATCCATTTTTCAGATATGGAAACTGAAGCTTCAACAGGCGAGTGCGTCACCCATGGCCACTAAGTCCATATGCTGCAGACCTGAATATCAGACTGTGTTCTATGTTCTCTCTACCATATCTGTTTTGATGTATACATATGACATATTGCGGTGATATGCACTTAAATCTTTTGGGTGAACTGTGAAGGTTTTCTCGACCCTTGTTGCTTAAAGTGTGGTCTGGGGACCAGCAGTGCTGCATGACCTGGGAGCTTCTTAGAAATTCCAGCTCTCAGGCCCTACCTGCTCAATCGGTAGGTCTTTAACAAGACCTTCTCCCAGAAATGCCCTCATATTGGGGGAACTAGGGAGATAGTGGATTTTAAACCATGTATAACCACTGCCTCTGCCACACAATAGTCATATATGTGAATGTGTGTATGTGTATGTGTATATATACATAAAACAAGAGTATTCACACAAATATGGGAAATCTTATACAAATGCTAAATAATATTTATGAGAAATAACACTCGTGGGGGCCTGTAACAGTAAAATTTTTGATCCTTCTACACGCCCTAATAGATATGTTATAAATGGCAGCTTTGGACTAATAAACTCTTTTATATGCAGACAGCAAATGAGACAAGTGGAAAGAGACAAGGCCAGGAGCACGCCCCCAGCAATTCTATCTCTGGCTCCAGCCAGCCCTTTCACCAGGCCTCTGCTCCCTCCCTCTTGGTGGGTCTGATAGACTTTCCAATTATGTGCCACCAGTGTTTGTCGCTTCATTAATTAAAGTTCTGCATGTAAAGCAGAGCTGCATTGTGGCTGGGCCTAATGCAATTATTCTCTCATGGCCCTTCCTCCCCCAGAGGCAATTATGGCAATTTTATGTCTAGAACATGCCTCGTGCTTGCTACGCATACCTTGTGGCAACTTCACAACAACCTCTTGAGCCCATAAATAAACATATCAGCATGGAATTTAGGCTGAAGTTGGACAAAAGAGAATCAAAGGTATCAGGTAATGTCCACTGTGCATGCAACCCCAAATGTAGGAAATGCTACAAGGGGGGAGGTGCTATCTTTCTGTGAATTTCTGAAGGGCTGCATGAATTTCCACAGTCGAATCAAAACCACGGATAGATTCTAGTGTGTATTTCACTTCCACAAAAGGGAACATTTCTTAACAGACAGAGATGCTCAAAGATGTGCCTGCTTGAGGCGGATGGTGGATATTGCCTGGATATCCCCCACATGTAATGACTGGGATTGGGTTGTTGTCAGGGACCTCCAAGCTCTTGAATGGAGGTTCAAAAGCCTTCCCCACCTGAGATGCCACAGGTCTGTGTTCCTGGGTGTGAACTTGTAATTTTAAAAGTTCCTTGATTTCAACATGGCCCCTTATTAACTTCACTGAGAGGACTGACTCACTGCAAAACCTGTGTTCTTGTACACCACCTCCTAATTCACCTGGAAAAAATGAACACTAACTCTCTGGCTATAAATAGCCGAACGAAAAATCAACCCAACACAGCAAGAAGCAGGCCAGATGCGGAGTTTTGATAATGAGCAAATTAAATATGCTGGCAAATACTTGCAATTACAGAGGCTTAAGAAATGCTGGATTCCTGGCCAGGTAGGAGACTTAACAGACAGATCCTTTTGAAAACAGCATCCCATGCCTCCTTGTCTCTGAGGCATCACATTGAAGCCAGAGAACACCCAGGCAGGGACATCCACATGCCCGCTTCGTAAAAGCACAGCAAGAGAATGTGAAGGCTTTGTATAAAAATAATAACCGTGGGATCCCTGGCTGGTGAGGTTATGGTGTTACAGCTATGTTTTTCCCTTTTGGTTTTTTTGAAATTTTTTATAATGAACATATATTATTTTTGACAACTAGAACAAAAACAATACAATAAATTTAGGGCACACCGCTATTAAAAGCATGTTTATGAAGAATAATACTGATATAGAAAAAAGATAACATGAAGAAAGAAGACACAAAAGGTTTATGTGGTGTGATAGTGCACATAGAAGCCTTTATCCCTCACTCTGCTCAGACCTGCATTTTTTTTCCTGGAAGGAAATGTACCAATGTGGTAACAGAGGTTGTCTTTGGGGAGTAAGACTGTGGGCAATTTCAATTTTCTTCTTCATTCTTTCCTGTATTTTCCTAATGTTCTATAATAAAAATAGAGCACTTTTGTAATCAGAAAAAAAAACACAATAAACACTATATTAAAAAAAAAGCAGCAAGGGAGGAATGCGAGGTTGTTGGAAAGTGGGAAAAGAGAGGGTGTCAACTGCCCACTTCAGGGAGGCTGGGGTTTTCGGCCTGAACTGAGGGCTTTCAAGGAAGAACAAAGGAAGGCGGAGCCTCGGGGGAGTGTTTATTATTTGACAGCTGGGAAGAGTCTGTTTTCAACAGGGTCCCTCCGTATCTGGGCCACCTGCGTATGTTATCCCAGTCACCAGTGGGAGCCACGAGGGTCCACATTAACACGCGGGTTTCGAAGGGGATCCAAAACTCTGCCAAGCGCCCGAGGGTTTTATTCACACCCAGAGCCCTGACAGTAATTCTTCATTTGTCTCATCATTTGTCTTGGGGGAATGAGGTAGGGTCATGCTGAGGACAGAGCGGGGGCTTTGAAATCAGAAAAAGCGGTCCTGTTGTCATATATGGGCCTCAGCTTTCATCTGTAAAATGGGGCCAATCCTACTCTCCTTATAGATTTACTGGGAGACTTTACTGAGATTATGGGAGCCCACTGCTCAGCATAGCCAATACTTTTGCTCAATGTCAGTTCCTTTCTCCTGTATTGGAAAGAACAGGCAGGGAATCCCATGTTAGAGATAACAGCTCACACACACACAATAAGGCCGGGTGAAGGAGACTGTGTTCAACATTTTAGTCCAGTGTTTTATCTTCCAGGTTCGCCAGAAAATGATCTTTCCAGTCTTATGGGAAGAAAAAGATGATATGTTCCTTTGAGTTGCATTGTAATGGTGTGACCTTGGGCTACCAGCCTCCCCTGTGCCTCAGTTTCTCCGTGTGTGATGGGGCCGATGCTGTGAAGTAGCCTTGTAATCCCCTGGCTGGGAAACTATTTTCCAGACAGCCATGGGGAAGAGAGGGGACTCCAGGCCCAGGAGTGTCTGCAGACACAGACATTGGGGAGTGTTTATTATTTGACAGCTGCGGAGAGTCTGTGTTGTCAACAGGGTCCCCCGTATCTGGGCCACCTGCATATATGTTATCCCAGTCACCAGTGGGAGCCATGAGGGTCCGCATTAACACGCGGGTTTTGAAGGGGATCCAAAACTCTGCTAAGTGCCCAAGGGTTTTATTCACACCCAGAGCCCTGACAGTAATTCTTCATTTGTCTCATCATGTAATGGCAGAGGTATTAATTTTGAATGGCTCAAAGGTTTTAAATTAATTATGTCCAACTGCAATTACAATGGCTGTTGATTACTTTAGCCCATTAGCATGAGTCCCAGCAGTGTCAACCGCATCACAATAAGAGGTGACAGAATGCCAGGATCCAGCAGCTTCCCAGGTCCAGGTACTGAGGTGAGAACTCCCTGGGCTCAGAAATCTCAGTGGGGCCACACTTGGTGGACCCTTGAGAATCAATGAGGAGTCTCCTTGTTAGCTCTTATCCTGAACCAGGGTCATGCTCACAACTGAGGGGCTGCCCAATTAATTAATTAATTAATATTATTATTGATTACATGGCTTCATTGGGCACATCCTCCTGGTACTAATGCTAGGCTCTGTGTAAAACGATGATCCCAACCTGCTTGCATGGTGCTGATTGACCCAGAGGAGAAATAAGAACACGCAATGTCTCACTTTATGTCTGCACTCACTCCTTCATGCCTGTGCAAATGAAGAAGAGGGATAATAATAATCACTGAAATTCACAAAATATTGTAGAGATTATAATTTGCACATTTTTATTTGATCCTTGCAAGTAAAACAGGTATTTCCATCCCCAGTTAGAGGCAGTGCTTGCGGTCTTATGGCTCATAGGTGGCAGAGCTGGGATTCAAACTCAGGTGACCTAAGTCAAGTTCAATGACCTCAGAGTGTGTGCAGATCTGACTTTGGAGTTGGACAAACCTGGCTTCCATCCTGGCTCTGCCTCTCACTAGCAAGGTGACCTTGGACAGGTCCTGAAAGCTCTGTGAGCGGCAGGTTCCGCGTCAGTAAATGAGTGTAAGTCTCTCACAGGTCTCTTTCGGTAATGAGATCAAGCAAGTGAAATACTCAGCACAGTGCCAGCCACCTGAGAAGCCAGTAATAGATTAAAAATGCTCCCTATGTTGGCTTAGCAGTTATGAAGGGTCCCTACGCTCAGCCCCCTGACTAAGGGAAGGCTTTTTTCTCCTCGTGATACACAGAGGCAGGGTGTTTGAAGGCTCTGGTTAAGAATTTGAAATTTATTTTAATGTAATGCAGCTGAGTGACCCATAAGTAACTTGGAGACCAGGACGTACCCTTAACTTCTGTGCTGAGTCTAAAGAGATCTCCTCTGTGCTGCCTCTCTAGTCCAGGCCGGCAGCTGCCCACCCTTTTCGTCTGAGGCTGCTAACTCCTCAGAGAAAGCCTCTGAGCAGGCACCTTGGAAGTGTGGGGCTCAGGTTTGAGTCCGGGTTCTGCATGCTCGGGCATCGCCGGGTCCTCAGGGAGGATTTCAATTCTGCAGTCTTTGATGTGTGCCTAGGGCATTCTTGCAGCAGTGATGTTATTACAGGTGCATGAGATGGCTGTCGTTAGCTTCTGAAAGTGGGGTCCCAAGTCTCCTACTCATCCAGTGGGGTTTCAGAAAAGCCATTTAGGAAATGCCTCAGGAAGCACTGCTCCTTCCTTCCGATGTGGAGGCATATTTTTAGGCCCCAGCCCAAGGCTCTCTGAGATGACCGTCCCATCACTGGGGTGAGTGGCTGCCAGAGTTAAGGCCTGGAGTCTCATACCAGCATCAGCTCAGGGACTCATGGGGTGGGGGTGGGGCAGCCAAACATGCTCTCTGTGGGCTTAATTAGGGGGGTGGGGGGCATGAGGTCACACAGAGAGAGGTACTGGTGCAGGAGCTCCCCATCTGGGCTTCTGAAACTAGGGGCACATGACCTGCTCTGGTTACTTCCCAGGCTCCCTCCCTGCCTTGGTGACTTCCGTCTAGTCTTCCTCTCCATTCTCTCTTGTCCCCTCATTTACTGCTGCTGCCCCATTGGTAGGGGATTCCCTGGGAAAGGGGAGATGCTCTTGTGTCCTAAGGATGCGTGGCTGCCCTGCTGGCCAGCTGTGCACAGTCGCAGGCAGGCTCCTCCCACAGGGGCTCCTCTGTGAGGCTGCAAGCAGCGTGTACGGATGCCAGAGGGCAGTCCAGGTGCCAGCCTCCTCTCCCACATCCCTCTGGGCCACATCTGCTGGCTTTAGTGACATGAGGGGAGGCCTCCTTCCCGGCAGGCCAGGTAGTTCATGCCGCCATGGAGGAGCCCGCTGGTCACCTCCTGCCCTGAGTGGCTAATTAAAGCTACCCCTTCTACCACCATAGGGCTGACGTCAGGGGCAGAAAGGAGGCCCGGCCATGTCCCAGGATCCCGTGTGTGTGTGTGTGTGTGTGTGTGTGTGTGGTCTATGTGTATACCCATGCGTGTAAAGAGAGGACAGGGTGGCTGCCACTCTGGGAGGGTCAGACAACCAGCAGCTGGGAACTGCCCTGCCCTAGGGTCTCCCCCAGTCGAGTGGGCCTCATCCCATACTTCCTGGGTCCTTCCATTCCTGCAGCTCATAGGAGGAAAACTGCTCCATGTTTTTTGGGGAAAAAGAATGAGGGAAACCCAATTCCCCCTCCCACCCCAGACCTTGTTCTGTCCTGAGAACATGGTTTAAAATATTCCAGTCACAGGCAGGCTATTCAAATACAATAGAATCTCAAGCCACACGGGGCTTGTTGAGACATTCAGGCTTCCAGGATGTGTGAAAGGCAGGGGGCGGGGCGAGACGGCCCTGCCACTCTCTCGGCCTCTTTATTCCTGGCAGCTGCGATGCTAGACACATCCGAGTGTGTCTTCCAGCCAAGGGGACGCAAGCAGGTCTGACAGCAAGCGACACATAACAGCCACTGCAAGGCTCCCCTCCCCGGTGGCAACTTTAATTATTTGAACTGGAGTTCAGCAAAATAAAAAGAAAAAGAAAAGAAAATCTGAATATATTGTAAGTGACTCCCCAGTTTCCCACAGAGAATAGCTGTTGGGGAATCGGGGGGACAAGAACCCCACAAAGCTCTCATTTGTGGCTGGGCCAGGCAGAGGCCTTTAAATATTCATGCCCCGTATGCAACTGTGCAGAGTGGTGGAGGAGGCAGGGCCTGCACCACAGCCAGCACAGCGAGAGGCAGCGGCTGGAGGCGCCTGGAGGAGCCCAGAGCTGGCATGCTTCGGGAATGCCCTGGAAGGTGGCTGGTACCACAAAGGCACACCCTGGCTATGTCTCCATCATCGGTGGGCATCTGACCTGGCTCCCTGATGGGTGCTCTCCCAGCAAGGCACACCCTGGCTATGTCTCCATCATCGGTGGGCACCTGACCTGGCTCCCTGTGGGCTCTGATGGGTGCTCTCCCAGAGCCTCTGTCTCACCGGCTCTGTCCCCTACCTTGTCATTTCTAATTCCTTCTCTCACTGATCCTTCTGAAAGGCAAATTACATGGCACAATCTGGAGCCACAGGCACTGGAGGAAAACTCTCAGCATGGGCTCAGAATAAATTTCAGTCACGATTGGCAAGAACACTTTGGCCAAGTACTCTCAAGTTTCAGTTTGCATCCACATCATGGAGGTGGGGCTTGAAAATGCAGAGTCTGGCTCTGCTCAGTGATGCCGTCCAGGGAGCCCAGGGTGGCGTCCAAGAATCTGCATTTACTACATGTTACAAGTGACTGCAACTGGAGAAACACGTATTTAGATTTTCATGGAAATGTATTGGTGACACTGGTTCCCCTATGGAATCCCAACTGGAGAAACACGTATTTAGATTTTCATGGAAATGCATTGAAGGTGACACTGGTTCCCCTATGGAATCTACTGAGGATTGTGGGGTTTCTTGAGAAAGCACTTTGTGATATTCTGCAAGTACTTCAACTCCCTGGAGGTCCCACGGACCTGCCTGCTCTGGGCTTGGAGAAGATGCTTGGTGGTGGATATCAGCCCTAGAGCCCATCTTGGCTAGCTGCCAGCCCCTTGGACCTGACTCTCATTGGAAACAATTCATGGCTCTCTCTGGCACCCACCCTCCTGCACTCGGGCCCCACAGCCAACAGAGGCCCCTGTAGGTCGGCAGGGTTAAGCTCACACAGTCTCACACAGCAAGGCAACATCCGTTTCCTGTAACTAACGTTCAGCAGACCCAGGAGAAGAACATCAAGTTCCTGCCTCTGCATTTAGGATTTGGATAAAATAAATGGCAAGGCTTACAACCCTGGAAATGCATATTTCTATTTTGGTTATTTATTTTTCTGATGAAAACACTTCCCCAGCACTGGGGACTCAAAGACCCGTCAGTCCTGGATGAATGTCTGAGAGCCTGAATGGGAAACGACTGTGAGCTGAGGGACGGCTCGCTGCCTCCCCTCATTACTCCTGCTGAGCCACCTGCTGGAACAGGGCTGGAAACAGCAGAAACAGCCCCGAGCAAATGTGGCCGGAGGAAAAATAAAACAGGCCAGTAAAACAAAAACACGCATTTAAGCTATTGATTAACCCAAAGGTTATTAGAGAAATGATGAAGTGTTAAGAAAATATAATTTTCACCTCGACATTTCTTTTTCTAAAATCAGGCTCTATTAAATCCAGAGAAGAGTAAATTTAAAGATCAAATGCTTTTAAGGATCCCCTCACCTCCCAGGTGGGCCACTGTCTCTCCGAATTTAGATTTCCTCCTAAGAAGCCTTCCTTTCCAGGCGCCTGCTCTGAGGCACCTGAGAAATATCAGCGATGATGATGACTGTGTAATTCCACCATCTACATCAGAAAGCGTGGCTTCCCAAATACAATTGAATGTAATGAATCTATTTATTTGTGCCCTGACTTCTTCCAAAAAGGATTTAAGATAGCTCACATAGATACGTAGAAAATCTAGTCAGATACCATAAACTAGAAGAGGGTGAGAAAGATGGGGCAGATGTTGTTATAAACTGGGACCAAGGGTGAGGCTGCTGCAAACAACACATCAGGGAACCCTGTTTGTTCACCAAGAGGGGAGCCTCAGATTTAATTTGCCCTTTCTTCTGATTAAAAAAGTTCATTCGTATGTCTTTTCCATTCTCATTTGATTTATGTCTGTGAAGTTTTAGTTCACAAAAAGCCTGGAAGGCTTGCATTTGCCTGCACCCCATGGCAGGGAAGCTGCGGGTCAGAGCGGCAGCTCCCTGGGGTTCTACCAGCCAGCAGGGAGGAAGCGAAGCTCTCAGTTTCACAAAGTCCACAGCTTGAAGGGAAACAAATTAGTCAGCGGGCAACTAGCTATTCCTGAAACAAGCCAGCAAGGAACTTCTCCTATAAGTTTCCAGAAAGAGAGGATCCACCATAGACTTTCCACTGTGTGCAAGGTATTTTAAGGGGGGGTGGGGGGGGAGCAAAGAAGCGCAGTCAGGGCCCCACCTTCCCAGAGCCCGGAGCTGAGAGTCTGATTTTTGGCTTGAGTCCCCTTTCTCCTCCCCCAACCTTCTGTCGTGTGTTTATACAGGGTGTCGGGCACTGTTGGCTAACTCTTGTCATGCTTAATTTGTGCCAGATGCTATGCTAGCCCTTTGCACACATTAACTATTTAATTCTCACCTCCTTGGGGTAGGCACTCTTATTGTCTCCACCTTCCAGATGAAGAAACTGAGGCCCTGAGAGGTTATTAACTGCCCCCATAAATAGTACAACCAATCAGGGGTGGAACTTGACTGGGACCGTGTTCTAAGCACATGTCTTGGGCCTTAGAGAATATGACCTTATGCTAAGAAACATGGCACCACTCCCCCCATCCTCACCCTGAGAGGTAACAGCTAGAAGAACCGTCTGGGTAAGTGACTCTCGAGGTACCGCACTGAATGCCATTGCTGTCTTAGTGAAATCTATGTAAATCAAATTTCTGATGCTCTATAACATTTGACATGGATAACAAGAGATTGCTATTTTTAAAAAGGATTCTGTAGAAAGTCTTTTGTAAATCACTGCTACCCTTCCCTGTGATGCCTTGGAAGTGTTTTCTGGGTTTGCTTAAATCAAGATCCCACTGCGAAAGCTCAGTGCTGCTGAGGATGGTGTTTAAGGTGAGGTTCTCTGCAGATGGGACTTTACCACGTTGGTGGGCTCTGTCTGCCTGGAAGATGGCGCAAGTGGCCCTATTGCCCTCCCTCCAGGAGAACAAGCAGCCTGACCTCAGGCCACTTGGCTCACTGTTTGGGTTCATCTGGAAGTGCAGAGGGGAGAGTAGGAGGAGAAGTCAGAGAATAGGGGAACATCGAGACTTGCCTCGCATGGAGAGTTCTTCATCGGTGCGGGAAACGTGGAGCTGGTCACGGTAGCACTCGCAGAAGTGGGGACCTCAGTGGTGTTGAGCAACAGGGCGTGGCCTGGGCAGAGAGGAAAAGAGTCAAAGCTGCACCATCATCACGCACTGAAGGGCCCGGGGGTGCAGGGTTAATAAGTGCAGGGTTCATGGGAACATCTCCTCTAGCCTCTTTGGCTTTCTGCTGCCTCCAATGGATAAGACAGCCTGCTTGTCACTGTCACAGAACTTGGCTTGCAAAGGTCTTCATTCCAAAGGGCCAGTGATGTCCTAGCATCATATAGCTGAGCTTCTGCATCCCTGATCTCTTAGGGTCACCAGCTTTAGCCCAAAGGCCAGGAGCAGCTTGAAGTGCCCTGGACCACCTGCCCCCAGCCCCATCGCTCCCCATTTCCAGTCATGCCCATGCTTTGCCCAGCAATGGTCTCTATTACCTTCATTCTCTTCTTCCCCTCCTGGAGTCCAGGCCACCCAGTGTCACATGCCTGACCAAGATTCATTTCTTGTTCCTAAACACTAATCTGCCTGAGAACCTGGAAGAATAGGAGCTCCAGCCCCACATGCCGGTGGGAGAAGCGTCAGTAAACCACCAGGACTGCAGGGCACTTTGTAGGTGGTCAGTGCTATGGAGACAGGTGCCAGCGTGAGCCCACAACTTTTTAGGCACCCCACAGAACTCCAGGCAGGACTTTAGTCATTCATTTCTACTTTTCTCTGTCTCTTAACGAAGTTCATTAATGAGTTACTACCAAGTTACAATTCAGGTGGGTCCAGAATAGAGTAACCAGGATGGGCCAGAAATCCTCAAAAGCATGCTGCCCACCCGTGAGGAAGGATCGAGTTGATGGGCTTATGTGACCGGGGAGAGGAAGGCCCTCATTCGGTGTGTGGGCCGCACCAGTTGTCTTTCAATATCTGAAGGGCTGCCTGTGTGGGAAAGGCTGTGGTTTCGTTCTGTGGGGGACAGAGACCGTGATCGATGAGTAGAATATACAGTCATAAAGAGGGCTACACTTTTCCTTACCTCTCAATGAGTAATGGGCCTGCCACACAGTAGGTCTCAAAAAATACTTGTCGAATGGATTATTATTACTGTTGCTGCTATTTTTATATTTCAGCTAACCCTTCACCAAGGTTCCCATTTTAAGGAACAAAAGGTGGCATCTACCTGGGCCTGATTTAGTCATTCTAAAGCCCAGGGAAGTGTTTAGAGGACACTGTGTGGAGCACCCCAGGGCAAGCTCAGGACAGCCACCCACCCAGGCTTGCCCGGCAGTGTGGGGCAAGGTCCAGCTGCCCTGGGCGGTGCCCTAAGTCTCTCATCTGGCTGGGTGGGCACCAGGGGGAAGGAGAGGAGTGGCAGTACCTTGGCGGTCCTGGAACCGGGCCTCCTTTAGGGTCTTGACCTGCCACTGGGGCGCATGGGGTGAGAGTGTTCCTTGGGACCAGCCACAGAAGCCATCCTCGAAACTGCAGTAGAAACCAGCAGGGAGCTTACCTATGGGAGGAGCACAGGGACAGTCATTTCCTGGAAGGCTGAATGGAAATGATGCAAAAGTCAAGAATAATTAGCCAGGGTGACCACATTGTCCTCACTAATAACAGCTCCCTCGATGGCTAATGATACTGATTATGATGAAGACAGGCCCCAATCCCCAACTTGTACAGGTGCTGGTACATTGTCCTCACTAATAACAGCTCCCTCGATGGCTAACGATACTGATCATGATGAAGAGAGGCCCTAATCCCCAACTTACGATTTTCTAATCTTCAGAAAAAACTGGTAATAATAACAACTCCACAGCAATGGGTATTGTTAACCCAGTTTTAGATATGACAAAGCAGAGGCTCACAGATGTTAAGCAACCTGACCAAGGTCACCTAGCCAGCAGGTAATCAGCTTGAACCTAGCTCTTCTATTTCTAAATTTACACGGACCCACAAAGAACGTGACCCAGGGAGAAGCCCACGTGTGCTCACTGGACTACACTCCTAAAGCTCAGTCCAGTGGCAAGAACCTAACAGCAGCAGTGGCAGTGTTGGCCTGGAATTGGTTTGGGTCCCTCAAATCACCTCTGTGTGCAGAGACACACTGCTCAGAACTTCCTTTTTGCTCCCATTTCCCAACCCCTTTGCAGTGAAGTGAAGCCACCTGAGCAGTTCTGGCCAATGAAATGTGAACGGAAGGGATGTGTGTCTCTTCTGGATGGAGGCTGCAGAAAGCTCTGTGCAATTCTTCAGGCTCCTTTCCCCTGCTGAGGGGCCAAGGAGACTTCCTGTTCCTGGGGATGCTGCTGTATGATGTGGAGCCCCTGCCAGCCTGCGTCCCAGAGAGACCCTGCGGAGCAGAGCCCCTCTCCCAACCCTCAGTGGATAGGGCCTGTGTCAAGTTAAGCCCCTGAAATGCGGGATGGTTTATTACTGCAGCAGAACCTCGCCTATCCTGACCAAGCAATCCCAGTTACTGGAGCCTCTTTACAGCATCTGTTGGCTCAGCATAAATAGCCCCATTATCTTTTTCTCTGCATCAGACTGACCTCAGGTCCCACTGAAGAGGCCACAGTCAGCTTCATAGACCATATATTTCACTGCTGCCCACAGAGGGAGGAGGGCAGGGGCTGAAGAGGCCACAGTCAGCTTCATAGACCATATATTTATTTCGCCGCTGCCCACAGAGGGAGGAGGGCAGGGGAAGAGGGTTAGAGAGAGCTTATGCTCTACAGCTGACTGGGAGAACTGCTGCAGGGAAGGCGCTCAGCCCCGAGTGGGCATTGCAGGCTGTGGTGACAGCGCCCAGCAGTCCCTGGCCCGGCTATGTCCTGTGCAAGAGAGACCGGACCCACGGCGCTGTCCTTCCTCTGTCTCGCCTTCCTGGCAGTGGCAGGCTAACACAGAGGCCCTGACGCACCTGGCTGTGACAGCACCTTCGTGAATTATCGCTCATTTCCCCTGATTCTCTGTGCATTTCACACGGAGGCAGCATTATAAATTAAAACAGGCTGGCACGACTTGGACATCTCTTCCCATTTATACCCCCCTGAAGAAGTCGTTTCCCCAAGCCCTGCATGTTCCTCTGATTAAAAATCCAACAGCTAAGGAGACCTTTCTGTTTTATTTTTTATGCCCCCCTCAAGGGATCCCACAGCCACTTCTTTTGCAAAAACTAACTGGTGACCTTCCGGGGAGCGTCCTTTACAAGCGTGTTTGACCGGGCACTACAATGGAGGATGCTAGCAGGTGATGGGCTCCGGTTAGGAGGAGGAGGCAGGGCTGAGCTGGGGCCTGCAGGGCACATCACCCTCTCCTCCCCCTTTCAGGAGGGGAGGGGGAGATCTTGATTCTTGGGTGCTGATACCTCAACAGCCCTGGAGTGGGACACCTGCACTCTAGCCTAGCCTCTCTGTTGCCTACTGCGCGACCTCAGGCAAGCACTTCCTTCCTCAGCTCCAGCTCCCTCCTCTGTGAAATGGGGTGATAGCAGTGTCTATGTCATAGGGCTGTTTTGAGGACAAAATGAAAGAGTGAGTGTGGAAACATTTTATAAACAGACAGGGTTGAGCAAATACACAGAAGTGGTGGCATTATTCATCATCCTTCTCCCCCGGGCAGGGGAGCTCGCCAGGGGGTGCGCTACAACAGCCCAGCTACCCGGAGGCAGAGACAGTCCCTCAGCTGCCTCTCTGGAGACGCCTGTGCCTTCCACCTGCGCCAGCGGTTCTCCACCTCCTAGCCCACCTTGTTCCAGCTTGGCACAGGATCCAGGGTGAGCTGGGACTGGAAGCCCCTTTCTTTCCATGAGGTAGGCAAAATCGGTCACTGGACAATTTATGTGATAACTAAGACCTCGAAGAGTGGGTGGGGAGGCGATGAGAGGGTGTCCACTACTGCAAGCACATGGGGCTGTGTGTTCAGCAAAAAGCCACTCCTAAGGAAGCTGGTGGGCGTGGGCATCAGAGCAGAGGCCCTTGGTGGGTTAGGCCGGGTTTGGGAAATTGCCACTAAGGCCAATTGCTGAGCACAACGTTGGCACACAGGTTTGGTCTAATGTCAACTCCTCCTCTGATCATCCCCTCCTCTCTTCCACCCCAGGCACCCGAGCAGGGCTTGGCACACTGTAGGATCGCCATACTTAGCTGCTGATGAAATGGGAGTGAGTTCAGTCCTCTACACCCTGTCACTCAAAATGTGGTCCAGGGACCAGCCGCACCCGCATCACCTGTGAAAGTGTGAGAAGTGTGGACTCTCAGGTCCCCCACACCAACCCCATACCCAGAATTGGAATCTGTATTTTTAACATTCCTAACGTCTGAGCAGCACTGCTCTACCCCACCCGCTCCTTGGGCTGCAGCCAGATATTTCATTGGCCGGATGGCAAGTCGGGCTGTGTGTGGGTCAATCAATCCCACAACATTGGCAATTATGACACCTGATTCCACTCTAAGAGAGACAGATTTGTGGAGTCACAGAGATGTGACCTCAGCAACAGCTGCAGGAAACTGCCAAGTACAAACTCCAGGCCAAATGACACCACTTCTTTTCCTTCCTGTGTGACAACTCGGTTAACATTTTTGATAAATATGTGTTATACATTTTCTTGAAAATATAGAGTCATGGGGGAAAATGTTAGAAGAAATACATCAAAATATTATGGTTATCTCTGAACGCCTGAGAGGGAGGATTATGGGTGATAGTAATTTTCTTCTGTGTACTTCTCTAGATTTTTCAAATATTTTACAACCAACATGTTTTATTTTACAATAAAGAAACATAAAAAAACCTGTTTTGCCTGACAGGAAAAGTATCCCCACTAAATAGATGAGATTATTAAGTACATGGAGGGGAAGTGAGCTGCTTGCAAATACCTGGTGAGTCAATGACCCATCCAGGGGATGAAGCGAGAACACCTTATCCTTTTCTGGGGAGGCACATGCCATGAGGGCCACTGCTCGACACCCAGGGGCCCTTGAAGACTCTCTTCGATGGGTGATAGTGTCCTGGATGTCTCACTTGAATCAGTAACATTTAATTGGAATGAGGGAAGAAGGATGGGTTTGGAGGACCAGGTGTGGATGCACAGGTTGGTGATTAGATGGAGAAGGGCAAGGGCAATGCTGCCACCTCCATTTCAGGTCCCTACTTAACTCAGGCAGAGATATTGCTTGGGGTTGAGTCTGAGAATTGAGTGAAACCCCAGTAGGTGTGGGGAATTCCTTCTGGGGAGAGAGTGGAGTGAGGCTGAATTGATGGGATACAGTCTACTTTTCCCTTCAAATTCCAACCATGGCCAAGCTTGGTTGACTACCCTGGACCAAGATTGGCGACCCTTGTGGGGGTTCCTTAGAAGATTTGGACATCCCCAACAGGTGAGCTCCTGCTCAGAGAAAATATTCTAATAGGTTCCAGACTACCTGGGAAGGACCAGGTGAGGTCAAGAGCATTGGACATCAACACATACCACATCAGTGGGCATCATGTTCCAACTCACATTACAGATGAGGAAATTGAGGCCCAGAGGTGGGGATGAGTGATCTTACCCCCACCTCACTCCCTAACCTTTTCCTGGTTCTTTCTTCCTGAGTGGAAATATAGCTAGGGTTGTGCTCGGCAGAACCAGCTGCTAGAAACTCACAGAAAAAGAGTCTGGCTTGTAGTGGTTCAGAGTGTGGGCTTTGAAGTCAGACTGAGTCTGAATCACTGCTCAGCCACTGGCTAACAGTTTGACCATGGACTTCAGGTTCCTCATCTCTAAGATGGGTGTAATGGCATCACATAGGATTGCTGTCAGGGTGAAATAAGTTAATACATGCAAAGTTTTGGAGCAGCTCCCAGTACATAGTAAATGCTCAATAAATGTTAGCCAATATTATTACTACTGTTGCTATCTTCACGGGGATGGTTTCCAGAATCAACACCAGTCAATGTGATAGGGAAGACAGCAAATATCCCACAGAGAATGGGGCACACAAACAAGGAGAAGGATATTGGCTAGTAGTACTGTAAAGATCAGAGTGGCAAAAAGATCGAAATAACTCTCCTTCTGAATTGAACTTCTCTTCCTAGCAACCGATTTCTGGAGCAAAGACCTTGGTGGGGGTACTCTCCAGTGTGGAGCTGTCATTCCGACAGCTGGTCAGAGCAGCTGCTCAAGTGTGGCTGAAAAGGCCACAGGGCCCCAGGTGCCTGCCCTCGGCCCGCAGCTAGGCTGCCCTCCAG
Organism: Myotis brandtii; assembly: GCF_000412655.1. NCBI lineage: Eukaryota > Metazoa > Chordata > Mammalia > Chiroptera > Vespertilionidae > Myotis > Myotis brandtii. The sequence goes on along the minus strand of NW_005371933.1, from coordinate 2,761,597 downwards.
CTTGGAGTTGGTCCTGGAAACTTGTTAATGGCAAGTCCCTGAATGGTGGGAAAATGCCCTGAGCTCGCAGTAATGGCCAGATCCCGCAGGCTCAATGTTCTAATCATGGCTCTGTTCCTGACGTGCTGTGTGACCCGAACAAATCAATTACCTTCTCTGTGGTTTCATTTTCCCAATTGTAAATCAGGGCATGCCCTGCCTGACCTGTGTCCCTGCTGGGAAGTGGTCATCAAGAAACTTAAAAAAAAAAAAGGCAAAAGCCAAATCACACAGCTCAGAGGCACTGCTGGAAATACTGCAGAGACCAATAACTAGAGACACACAGAGGCCTCAACCTGGGCAGCTTGGTGGCTAGGTTCATTCGGGCCACATGCAGAGTGAAAGTCTGCGAGACAGGCCAGGAGCCAGACAGTGTGGGCAGACAAGGCGCCTACCTGCAACTCCTTACTGAGTTGATCTGAACAACCACAATTCCGCCATTATTGGAAAACTTCCCTCAAAAGTTTTGCATAAAAGGTAGTTTTTAAGTTGAAAAATGGATTTCTTTATTGCTTCATTTATAAGAGAATAAACAAAACCATTTTTTCCCCCAAGGGAAAGTCTGTCCTCCAGATGACCTGGGAAACACTTAACTTTTTAAAGCTATTTTGCAGGCCAGTGTCACGGGGCTGGTATCTAGGAGGTGAGCATTGGCTGCTGTGTCTGGGCCCCACAGCACCCAGGCATGCACCTGCTGCCTGCTTCTCCAGCCTGTTCTGTTGTTTCCCCTCCTGCCCCATGTTGGAGTTTCAGCATTGAGGGCAGGTGCTGTGTTTTCATCTCTGCTCCAGGACCTAACATATTTTCTAGCTCGTATTATATGTGTACTGTGTTTTCGGTTTCCCTGGGGAAAATGTAAAAACCTCTAGTGTTTACTCCTAGCCAAATAGCTACTGAGGACACTGTATTGAAGTGGAGTGAGCACTGGGCTGGGAGTCTAATGCTGCTACTAACTACCAATGAGACCTCAGCAACTTGTTTTCCTCTATGGAGCCCAAGTTTTCCAACTCATTTATTCATTTTAATGAACAAAGTGTCAGTTGTGCCAGGAATCACTTGAAATATTGGTACAGGGAAGAGTACCAAACCCCATCTGCCCACAGAGAGGGAGAGAAACATGGAAACCACCCTCATGAAATGTAATGGATATGCACCCACTAAAATGGCTAAAACAGAAAGGCAGATAATAATAAAAGTTGGCAAGGATGTGGAGACATTAGAACTGTTATACATTACTGGTGGGAATGTAAGATGGTGCAGCACTTTGAAAACAGCTTGGCAGTTCCTCGAACTGTTAAATATAGAGTTATCATATGACCCAGCAATTCTATTCCTAGGCATATACCCAAGAGAAATAAAAACATCTGTCTACACAAAAACCTGTACATAAATGTCCACAGCAACATTATTCATAATAGCCCCAAAGTGGAAGCAACCCAAGTGCCCGTCAACTGAAGAAAGGCTAAACAAAATGTGGTTATCTGAACAATGAAATATTATTTGGCAATAAAGATACACAAAAGACTGATACACACTGAAACATGGGTTACCCTTGGAAACATTATGCTAAGTGAAGAAATTAATCACAAAAGACCACATATTGTATGGTTCTATTTGCATGAAGTGCCCAGAACAGGCAAATCTAGAGAAACAGAAGGTAGATTATGGTTGCTTATGGTTAGTGGAGGGGGCACAGTTGGAGGAAAGTAGGGAAAGATTTCTAGGGGTTTCTTTGTGGAGTGATAAAAAATGTTCTAAAACTAGTAGTGATGGTTGCACAACTGTGACTATGCTAAAAAGCACTGGCTTGCATACTTCAAGAGAGCGGGTTGTATGGTATATGAACTATATCTAAAAAAAAGGCTGTTAAAAAAGAATGGACGCTATGGTGGGTGGAAGATACACCGAGTTGGGACAGGAGGTCCAGAGAAAGAAGAACCAACTGTCCTGTGGGGGTGGTCAGAGGAGGTTTCCCAGAAGAACCAACTCCTGAGGGGTGTCTTGAAGGAGCAGATGGGACTTGAGAAGGGACAGGGCATTCTGGGCAAGGGATACCACACACAAAGCCACGGAGGTTTGAGGGAGCTGAGAAGCAGTCTGATATGGCCGGACCTGGGGTACACGGGAGCCTGGGAGGATGAGAGAGGTGGTGGGTGATGAAAGATGAGGATTGAAAAGTGAGGGAAGTCCGGGCTTCCAAAGTCATGTTACAGAGCTGGGCATTCGTCCGAACATGCCCTCTGTGCACGAGGATATTGAGGGCATAACTTATAAGATCTTGTTTGGTTCTTAACTTTCATGCTGTTTCTGGACCACATTGTTATCACTCCACAGATCTTAGCTCTGTCTCTTGAAGACTGTGTAGCTTTTTAAAGTTGCCACTGAGACGAGACGCAAATGGCACTGGACATAGGAAGGCTGTCCACGTTGGAATGCATGGGGTGATGGGGCAGGAGAGGGAGGTGAGCGTGGCTGGGGTGAGGTGGGTAGGGCAGCTCATCTACTCACTGCAGAGCTGGTCCTCGTCTTCTCCCTGGGCGCAGTCCCGGTGGAAGTCGCAGGCCTGGCCAAGCTGGAGGACTGTCCCATTCCAGCAAGTGAAGGAACTCTGCAAGGCCATCTTGGAGCCCGGGGATGTCCCTGGAGAGCACACAGAGACACAGGCCTGGTCAGTGTGGGTGGCTTGGCTGCTCAGATCCCAGTGGCCTGAGACACCGGCGTCTCAATCTGGCCACACCCAGGGGCAGCCCCAGGAGGCTGAGAGGAAGTCAAAGCCCTAACAGCCCACAACCCCCTGGGGATCTCATTTCCTAGTGATGGGGAGTAGAGTGGCCGAGGTTTGTCTACGTCCCCTCAACAGTCTGGGGTCCTCAAACCCATGGCTTTAGTGTGCCAGGTGGACGGCCTGCAGGTGGGGCCTCAGCTGCATACAGATAGCTCTACCTTTAAGGTCGTATTTGGGGTATCAAGGGGACTATCTGGTCCAGTGTATGTCCCCCAAGTTCTTGACCCTGGATGCCACCACTGGAGTGATTTTAGAATCGTGCAGTACTCTTGGCTGTGGAACACGAGGAGCACCACTGTGAGGACCAGCCCTGGACCGGCCTCTCCATGACCGGTTGTGTGAGGCTGACCTTGTCCCTTCTCTGGCCCCCTGTCTCTCCATTTACAAAAGGAGGGGTTTGGACCATATTTCTAAGGTCTGTTCCAGTTCTGAAATTCTAGATAAATCCTATTATCCAGTGGAGGATGGGAGAGGACGCAGTTTATAATGAAATTGTTAGCAGTTATTTGTTTCTGTATCAAGAACAAAGTGTTATGATAATTAATTAACCTGTGACCCAGAGAGCCAGGCTCCAGGGAAGAGAAGGCTGGACTGGCTGAGCATGCCCTACCGAATGGGCACTTTGCCTGGGACCACCTAGCAAGGGCTGGTGCTTCTGATGGCACCTCCTATTGCCCAGCGTGTGGGATGCAGGAGCCTCTGGCCCATGTGGAGATGAGCAGGAAGGGCCCACCCCATGCCTGGCTGCCCTACACTCCGTCCTCTTTTCTAGCTCCATCCCTGTGGCAGCCGGTGCCTCAGCAGTCTCGCCACCCCCATCCCATCCACCTCAGTGCTCAGCTGGGTGGTGGAGAGAATGACCCAGGCCTTGAGGGGGGGGGGGTCCTACAGCTTCTCTGAGCATCATCTCGGGTGGGCTCCTCCAACCCTGGCTATGAAATTAGACTGGTCTTTACTAGATTTTATTTTAAGAAAATCTCCCAGCTGATTGTGATGTGGGACTCTCCAGTTAGATGACTTTTAATACCTAAAATTCCATGATTTTCTGGTTCGGTGGACAGTTCCCAGTAGCATGGGCACTATCACCAAGTCCAGCCTGTTGACTTCTGGGATGCTTTTGTGTGCCTCAGCACATCGGCTTTGCAGAGAAGCTAGGCAGTCTTAACAGTGCCCGTATCCTTAGTGGGAAACTGAGTCAGAGAGCGGAAGTAACTTGCCTAAGGTTGTGAAGCTGGTCCATGGGATTCAGGCCCCATGTGTCAGACAGCAAAGCTGTTCTCTCCATCTCACGGGAGGGGAGCACTGGAGGTGGCCTTGGCCCCTCTTTCCCAACCTAGTCTAGCTGAGGCTCAACTTGTAAGCTGATGGCAGGTGGCCACTCGGCCCTGTCAGATGGGTCTCCAGCCTGGCTGGGCATTCTTGGTAACTCCTGGTTGTGGGAAACCAGGCCCTGCTTCCTTCAGGGAATCACATCCAAGTTTTTTGTTTTTGTTTTTTAAATTGATTTCAGAGAGGAAGGGAGAAGGAGATAGAGATGGAAACATCAATGATGAGAGAGTCATCAGTCGGCTGCCTACTGCACACCCCCTACTGGGAATCGAGCCTGCAACCCAGGCATGTGCCCTGACTGGACTGAACCAAGATCTCCTGGTTCATGGATCGATGCTTAACCATTGGGCTGGGTACATCCAAGTTTTTAAACCTGCTTTTCAAGGTCCTTTGTGATCTGGGCCCAAATTCCTTTCCTGTCTCATCTGTCTGTCTCTCCCCATGAACCCTGTGCTCCGGACTCAGCACCGATTCCATGCACCCTGGCTCTAGGACCAGCTCTAGTGTCTGCTTCCATCTTCTCAGCAGGCTGTCTGAACCCCTCCCCACCCCCAGCCCTAGCCAATGCCTGGCCCCTAAGAGGGCTCACAGACAGCCTGCACATTAGGTTACCTATCTGTGAATGGCTGCATAATGGACCCACCCAGAGACCCACATCCTAATCCCCCAAACTGGCAAATATGTTACTTTATGTGGTAAAGGGACTTTACTAATGTGTTTAAGTGAAGGACCTTTACCTAGAGGAGATTCTTCTGGATTACTGAGGTGTAATTACAAGGTTCTTACGGAGAGCAGCAAGAATGTGATGTGGGACTCTCCAGTTAGATGACTTTTAATACCTAAAATTCCATGATTTTCTGGTTCGGTGGACAGTTCCCAGTAGCATGGGCACTATCACCAAGTCCAGCCTGTTGACTTCTGGGATGCTTTTGTGTGCCTCAGCACATCGGCTTTGCAGAGAAGCTAGGCAGTCTTAACAGTGCCCGTATCCTTAGTGGGAAACTGAGTCAGAGAGCGGAAGTAACTTGCCTAAGGTTGTGAAGCTGGTCCATGGGATTCAGGCCCCATGTGTCAGACAGCAAAGCTGTTCTCTCCATCTCACGGGAGGGGAGCACTGGAGGTGGCCTTGGCCCCTCTTTCCCAACCTAGTCTAGCTGAGGCTCAACTTGTAAGCTGATGGCAGGTGGCCACTCGGCCCTGTCAGATGGGTCTCCAGCCTGGCTGGGCATTCTTGGTAACTCCCGAATGTGGGAAACCAGGCCCTGCTTCCCTCAGGGAATCACATCCAAGTTTTTTTTTTTTTAAAATTGATTTCAGAGAGGAAGGGAGAGGGAGATAGAGATGGAAACATCAATGATAAGAGGGAGTCATCAATCGGCTGCCTACTGCACACCTGCACACCCCCTACTAGGGATCGAGCCTGCAACCCAGGCATGTGCCCTGACTGGACTGAACCAAGATCTCCTGGTTCATGGATCGATGCTTAACCATTGGGCTGGGTACATCCAAGTTTTTAAACCTGCTTTTCAAGGTCCTTTGTGATCTGGGCCCAAATTCCTTTCCTGTCTCATCTGTCTGTCTCTCCCCATGAACCCTGTGCTCCGGACTCAGCACCGATTCCATGCACCCTGGCTCTAGGACCAGCTCTAGTGTCTGCTTCCATCTTCTCAGCAGGCTGTCTGAACCCCTCCCCACCCCCAGCCCTAGCCAATGCCTGGCCCCTAAGAGGGCTCACAGACAGCCTGCACATTAGGTTACCTATCTGTGAATGGCTGCATAATGGACCCACCCAGAGACCCACATCCTAATCCCCCAAACTGGCAAATATGTTACTTTATGTGGTAAAGGGACTTTACTAATGTGTTTAAGTGAAGGACCTTTACCTAGAGGAGATTCTTCTGGATTACTGAGGTGTAATTACAAGGTTCTTACGGAGAGCAGCAAGAAAGCAGGTAAGAAGTAGGAGATGCCATGAGAGTAGCAGGAGTTTGGAGTTATGAGCCAGGAGAGGCAGGCAGCCCCCAGAAGCCGGAAAAGGCAAGGGCCGGGTTCTCCGTGGTCCCTCCAGCGGGAGCCTGCTCTGCTCTCATGACTTACCCAGAGAAAATGACTTCAGACTCTGCCCTCAGGAACTCTAAGGGAATAAATGTGTGTTGTTTGAAGCCACCAAACTTGTGGTAGTTTGTTACAGCAGCCACAGGAAACGAATGCACCATGTAACCCAGACTCCAGCTGCAATGGAAGAGAGTCCTCGGAGACCCCGAGCTCTGAAGCCCAGCACAGCCTTAGATCAACTTCTCAGTTCCTTAACTGCTCTGTGACTAGATCACTGTGGTTCCCTGGACTGGTCACCTCTGCCCCCTTCTTCCTCACACAGAAGGAAAAATGTCACCCCTATCTGTCCCCGTGCCTCAAGATAGCCTAAGTCAATGGTTTCTCCAAATTCCTCCAAATTCCAAGAGCAGGGACATGCACAACCTGTCAGTCATGTCCCCTTGGAGGCTGGGAGGTAAAATGTGTGTAGGAGCTGGGGTCCCCCTGCAGAGATGGGGCTTTGCTGGGAGGGGCTGTGGCCTTTGTCGCAGATCACAAGGACACCTGGCATCATATATAATGTCCCTGATACCTGCCCATATCTGTGAATGGCTGCATAATGGACCCACCCAGAGACCCACATCCTAACTCCCCAAACCGGCAAATATGTTACTTTATGGGGTAAAGGGACTTTACTAATGTGGTTAAGCGAAGGACCTTTACATAGAGGAGATTCTTCTGGATTACTGAGGTGTAATTACAAGGTTCTTACGGAGAGCAGCAAGAAAGACAGTTAATAAGTAGGAGATGCCATGAGGGCAGCAGGAGTTTGGAGTCAGGAGCCAGGAGATGCAGGCAGCCCCCAGAAGCCGAAAAAGGCAAGGGCTGGGTTCTCCGTGGACCCTTCAGCGGGAGCCTGCTCTGCTCTCACGACTTAGCCAGAGAAAATGACTTCAGACTCTGCCCGCAGGAACTCTAAGGGAATAAATGTGTGTTGTTTGAAGCCACCAAGCTTGTGGTAGTTTGTTACAGCAGCCACAGGAAACGAATGCACCATGTAACCCAGACTCCAGCTGCAATGGAAGAGAGTCCTCGGAGACCCCGAGCTCTGAAGCCCAGCACAGCCTTAGATCAACTTCTCAGTTCCTTAACTGCTCTGTGACTAGATCACTGTGGTTCCCTGGACTGGTCACCTCTACCCTCTTCTTCCTCACACAGAAGGAAAAATGTCACCCCTATCTGTCCCTGTGCCTCAAGATAGCCTAAGTCAATGGTTTCTCCAAATTCCTCCAAATTCCAAGAGCAGGGACATACACAACCTGTCAGTCATGTCCCCTTGGAGGCTGGGAGGTAAAATGTGTCTAGGAGCTGGGGTCCCCCTGCAGAGGTGGGGCTTTGCTGGGAGGGGCTGTGGCCTTTGTCGCAGATCACAGCAAGGACACCTGGCATCATATATAATGTCCCTGCTACCTGCCTGGCACAGCGCCAGCACTTCACCTGCCTGCTCACTAAACTTCACAATCTCCAGGACAGGGCCACTCTGTTCTTTCCACTTCACAGAGGGAAGTTGCCAATTGAGGGCCAGGGGCAGTGGCGGGCAGGTGGCCTCCAGCTGGGGGCTGCTGTGAGGGCCGCACTGGTGTGTCCACCCCAACTGATGGGCCCTGCCTGCCCAGTGACACTGCCTGTCCTCTATGCCCTTGTTTCAGGGTAAAGGCATTTAGGATAATAAGAACCCTTCTTCACATTTGCTTGGTGATTTTCAGTTTTCAAAGTATTTTTTTCTAGTGTCTTACGTTGGATCATTATATACAGCGAGGACCTTCTTACTCTTGTTCCCAGCCCTAATGAAGAAAATATAAGCAAAATAAAAACCCCTGTGAAGTCTTCCTCAACCTAGGGAACACGTGTAAGCTTGTTGTGTTTCATTCACACCTTATGATTAGGCCTGTTTCTCATTATGCGTTTTCACACACCAATGACTTGTCATTCCCTCATTCTAAAAACATATGCCTATTGTCCACAGTGTGAAGCCAGGGTAAAAATAAACAAAAGCAGTGCCCAGAATCTCACCACCCAGAGGCCATCATTTCTAACATCTCGGAAGTGTTTTGGCCTGTTCGTTAAAAGTGTATACAGTTGTGCCATATGTATATATGCCTTAAAATAATTAAATAAGGCCACAAGCTTTGCCAATGATTTAAAAATTCTCCAGAAGAATACCTTTTAATGGCTACAATACTTTGGGATACGCACCATCATTTATTTCAACAGTATTCAATATTTGGATTGTTAGACTGTTTATCATAACTCTTTGAAGACTCTCTTTGACCATAAACCTTTGCTTGCATTTCAGATTATTTTCATAGGATAGATTCCCAGAAATGGAATTACTGAATTAAAGGGTGTAAACATTTTCAAGGCCCTTCATATATACTGCCAAACTATTTTCTAGAAGTTAATCCAATTTACACTCTCCCAGCTGCGTTCACACATGCCCGCCCGTCTCACTACATCCTGGCCAACCCTGAATAGATCAAGATTTTTATTTTTAACTAAAGGAATTCCCCTGCTGTTTTATTTGGTATTTCTTTGGTAGTTAGTGGGGCTGAATATTTTTTTCACATGTTGCTAGCTTTATTTTACTTTTACGTTGCCCACTTCCATCTGCTGATTTATCTATTAGGTCCTCCATGTTTTCATATAGAATTGTATGAGATTATGAATAAGGATGTGAAAATATTTATTATATGCTTGACAATTTCTCCCAGGATTTTGTATGTTTTTGTTCTGTTTATAATGTATCATGATATACAGCAGTTTTAAGTTGTACCTAATTCAAACCTATCCATATTCTCCTGGGTGATTTCTTCTTTTTTCTTTTCTGCTTAGTTTGTTCCATGTGGGACTGGTTATGTGTGGGTCACCCTTCCCAGTCTCTGGTTGCCCTCTCATTTAGGAGCATCTTCACCAGCATCTCATCTTTCAGTAATAGGGACCCAGACCTCATCTACGACACTTTTGTAGATTCTCCCATCCTCCCCTCCATGAACCCTCCTTTCACTTGGACTTCTACCACTTATCACTTCTTGCATTTAACATGGCGGGCATTCTGCCTCATGTTATAAGCAGTTGTTTGTATGCTGTCTTCCTCACCAAACTGTAAGTGACTGGGAAGGAGATATTGAGTCTTATCCGGATGAGTCTAAAACAGTACTTTGTATAGCGATCTCTCCACCCCAATACTTGGGAATTGAACTGAACCTATGCATTATATGTGGAAAGTCTTATACCTGTTTTATGGTTAAGAATACAAAGGCTTAGCGTGGTTACACGGTTTGCTGAGGGATTGGTGAAAATCCACATTTTTGACAGATTGTTCTCTATCCTTTGTATTGTGTCTGTCTGTGGGGTCCCCCCCCTCCCACACCCAGGTGATAGGTGTCCTCAGGAGCAATGATTGTGAGTACAGAAGGGCAGGAAGTTGGCATCCCTGCCCTTCACCCCAAACCTTGACAAAGGAGAGATCTGGTGGTGGGAGGGTAGTGCTGCTCTCACTCTCTGGATGCCCCAGAGTTAATCCCCAAACCTCTCTTTTCTCAGTTAAAGCACAGCCACAGCCCAGAGAAGCCGTCCCCTTCAGGCCTGCTTCTACCAATGCCTCTCCATCTCCTCCCCTTGGCTGGAGACGTCTCGGCTCGCTGGCATCGCAGCCGCCATACCACAGAGAATTTTATGCTTGTGAGGGATTCAACTAGATGTATGCCTGGTACTCTGATCTCTACTGCCAGCCAAACTCAAAACTAATGAGGCGCAACAAAAAACAACTGCTCTGTCTTCTCAAGTTCTTTTTTTATGGGGCCCATAAATTCCAAGGAAGGAAGTACCCTTGGTGAACGATTTTAATCAAGGGCCTGAGTTTCTTAAATGGCATCTTCTCTGTGGTGGTGAAGTGACTCCTCTGGCTTATGGAGGATGGTAACCTGAGGCCCTGAGTGGTCACAGCCAGCCTTGGGCAGTGGATCTTCTTGCTGGCACTTCCTGATGCTTTCCACCTAAGGGCGCCAGTGAATCCTGGTAACCATTGGAACGCCAAGTACCCTAATCACAGAATGCTTAGGGAGATCTGAGATCAAGCTGCTCTGGGGTAAGTTGGTGCTTGGGGATCTTTTGTTAGTAAGGATCGTCTAGGTGGGAATTTATTTATCTTTGAAATAGCAGTTCTTCCCAGAATAATGATGTAAGTCACTGGGGGCCGTAAATTCTCATCATTCCTTACCTCTGTAGAGCATTTTAATAGCTTATGATGTGCTCTCATAATCCTTCCTTGTTTGAACCTCATAAAAAACTGGCAGGACAGTTATTATTCCCATTTGATTAATCAGAAGATTGGGGATTCAAGAAGCTAAATAACATACAGAGAAATACTTTTTAAACTATAAGGCACTAAGACATGCCTGTGGTCTCGAAGCAAGTAAACCTCAGGGGAAGGCCCAGAGCCTGGTCAGATGATCCCAGGTGGAGTTCCTCTCCCAGACTCGGATTAGATCACCTTTGGGACCTGCACCCTGACTGCCCAGGGGAGTCACTAGGAAGTTAGAATTCCTGTTGATCTTCAGGCCCCACTGGACCAATGAAATCAGTAGGAGGAGAGGCCCTTGGCATTGGTAGCTTTAAAAGCTACCTGAGTGATTTCCAGGGCATTGGGTTGAGAACCTCTTCCTCAGAGGCTGGAAGATCTGCCCTAGAGCACCTAGGAGTCTTGGGTGTATCCTTTACCTCCATGCGTCTTCACTGCCCTTGATACAGTGAGGGTGGGACCTCAGGTCCAACCTTTAAGACCACCATCCGTTTGCAACATCTTGATTCTGGAGTTCTGGGCCCTGGTTGTTGGTGGCTATATGTTTATAAGGTTGATTTGATATAATTAGTGCCATCTTTATTAATGCTGGCCCTTTAATGACTCTCCCCTGAAGCCTTCTTCCCTCCCATGCTTTACTAAGCCACTCACCCAGCAAGTTTCCCTTGGATGCCTCATGTTAGCTTTTCCTGTCTCAGTCATCTGTTATTTGCATCCTGGAACCTGTCACCTGGAACAGCATGCCACATTTGTTTGCCTATTTATCTAGTCTCCAGTGCAGGAGAAATTAGTTCATATTTGCATCTGAGGTAAGTGTGGCCCAGGTCAGGTCACATGAATCACTGTTCCATACCATGAGTGACCTACTGGGTTCTCTGGCTGAGAATGATTCCTTTTCCCTCATTGTGCATTCAAAGCAGAAACCCAACACACTCTCCTCCTTCCATCATGTCTTGGAGATTTGGTGCTAAAAAATCTACGTAACTCTTCTTACTCAAATTTCTTTTTTAAATGAATGTCAAATTTTAGGTCACTTAATTAATTTTTAATTAAGGTGATTTATGTGGCATTAAAAAAGGCACATTTGTATCAGCTTTTGGGCTATCTCCCACCTGCTTGCTGATGCCTAACCAATGACACTCACTGAGGGGGAAAATTGAATGCTGCTTCGGCGAGAAGGGGTCTTACTCTTAAATGAAAGACAAGGGGATGTGGTGTGTGGGAGGAGTCTGCCTACTAGAGAATGGGGAGGTCAGGAGTGGGGCTGGGCCAGGTTCCCACCGTAGAAACTTACTGTTTTCCAGGATGAGGAGAATCAGGTACTTCAGGGTAAACAAGCCCAGAGACATGAAAATGGATGGTGACATGATCAGGTTGCAGTCAAATAGCAGGCACAGGCTAACAGCTGTTACTACTGTGCTGACGTTAATGGAAGGCCTGCGAACTGTGTAAATTAAGCCTGGCAGAGACCAATCCTGCTGAGGGCTCTGGGACTCATAAATTGGAGTGTGGACAGCCTCATTAAAGAACTGGCATCCTGGGTTCCTACTCAAAATGAAAATCGGTGAGGAGAAGGCCTAGCTATGGAGGGCTAACGATAGGCTGGGTAGGAAAGCACTGTGCTGGGAACCAAGAGAGCTGGTTGGAGGCCTAGTTCTGTGACAAGGCTCTGGGCCACAAGCCAGTCACTCCTATTCTGGGCCTCACTTTCCTTGTTTGTGGACCCTCAAAAGCCAGCCGTTCACATTCACCATGGGCTTAGTCTTTTGCCTTGGTGGGGTGTCCAAAGACCCTCTGCAACTAAGCCATACAGGAACTTGTTAATCATACTTTCTGGCCCCCTGTAGACCTACAGAGTCAGAATGGCTGGGGCGGGACCCTGGAACCAGCATGCCCCACAGCGCCCTGGCTGACAATAGGGTGCACCAAAGCCTGAGAACCTCTAATATAGAGAAGTAAGTGGATCCTCAATTCCTTCTTCCCTTACAAGAATCCCAAGCCTTCTGGCCCCCCGCCCCTCCCCATCACCGGGACAGTTCCCTCCTGGGACCAGGGTTATCAGAGTTCCTTTCACACCTAGATTCCATTTCTGTTATTCTTCCAGCGGTGCACGCTATCACTTTGTTCAGTTTGCAGTGATGAGCCCCCTCAGGTATAGAGAAAACAATACTCAGTTCCAGTCCCGTCTTCTACCAGCTAGCGGTTCAAGGGATTCTTCTCTTTTGTAAAGCAGGGATGCTATCTAATTTTTAGGATTCTGGTGAGGAAAAAATGAAACTGTATACATAAACAATATGTGAGATGCTTACGAGCTAATTTCATAGAGTATCCCAAGGGGTTTGGGAGAATTGACCATGGAGGGTTGGTGAAAGGGATCAATAAAGGGGCTAAACAGGCCAGATCTTGGACAGACAGCACCTTTGGGAATCCCTCGCATCCCATAATATAGGTGAGCACCTACCGGGCTAGACCCTATCAGCAAAACAATGATAGAAACAAACCCAACAACAATTTGCTACACAACACTAGCTATGAAAAATAATAGTTGCAATGATGCGTTTTCAAGATTATTTGTCTCTGGAGTCACCTGACCACCAGTTAGCTCTCTGAGCCCAGCTCCTCTTAGGTCCCAGTCCTGCCATAAACCTTTTCCGGTTTCCATGGCATTCTATCCAAATGGGGCTTGGTGCCCTGGCACGGCCTGCTTTCCCATCTTTGCTGTGCTACTTTGCATCTTTAGCTAAACTCTGTGACTTGCTTTTCTTGAACATGCGGCCATCGCCACAGCCTTTGTGTAACCCAGTTACTTTGTCTAAAATCATCTTCTCCATCTGCACAATTCCTCGTAACTCAGATGCTTGCTCCCCAATGGCTTGTTCTCCTTCCTCCAAGAAAGGCATGTGACTGGCTCCCTGGGGTGCTCTGGTAATCACTGCAGGCCTCTAACTGTGCTCTCACCTCACCCTATTGCATGATATGTCTGCATTGCTAGCTTCTCCCACGAAATTCTAAATTCTTTGAGGCAGGTGGTCCATCTTACTTAGTTTCTCTCCTGGAGAGTGTCTGGCGCATGGCGGGCACTAATGAATGCATGGCGAGGGAGTGCAAAATAGATCACCAAGTTCACGTAGAAGAATGGGGTGAGGTGGAATTTCCTGGCATTTTGGAAGTTGCTAATTCCTCTAGCTTATACCACAGAAATTCCACCCACCTTCCGCTCCCCACCATCCCACCGAATCTTTGAATATTGAACAAGAGAGAGTCAGCTCTGCAAAAAGGCTGCGGAGAAGTGGGAGCAACACCAGATCTAGAAACACAGCAAAGACTAGTGTAGCTCAAGAGGGTCACAGAGGGTCATGAGGGCAGGGAAAGGTGGT
>NW_005371933.1:2727508-2735648 GCF_000412655.1 Myotis brandtii | reverse complement strand
TAGATTTTATTTTAAGAAAATCTCCCAGCTGATTGTGATGTGGGACTCTCCAGTTAGATGACTTTTAATACCTAAAATTCCATGATTTTCTGGTTCAGTGGACAGTCCCCAGTAGCATGGGCACTATCACCAAGTCCAGCCTGTTGACTTCTGGGATGCCTTTGTGTGCCTCAGCACATCGGCTTTGCAGAGAAGCTAGGCAGTCTTAACAGTGCCCGTATCCTTAGTGGGAAACTGAGTCAGAGAGCGGAAGTAACTTGCCTAAGGTTGTGAAGCTGGTCCATGGGATTCAGGCCCCATGTGTCAGACAGCAAAGCTGTTCTCTCCATCTCACGGGAGGGGAGCACTGGAGGTGGCCTTGGCCCCTCTTTCCCAACCTAGTCTAGCTGAGGCTCAACTTGTAAGCTGATGGCAGGTGGCCACTCGGCCCTGTCAGATGGGTCTCCAGCCTGGCTGGGCATTCTTGGTAACTCCCGAATGTGGGAAACCAGGCCCTGCTTCCCTCAGGGAATCACATCCAAGTTTTTTTTTTTTTAAAATTGATTTCAGAGAGGAAGGGAGAGGGAGATAGAGATGGAAACATCAATGATAAGAGGGAGTCATCAATCGGCTGCCTACTGCACACCTGCACACCCCCTACTAGGGATCGAGCCTGCAACCCAGGCATGTGCCCTGACTGGACTGAACCAAGATCTCCTGGTTCATGGATCGATGCTTAACCATTGGGCTGGGTACATCCAAGTTTTTAAACCTGCTTTTCAAGGTCCTTTGTGATCTGGGCCCAAATTCCTTTCCTGTCTCATCTGTCTGTCTCTCCCCATGAACCCTGTGCTCCGTACTCAGCACCGATTCCATGCACCCTGGCTCTAGGACCAGCTCTAGTGTCTGCTCCCATCTTCTCAGCAGGTTGTCTGAACCTCTGTGTCCTCCCCCTCTCCACCCCCAGCCCTAGCCACTGCCTGGCCCCTAAGAGGGCTCACAGACAGCCTGCACATTAGGTTACCTATCTGTGAATGGCTGCATAATGGACCCACCCAGAGACCCACATCCTAACTCCCCAAACCGGCAAATATGTTACTTTATGGGGTAAAGGGACTTTACTAATGTGGTTAAGCGAAGGACCTTTACATAGAGGAGATTCTTCTGGATTACTGAGGTGTAATTACAAGGTTCTTACGGAGAGCAGCAAGAAAGCAGGTAAGAAGTAGGAGATGCCATGAGAGTAGCAGGAGTTTGGAGTTATGAGCCAGGAGAGGCAGGCAGCCCCCAGAAGCCGGAAAAGGCAAGGGCCGGGTTCTCCGTGGTCCCTCCAGCGGGAGCCTGCTCTGCTCTCATGACTTACCCAGAGAAAATGACTTCAGACTCTGCCCGCAGGAACTCTAAGGGAATAAATGTGTGTTGTTTGAAGCCACCAAACTTGTGGTAGTTTGTTACAGCAGCCACAGGAAACGAATGCACCATGTAACCCAGACTCCAGCTGCAATGGAAGAGAGTCCTCGGAGACCCCGAGCTCTGAAGCCCAGCACAGCCTTAGATCAACTTCTCAGTTCCTTAACTGCTCTGTGACTAGATCACTGTGGTTCCCTGGACTGGTCACCTCTGCCCCCTTCTTCCTCACACAGAAGGAAAAATGTCACCCCTATCTGTCCCTGTGCCTCAAGATAGCCTAAGTCAATGGTTTCTCCAAATTCCTCCAAATTCCAAGAGCAGGGACATACACAACCTGTCAGTCATGTCCCCTTGGAGGCTGGGAGGTAAAATGTGTCTAGGAGCTGGGGTCCCCCTGCAGAGGTGGGGCTTTGCTGGGAGGGGCTGTGGCCTTTGTCGCAGATCACAGCAAGGACACCTGGCATCATATATAATGTCCCTGCTACCTGCCTGGCACAGCGCCAGCACTTCACCTGCCTGCTCACTAAACTTCACAATCTCCAGGACAGGGCCACTCCGTTCTTTCCACTTCACAGAGGGAAGTTGCCAATTGAGGGCCAGGGGCAGTGGCGGGCAGGTGGCCTCCAGCTGGGGGCTGCTGTGAGGGCCGCACTGGTGTGTCCACCCCAACTGATGGGCCCTGCCTGCCCAGTGACACTGCCTGTCCTCTATGCCCTTGTTTCAGGGTAAAGGCATTTAGGATAATAAGAACCCTTCTTCACATTTGCTTGGTGATTTTCAGTTTTCAAAGTATTTTTTTCTAGTGTCTTATGTTGGATCATTATATACAGCGAGGACCTTCTTACCCTTGTTCCCAGCCCTAATGAAGAAAATATAAGCAAAATAAAAACCCCTGTGAAGTCTTCCTCAACCTAGGGAACACGTGTAAGCTTGTTGTGTTTCATTCACACCTTATGATTAGGCCTGTTTCTCATTATGCGTTTTCACACACCAATGACTTGTCATTCCCTCATTCTAAAAACATATGCCTATTGTCCACAGTGTGAAGCCAGGGTAAAAATAAACAAAAGCAGTGCCCAGAATATCACCACCCAGAGGCCATCATTTCTAACATCTCGGAAGTGTTTTGGCCTGTTCGTTAAAAGTGTATACAGTTGTGCCATATGTATATATGCCTTAAAATAATTAAATAAGGCCACAAGCTTTGCCAAAGATTTAAAAATTCTCCAGAAGAATACCTTTTAATGGCTACAATACTTTGGGATACGCACCATCATTTATTTCAACAGTATTCAATATTTGGATTGTTAGACTGTTTATCATAACTCTTTGAAGACTCTCTTTGACCATAAACCTTTGCTTGCATTTCAGATTATTTTCATAGGATAGATTCCCAGAAATGGAATTACTGAATTAAAGGGTGTAAACATTTTCAAGGCCCTTCATATATACTGCCAAACTATTTTCTAGAAGTTAATCCAATTTACACTCTCCCAGCTGCGTTCACACATGCCCGCCCGTCTCACTACATCCTGGCCAACCCTGAATAGATCAAGATTTTTATTTTTAACTAAAGGAATTCCCCTGCTGTTTTATTTGGTATTTCTTTGGTAGTTAGTGGGGCTGAATATTTTTTTCACATGTTGCTAGCTTTATTTTACTTTTACGTTGCCCACTTCCATCTGCTGATTTATCTATTAGGTCCTCCATGTTTTCATATAGAATTGTATGAGATTATGAATAAGGATGTGAAAATATTTATTATATGCTTGACAATTTCTCCCAGGATTTTGTATGTTTTTGTTCTGTTTATAATGTATCATGATAAACAGCAGTTTTAAGTTGTACCTAATTCAAACCTATCCATATTCTCCTGGGTGATTTCTTCTTTTTTCTTTTCTGCTTAGTTTGTTCCATGTGGGACTGGTTATGTGTGGGTCACCCTTCCCAGTCTCTGGTTGCCCTCTCATTTAGGAGCATCTTCACCAGCATCTCATCTTTCAGTAATAGGGACCCAGACCTCATCTACGACACTTTTGTAGATTCTCCCATCCTCCCCTCCATGAACCCTCCTTTCACTTGGACTTCTACCACTTATCACTTCTTGCATTTAACATGGCGGGCATTCTGCCTCATGTTATAAGCAGTTGTTTGTATGCTGTCTTCCTCACCAAACTGTAAGTGACTGGGAAGGAGATATTGAGTCTTATCCGGATGAGTCTAAAACAGTACTTTGTATAGCGATCTCTCCACCCCAATACTTGGGAATTGAACTGAACCTATGCATTATATGTGGAAAGTCTTATACCTGTTTTATGGTTAAGAATACAAAGGCTTAGCGTGGTTACACGGTTTGCTGAGGGATTGGTGAAAATCCACATTTTTGACAGATTGTTCTCTATCCTTTGTATTGTGTCTGTCTGTGGGGTCCCCCCCCTCCCACACCCAGGTGATAGGTGTCCTCAGGAGCAATGATTGTGAGTACAGAAGGGCAGGAAGTTGGCATCCCTGCCCTTCACCCCAAACCTTGACAAAGGAGAGATCTGGTGGTGGGAGGGTAGTGCTGCTCTCACTCTCTGGATGCCCCAGAGTTAATCCCCAAACCTCTCTTTTCTCAGTTAAAGCACAGCCACAGCCCAGAGAAGCCGTCCCCTTCAGGCCTGCTTCTACCAATGCCTCTCCATCTCCTCCCCTTGGCTGGAGACGTCTCGGCTCGCTGGCATCGCAGCCGCCATACCACAGAGAATTTTATGCTTGTGAGGGATTCAACTAGATGTATGCCTGGTACTCTGATCTCTACTGCCAGCCAAACTCAAAACTAATGAGGCGCAACAAAAAACAACTGCTCTGTCTTCTCAAGTTCTTTTTTTATGGGGCCCATAAATTCCAAGGAAGGAAGTACCCTTGGTGAACGATTTTAATCAAGGGCCTGAGTTTCTTAAATGGCATCTTCTCTGTGGTGGTGAAGTGACTCCTCTGGCTTATGGAGGATGGTAACCTGAGGCCCTGAGTGGTCACAGCCAGCCTTGGGCAGTGGATCTTCTTGCTGGCACTTTCTGATGCTTTCCACCTAAGGGCGCCAGTGAATCCTGGTAACCATTGGAACGCCAAGTGCCCTAATCACAGAATGCTTAGGGAGATCTGAGATCAAGCTGCTCCGGGGTAAGTTGGTACTTGGGGATCTTTTGTTAGTAAGGATCGTCTAGGTGGGAATTTATTTATCTTTGAAATAGCAGTTCTTCCCAGAATAATGATGTAAGTCACTGGGGGCCGTAAATTCTCATCATTCCTTACCTCTGTAAAGCATTTTAATAGCTTACGATGTGCTCTCATAATCCTTCCTTGTTTAAGCCTCATAAAAAACTGGCAGGACAGTTATTATTCCCATTTGATTAATCAGAAGATTGGGGATTCAAGAAGCTAAATAACATACAGAGAAATACTTTTTAAACTATAAGGCGCTACGACATGCTTGTGGTCTCGCAGCAAGCAAACCTCAGGGAAGGCCCAGAGCCTGGTCAGATGATCCCAGGTGGAGTTCCTCTCCCAGACTCGGATTAGATCACCTTTGGGACCTGCACCCTGACTGCCCAGGGGAGTCACTAGGAAGTTAGAATTCCTGTTGATCTTCAGGCCCCACTGGACCAATGAAATCAGTAGAAGGAGAGGCCCTTGGCATGGGTAGCTTTAAAAGCTACCTGAGTGATTTCCAGGGCATTGGGTTGAGAACCTCTTCCTCAGAGGCTGGAAGATCTGCCCTAGAGCACCTAGGAGTCTTGGGTGTATCCTTTACCTCCATGCGTCTTCACTGCCCTTGATACAGTGAGGGTGGGACCTCAGGTCCAACCTTTAAGACCACCATCCGTTTGCAACATCTTGATTCTGGAGTTCTGGGCCCTGGTTGTTGGTGGCTATATGTTTATAAGGTTGATTTGATATAATTAGTGCCATCTTTATTAATGCTGGCCCTTTAATGACTCTCCCCTGAAGCCTTCTTCCCTCCCATGCTTTACTAAGCCACTCACCCAGCAAGTTTCCCTTGGATGCCTCATGTTAGCTTTTCCTGTCTCAGTCATCTGTTATTTGCATCCTGGAACCTGTCACCTGGAACAGCATGCCACATTTGTTTGCCTATTTATCTAGTCTCCAGTGCAGGAGAAATTAGTTCATATTTGCATCTGAGGTAAGTGTGGCCCAGGTCAGGTCACATGAATCACTGTTCCATACCATGAGTGACCTACTGGGTTCTCTGGCTGAGAATGATTCCTTTTCCCTCATTGTGCATTCAAAGCAGAAACCCAACACACTCTCCTCCTTCCATCATGTCTTGGAGATTTGGTGCTAAAAAATCTACGTAACTCTTCTTACTCAAATTTCTTTTTTAAATGAATGTCAAATTTTAGGTCACTTAATTAATTTTTAATTAAGGTGATTTATGTGGCATTAAAAAAGGCACATTTGTATCAGCTTTTGGGCTATCTCCCACCTGCTTGCTGATGCCTAACCAATGACACTCACTGAGGGGGAAAATTGAATGCTGCTTCGGCGAGAAGGGGTCTTACTCTTAAATGAAAGACAAGGGGATGTGGTGTGTGGGAGGAGTCTGCCTACTAGAGAATGGGGAGGTCAGGAGTGGGGCTGGGCCAGGTTCCCACCGTAGAAACTTACTGTTTTCCAGGATGAGGAGAATCAGGTACTTCAGGGTAAACAAGCCCAGAGACATGAAAATGGATGGTGACATGATCAGGTTGCAGTCAAATAGCAGGCACAGGCTAACAGCTGTTACTACTGTGCTGACGTTAATGGAAGGCCTGCGAACTGTGTAAATTAAGCCTGGCAGAGACCAATCCTGCTGAGGGCTCTGGGACTCATAAATTGGAGTGTGGACAGCCTCATTAAAGAACTGGCATCCTGGGTTCCTACTCAAAATGAAAATCGGTGAGGAGAAGGCCTAGCTATGGAGGGCTAACGATAGGCTGGGTAGGAAAGCACTGTGCTGGGAACCAAGAGAGCTGGTTGGAGGCCTAGTTCTGTGACAAGGCTCTGGGCCACAAGCCAGTCACTCCTATTCTGGGCCTCACTTTCCTTGTTTGTGGACCCTCAAAAGCCAGCCGTTCACATTCACCATGGGCTTAGTCTTTTGCCTTGGTGGGGTGTCCAAAGACCCTCTGCAACTAAGCCATACAGGAACTTGTTAATCATACTTTCTGGCCCCCTGTAGACCTACAGAGTCAGAATGGCTGGGGCGGGACCCTGGAACCAGCATGCCCCACAGCGCCCTGGCTGACAATAGGGTGCACCAAAGCCTGAGAACCTCTAATATAGAGAAGTAAGTGGATCCTCAATTCCTTCTTCCCTTACAAGAATCCCAAGCCTTCTGGCCCCCCGCCCCTCCCCATCACCGGGACAGTTCCCTCCTGGGACCAGGGTTATCAGAGTTCCTTTCACACCTAGATTCCATTTCTGTTATTCTTCCAGCGGTGCACGCTATCACTTTGTTCAGTTTGCAGTGATGAGCCCCCTCAGGTATAGAGAAAACAATACTCAGTTCCAGTCCCGTCTTCTACCAGCTAGCGGTTCAAGGGATTCTTCTCTTTTGTAAAGCAGGGATGCTATCTAATTTTTAGGATTCTGGTGAGGAAAAAATGAAACTGTATACATAAACAATATGTGAGATGCTTACGAGCTAATTTCATAGAGTATCCCAAGGGGTTTGGGAGAATTGACCATGGAGGGTTGGTGAAAGGGATCAATAAAGGGGCTAAACAGGCCAGATCTTGGACAGACAGCACCTTTGGGAATCCCTCGCATCCCATAATATAGGTGAGCACCTACCGGGCTAGACCCTATCAGCAAAACAATGATAGAAACAAACCCAACAACAATTTGCTACACAACACTAGCTATGAAAAATAATAGTTGCAATGATGCGTTTTCAAGATTATTTGTCTCTGGAGTCACCTGACCACCAGTTAGCTCTCTGAGCCCAGCTCCTCTTAGGTCCCAGTCCTGCCATAAACCTTTTCCGGTTTCCATGGCATTCTATCCAAATGGGGCTTGGTGCCCTGGCACGGCCTGCTTTCCCATCTTTGCTGTGCTACTTTGCATCTTTAGCTAAACTCTGTGACTTGCTTTTCTTGAACATGCGGCCATCGCCACAGCCTTTGTGTAACCCAGTTACTTTGTCTAAAATCATCTTCTCCATCTGCACAATTCCTCGTAACTCAGATGCTTGCTCCCCAATGGCTTGTTCTCCTTCCTCCAAGAAAGGCATGTGACTGGCTCCCTGGGGTGCTCTGGTAATCACTGCAGGCCTCTAACTGTGCTCTCACCTCACCCTATTGCATGATATGTCTGCATTGCTAGCTTCTCCCACGAAATTCTAAATTCTTTGAGGCAGGTGGTCCATCTTACTTAGTTTCTCTCCTGGAGAGTGTCTGGCGCATGGCGGGCACTAATGAATGCATGGCGAGGGAGTGCAAAATAGATCACCAAGTTCACGTAGAAGAATGGGGTGAGGTGGAATTTCCTGGCATTTTGGAAGTTGCTAATTCCTCTAGCTTATACCACAGAAATTCCACCCACCTTCCGCTCCCCACCATCCCACCGAATCTTTGAATATTGAACAAGAGAGAGTCAGCTCTGCAAAAAGGCTGCGGAGAAGTGGGAGCAACACCAGATCTAGAAACACAGCAAAGACTAGTGTAGCTCAAGAGGGTCACAGAGGGTCATGAGGGCAGGGAAAGGTGGT
>NW_005371933.1:2679803-2727448 GCF_000412655.1 Myotis brandtii | reverse complement strand
GGACCTCGCAGGCCGCAGGAAGGGTTGTGGATTTTGCTTAAGGAGTTTAGACAAGAGACTGAAACAATCTGATTAGTTTTTTAAAAGATCATTCTGAGCAATTTAGGGAGAATGCACTGGAGAGGGCAAGGGAAGTGGAAAAACCAGTTTGTAGGCTGTAACCAAGCAAGCAAGGGAGGAAGCAGCTTGCAGGAGGCTGTGGTGGTGGAGATGGAAAGGAGTGAGTGATGTGAGTTACACGTGGGGGGTGACTGACAGGAGGGCTGATGGCCTGGAGGTGAGGAGGAGAGAGGGTGACATCAGGATGGTGCTGGGCGTAACCGGGGCTGCCAGCTGGTGTGACAGAGCCAGCGAGCGTTTGTTTCAAAATCTCGATTCCTTGACAAAGTCAGTCTCCATATAAATTCACGAAGAACCACTAAGATTCCCTCAGGCCATTAGCAGGAAAGCAGAATGTGTTTCATTTTTGCTGCTGAGCTCTCTGAAGAAAGTAAAAATTTTCTTATTCCCTTGTACACTCAACAGCCCCTTTATTTTGTTGCACGGTCCTTTTCCCAAGGTTTCCCTATTCGACATTTATCTTCATTGCTTTGCTGAAAAGACATAGCAATCATTTTATTTTTAATATTATAAATAACCTCTGTGTACACTTTGCCATTAGTCTCCCTGAAAAGTGGTGACATTTAACTATTCTGCACCACAGCTCCCCATAAAATATGTTGTTTTCTCCTCTTGTTTTTTCAGTGAACAATGAACAATTCCAATCATACCTTGGAGATTTAATACTAATCACAAACAAATTATAGCTACAACTGAGACCGCGGGAGGGGCTGTGCAGATCACGCATGGGGGAAGGCTGCTGGGAACAGAGAGCAGAGGTGAGCAGGGGGCATTCAGACTGAAGGAGCAGAGCAGGAGTGCTATTGCGGGAGTGGCCTCTTAAAGCACCTCCACTGAAGGGAGGTGGGGGGCGCGGAGAGGGGGGTTTGGCCCCTTGAAGACAGATGGGAGGTCATTCTGCCTCCAGCTGGTCTGTGGTAGCCATGCCGAGAGGTTTGGCTGAAGAGACAAGCTGGCCATTGGGTGCTGACGCAGGTATCCATCTGCAATAAGCATGTCCACCCTCACCATTTATTGAGTGCTTATAATCTTCTAGGTACTGTACATGCATTACTTTATTTACATCTTATAGCAACTATATGAAGTAGTTGTCACTATCTCCATTTTATTGAGAAGAAACTAGGACCCAAGGGTTTATAAAGACATCCCCAAAGTCCTCGAGGCAGAATTTGATGTCTACCAGACCCCGGAGTCCATGCTCTTAATCAGTATGCTAGACCCACCAGGAAGGATATCCATTCCAGGAGCCCCAGGAATAAATGAGAGGGAGGATTGTGAATTGCAAGCCAGTGGAGCCCCAGAGAAACAATGTGCAACAGGCTGGAGACAGAGGCGGGGGAAGGAAGCTGGCAGTGCCAGAGGTTGTAGCGGTGGGGAGTGAGGCTGGCTGGGGCTCCGCACCGGGCTATTGTCCCTCTGAGGGCTGATAAAAATGTTTTCAGGGGATGCTGTACCAGGTAGGTGCTAAGACAGAGTCCAGGCACAGGGGAACAAGATGGGAGCTGAATATCAGAATTCATAGTTTGCTTCTTGGGACAGGCAAAAAGCCCATCTCTTCTGTTATTGGGTCAAAGGAAAAGTACTTTGAGTACCAGCAAATGATTAAGATTTTATTTTTATTATGAAGCACCTGACATTCATACAGAATCTCACCAGAGCTATAAAAGGCTCACACCCTCACCTCCTTGTCTTTACTGAAGGTCACCTCCTCAGGGTAGCTTTTCCTGGAGATCTTATCTAAAACCTCTCCCCTGCTCCACCCCAAAACACAGGCACTTCCTATTTCTCTTCCTATTTCTGTATTGTTTCTCCTTGCTACTTATTCTGGGCATTATACATTTTCCTTAGTAGTTTTGTGCTAGTCTTTCTCTCCCACTAGCAGTGTTTTCACTTCCGAATCTCTCTCCAGTGCCTACTATAGTGCCTGGCATATAGTTGAGAGACTAGGTGAATGTATCTCTTTCATAAATTATTTTGGGCAATGGATTTAGAAGCATGATTTATGTTTTATTTGCAATTTAGAATTGGTGTTTCAGAGAGAAGGCATTTCACTGAAGAGGACTTCCATGTAGCCCCAGTCCCCATGGCCACATGTGTGCAAAGCTGGGATCTGTTCATACAAAAAGCAAGTCATGGGAGCGGCTCATCGCAGTGATTATGGCCTTCCCTGTTTCTAAAGACCTTGCTCGGTGCTGTCAACTCCGTTTGGGAGGACGGCTGTACACTCATACGCACAACTGAACACTAACTGGGGCGGGTGGTGGGGGTGGGTGGGTAATGAAGCTGCAGGCATGGGCTGCTGGGAGCCCTCCCCTTCTCTCTCCCCCACACACAGAGGAGAGAGTGATGGCCAACTCCCAATAAGAAATGAGAGGCTGTGAAACTGTCAGAAAATACTGCACATTTTAGGCTCAAAACCAAGAGGGAGGCTGAGGCCAAACCCCATGCTATCGATATTCAGTGGGCGGGCCACCTGCAGCAGAGTCAGAAGGAAGCAGGGTTTCCCTGGAGGAAATGTAAAGAGCTCCCGTGTTATTCAGTTTGATAGACAAGGAGATGTGAAAGGAGGCTGAGGCTCCTATGGAAGATCAAGGTCACTTGCTTTGGCTAGGAGTCAAGAATGTATTTATATTTTTTAGTTTCCAGTTCTTTTCTAAGGTCAGGGTCTGACCTTCTCAGAACCACAACATTGGGAGAAACCTAGGAAAAGGGAAGCTGGATGACAGGCAGGAGGAAGGATGAAAAATAATAAGAAATAACATTCAATGAGTACCTACTATGTACCAGCCATTTTTTGTGTGTGTGTATTATCTTTTACTTGATTCTTTGAATGGACATAACTTAAATATGCAAGAAGATAAGTGATTTGGAATGGCTACTACAAGAAATGGAAAATAGCAAGTGTTGGTGGGATATGGCGAACAAACTGGAACCTTTATGCACTGTTGGCAGGAATGTACTAGTAAAAGGCTGCAGCCACTATGAAAAACACGATGGTGGTTGCTCAAAACATAAATAATAGAATTACCATATGATTAGCAATTCAATATATATATCTGAAAGCAGGGTTTTGAGGAGATATTTGTATACCCATGTTCATAGCAGCATTATTCACAACAGCCAAAAGATGAAAGGAACCTCAATGTCCATCAACAGACGGATGGATAAACACAGTGTGGTATATGTGCACAACAGTATATTATTCAACCTTAAAGAGGAAGGAAATTCTGACACATGCTACAAAATGGATGAACCCTGAGGACATTATGCCAGTGAAATAAACCAGTCACAAAAAGACAAATACTGCCTGATTCTCCTTAGATGAGGGACCGGGAGTAGTCAAATTCATAGAGACAGGTAGTGGAATGTTCGTTTCAGCTAGGGACGAATGGGAGGGGAGCATGGGGAACTATTTCATTTAATTAATTTAATACAGAGTTTCGATTTTGCAATATGAAAACGTTTTGGAAATAAATATTTTTAACACAACTGAACTGTACTTTTAAAAGTGGTGAATTTTATGTTATATGTATTTTCCCACAATTAAACAAGAAGATGACTGGCCTTGTAAATAAGCCCTAATTAAGACGGCAGGGCAAGAAAACACAGCATGGCCTACTGAGATGTCTGTCCTGGAGGCCCTCAGGTTCTTCTTCTCTTACTTTTTTAAAAAATATATTTTTGCTGATTTCAGATAGGAAGGGAGAGGGAGAGAGAGATAGAAACATCAAGATGAGAGAGAATCATTGGTCAGCTGCCTCCTGCACACCCCACACTGGGGATTGAGCCCCCAACCTAGGCAGGTGCCCTTGACCAGAATCGAACCTGGGACCCTTCAATCCGCAGGCCAATGCTCTTTGCACTGAGACAAACCGGCTAGGGCTTACCTTTTCTTTTAACCCGTTCCTGTTTGGCTCTCAGTGGAAGGGGCTGGCATGTGAGGCAAAGGTCACAGCCAGATGCCCTGGCTGGAGCGAGGAGGCCTCACCTCTGCTCCCACACTGCTGCCTGTTAGCTGAGTAGCGCTGCACTGGGCATGAGCCCTCTCTCACCTACAGTCTGTTTATCTGTGAAATGACAGGGTGGGACCAGGTGAGCTCTGAGGGGCCTTTATTCCCCCTCTGCTGTGGGTCATGGTCTCAGCCAATGACAAGGAACAGTGGAGAGGAATTCCACGGTTGGAGGAAGGTGCCAGGGTGGGAGAAGGAGGGTCTGGTGATCGTGATAAATGTGGATGACAAATTGGAAAGCCTCCGGGAGACTCCTGCTCAGCTAGACGCCTCTCAGGCCCCACACTGTGTTAAATGTGAGCACGTCACGCAGAGGGCTGCTTCTGGCCCAGCAGGCCCCCAGCACACACGGCTCCATTTCCATTTTTATGAGTATTTCCTGAACTCTCAGGGGATTTCTATCAGGCACCGTGTACTTGAGAGTGAAGTGCCACTGAGCAGAGTTTACAATTTCTTTTCGAGAAAACAGGTGAGAAAACCGACAAGACTTGATGGACCTGGTCTGTGAGGAGACCTCCAGGACATTCATGCCCACAGGCCCCAGGCAGGCCTGCCGGGTCCCAGGGGCAGCGGCACATGCCTCCTCTCGCTCAGGGAGGGTCCAGAGCAGGCAGTGCTCTTGCCCTGGGGCTCCTGGGAGTACGAGGATGACATGTTTTAGGTGGAAAGTTTTCAGTTGCCGGCTGTCCTGAATCTCCATGGCTCCTTGTCATTGCTGAGCACACGCAGAGGCTGAGGAAAGAGGATGGGTTTTGGAGACAGATGGGCCGAAATAGAATTCTGACTCCAACAACTGGTCTTGTACAAAGTACTTGATTGCCTTGAACTTCAGAATCTATCTTGCAGGGTTGTTTCGAGGTTTAGAGAAACTACGGGTAAGCCTCAGTGCCCGCTACACAGTGGGCATTCAAAAAATGGCAGAAGAAGAAGAAGAAAACATGGTCTTCATTATTGAGGCCATCCTGTATGTTGGGGCAGATACGTGAGCTAGTAATAATAATAACAATAAGTGCTAAAATAGGTGTGTGCTGTGACATTTTTAAAACATCTAAAAATTGTTTAATGATTCTCGTGAGAGAATTATTGAGAGGTGGGGATCTGTCTCCTCCCCATGAATACAGGCAGGCTTGGGACTGCTTGGACTAATGCATATGTTGGAAGCCACCATGTGACTTTCGAGGCTAGATCATAAAAAGCTATGCAGCTCCCACCTTCCTCATAGATGCATTTGACTTTGGAGCCTGAAGCTTCCACGCAAGAAGCTTGACTACCCCAAGGCTACCATGCTGGAGAAGTCAAGGGCAGGCACGCACGCAGGGGCAGTCCCAGCTACGCCCAGCCTCCCTGCATCTCTGCTAATGCAGTAGACACGTAAGCGAGGCCAAGCAGGACCCTGCACTGCATTGACCTGTCAGCTGAGTACACTGCAGGACCTCTGTCAATCACAGGGTACAAAGCAATTACCTAGCGGAGCCCTGACTGGACTCTTGTCCCTCAAAATACAATAGATGTTTTAAGCGGTTACACTCTGGGTATTTGTTCTTTAGAAAGAGATAACTGAAATGTCTGAATGCCAGGCCCGCAGAGGAGGGGATCTAACTATGGGGCAAAGGAAGGCTCTAGAAAAGAGGTGACACTTGAGTTGTACTCCAAGAATTGGCAGGAGCTCATCAGACAAGGAGAAAGGACAAGTCCCCAGAAGAGGACAGAATGCCCAAGGAACAGCAGGTTGGACCACCCACACTGCTTCCTCCTGCAGGGCCAGCTGGCATGAGTCAGGGAGGCCAGGAGGCAGGGCTACGTCAGGAGCTTGGGGAGCGCCAAGAGGATTGACTGTGGCTCAGGGTAGCATGTCCAGGATAGCCCTGAGGCGAGGGGCATTCTGGGAAGGTAGGGCTGTGGGAGGGGCTGGCAGATGGCTGCAGAGAGTGAGGCCTGGAGAGAGAGCTGGCTCTGTTCCCACTAACTCAGCTCCCTCATCACAAGCTTCTTCCTGTTGCCCTCCACCAGCTCCTGTCCCAAGGGTGGTCCTTGGGGCTCTGAGAGCAGCTGGCCCACAGGTGCAGTCACTGCAGAGGTTCATGTGTTGTGGATTCTTAGTGAAGCCAAGACTGACCCAAGGATGGAGAAACACCTTCTTCCCTCCCCTTCTCTGCTCCAAGGATCTGCTTCTTCCCCCATGCCACCTGCAATGCATGCCAACAGTCTGTGAAGCCAGTCATCCCTAGTGTGGCCATGTCGGGATACCTGGAGACAGGCAGCCTTGTGGTGAGTGACGTGGTAGAGATGACGCACAGGGTTTCTCCTGTGGGTCACAGCCTTCCCTGCCACAGCCATCCCTCCTGCCTCCCTCAGCACAACCAGGGAAGCGAGTGAAGGCTCTGGAGTTAGAAGACCGAGTTCAAGCTCAGCTTGGCCATTTACTAGCTGCCTGACCTTGGATGGTTCCACCTCTCTGAGGTTCATTTTTCTTTTCTTTCTGAAGAAGAATGTCTTTTTCTTTTGCAGGCTAATTATAAAGATAAGTAGAGTTTAGGAAAGCAGCCAGAGGAAGGCTGGTTTGTAACATTTCCCTCTCTAGTTTCCACCTGGGACTCCATCCTACCGAAGAGGAGAATGGGCAGGAAGCTCCACTCTGGGCTCAGAGTGGCAGCCACTGGCCGGCCTTGTCAGCTGAGCTCTCTGGGCCAACATGAGCCCCTCATCTGCTCAGCACACACCTGCCTCTGGGTGGAAAATTGTAGGCCCTGGCTTCTGATGAGGCTGCTCTGTGCTGGCTTCCCCTCATGGCTCTCTGTTGAAGTGCTTGGCATGGCACAGGGGAGAAGGCAGGTGCCAGGTGGGAAGGAGGATGCTGGCTCAGACCTGAGGGGTGAGCCAAACGTCAAGCTGCAGCAGAGCTGTTTCTGGACCTGCCTGGGGTGTTGCCCACTTGCTTGCAGCACAGCCTCCTTGCCTGTGCAGATTCCGGCCCAAGGACCGGCACCCCAGTGTCGATGACTGGGACTCATCCAAGTTATTGACAGGGCAAGATGTGTTGGCCTGAAATATCTTATGTCAAAAGTAGGGTCAGCAAAGAAAATGCTCTCAGAAAGAGCTCAGGCACAAAACATCTTCGGGCTAAACAGCCTGCTTCCTGAAATGGTCATGCCCAGCCTCTGAGGTCTCCTGCCCATCGGTGGTTGGGGAAGGGAGGGAGGGAGGGGCGGTGGAGAACCAGTTAATCACCAAGATGCTGGTGCCGGAGACCTCCATGTGTATCACTCTGAGTTTATGTTTCAGAAAGGAAATGAAGGTAAGGACCACTAGCCAGAACTTCTTATAAAGTTCCTCCTACTGATGGCAAAGCTACTCTCTCCAATGAAAATAAACAAGCTCTTCGAAGAGAATAGATGAAAACGTTAACAATTTCTGCATTGTTCAAAAAAGGATTTGCGGTGACCTGCAGTTATATATAATAAAAGCATATAAATCAATCAATCAGGGTGATTGAAGAGTAATAGTACAAGTGTGCCATAAGATTTCTATGTGATAACTAAAATTTGGCTAACGTATACTTTTGTGCTTCCTAGCAGCCCAAGCAAAAGGGAAAAAAGATCGATTATAAGATTCAAAGTATTCATGGAAAAATAAATGCTCTTTCTGACTCTGAGATCCAAGATAAATTGTTTTGTGGGTCCTCCTAAGTGTTATAGTCGACAACACCTTCACCTGCATCTGTCATCAACACAATAGCAGTCATTTAGCCATTTTCTATAAAAGTGCTATCCTTGACGCACATACGTCAATGGAGGTTTAGATCTTAAAAACTGGGCTGCACCAACTTTGCAAAGATCTGAAAATAACATTCAGTACCAGAAGACTAGTGAGGTAGGGACTCTTGTATATCACTGCTGAGAATGAAAATTGACAGAACTTTTTAGAAAAGCTTGGAAAGTTCCACTTCTAGGAAACGTCCTTGAGGAAACAGGGAGCTATACAGGTACTTAGACCCCCCAAACAGTCACAGTAGATGATACGAGCATAGAAGTGAAAACAAAGCAAGAACTCCAGTGTTAGGGGAGTGATAATAGAAGCCTGCCTCACACAAAGGTGTGTTTTTTTGGAAGAACTTTTACCAACATGAGAAAATGTTCATGATAAATTAACTAAAAAAAATGCCCCCCACCTATATCTAAGGCTGTTGGAACAGCATGACAAAACCCATTCATATACACAAAGGAAATCCAGGAGGAATATATCACATTGTTAACACAGCTACCTCTGAGCTGTAGGATTATGAAGGCTTTGAGTTCTCCTTTTTCTGCCTCTCTGAATTTCTGTGATCTGTAGTGGGCATATGCAACTCTTATAATCAGAGAAAGGAAGCAGTTACTCTAAAGGAAGAATCCTCTTTCTTTTCCTAGGCCCAGGCCTACATTCTAAGGATACCTATTCACCCCACGTCTCTATTTATGAAACTCTTCAAAGCACTTTCTGTCCATTATCTCATTACTATCTCACCATCACTCCAGGAGGCAGGCAGGGCAGGGGTTCCATCCCTTTTCAGAAGGAAAACTAATTCATGGGATGGTACCATTTGAATGGAGTCTCAGCTTTGTTTTTTAAAAATCCACACCTCGTTTGCACCTGACCCACATTTGCCTGAGAACCTCCTGCGGATACAAGTGAGGACAGAGGTAGGGATGGGGAGATGGACCCTGTAAGGCTGAACTACCAAGCTGTTGACACCTCTCAGGGCTGCCACATCCTGAGACGCCCACAGTGCCCTGGCAAGGCTTCTAAATCACGGTTTAGACCGCACTTTTAACAGAGGCACAAATTGCTACTTTGCACTGCAGTGAATCTCAACATCTGATTTCCACTGACAGCTAAATTAACAAATCAGCTAAACTCCGCTATATTTTATGTCTCGTCTTATGCCAGATTTAATGTGTCCCAGACACAACACAGCGCAGAGGAGTTGGGATTTACTGGCTCAGAGATAGCTGTAAACTATTCCCTGCGTCCATTTCACTCAGTGAACTAGGAAGCAATTCT
The DNA here is from genome assembly GCF_000412655.1 of Myotis brandtii. NCBI lineage: Eukaryota > Metazoa > Chordata > Mammalia > Chiroptera > Vespertilionidae > Myotis > Myotis brandtii. Next base: position 2,718,278 of record NW_005371933.1, on the reverse strand, counting down.
TGCATCCATCTGTCAGAATCTCTGCCTGGGAGGAGATGAATGAATCGAGGCAGCTGACCTGGCCAGGCAGTCCCTGAGAGCTGGTCATTCACTCTGCAGCATGCTTCCGGGTCTTGGCTACAATCAATGGGGTGATTTCTCTCACAGTTTCTTGCCCTGATGGTCAGATATGGCCTACACCTGCTCCCCTGACCTCACTTGGCTCCCCTGAAGAGCGACGCAGAATAAAAGACCTTCATTTGCTCAGTACTCTCCATAGTTTAAAGCTCAAAAACATAAATGCTTTCATTTGATCCCGATAATAGCCCTCTGGCGTTTTACTGTCACCTGATTTTATAGATAAGGAAGCTGGTTCAAGGTCAGATAGGTAGCAAGGGGTAGAGAGGGACTAGAATTGTGATCTTCTGGGTACCAGTCAAGTACACCTTCTGGAATATTCTAAGGGTGGGACCCTCTGACCCTGCTTGAGGGGAAGGACTCAGAATTCCTCTGAAGCCCTGGTACCTTACCTCTGCTAAATTCTGGCTCTCCAGGATGGAGGGCACACTGGCCAGGCAGCATGACAGTGATATACACCTGTGACATCATCACCATAAGAAATTACAGAACATCTCCATCATCCCCAAGGAACTGTCATGCCCCCTTCAGTCCATGCCCTCCCTGCATCTTGGGGCCCAGGCAGCTACTGGGCTGCACTTTGGCACTCTAGTGCAGTGTGTATTGTAGGTAAATGGAATCATATGATTCCTGCTCATTGGTGACTCTCCATTCTTGATAATACCACCTGTTGAAATCAGAGCCCAGACCCTGGAGGGTGGGCTGGGAGCTGCAATGGGGAGGCATCTGTCTTCACGTGGAGGGACTCATGACAAATTTCTGAGAAGCCACCCCAAATAGCCAGTGGCACCATCAGCTTCTGGGTACAAGCCTAACTGCACATATTGGTATGACCAGACTTTCCTTTTTTATTTTTTTTTACTAATTCTACAAGCCCTTATGCAACTTATTTGAAACAATAAGGACTCTAACATTCCTATATCCTTACCTCAAAGTATCAAGTCGTAGGAGGAGCTGGAGAGGAGAGAATGTGACCCTATCGAGATCACATATGATAGCTCACTGCGCGTCACAGCAGCCCCTCCATATTCCAGATGAGAAACAACTTTTGAGACTTAGTAACTTAGCCAAGACCAATAAATTCTTAAGTTCTAGAATTGTCTTTCAGGATCCAAATCCTGGTCTTTCTCTTGCCCGCTACCTCCTGATGGGCACAGAGACGCTGATGATGGAGACAGTGGGATGGCAATTGGTTATCACCCCAGCCAATGGCGACATTCCCTTGTTAGCAGCTCCTGCTTGCCCCAGGCCAGTGCTAAGCTCTCCCCGACCTGCATCAGCAGTCAGATCCACATCCTTGCAGGCACTGCCGGCCACAAGGTAACAGCCCCACAATGAACTCTGTGTTCCTTCAACCCAGGCCCTGCTGGTAACACGCTGGTGACCCCAGGGCAGACTGCCCGCAATCAAAATAACTACAGAGCATCCTCCACATGCCACATGGGACAGTGGAGATAAATGAGACATGGCACGATCTCCTCCCCTGAGGTTCCCAACTCAGATATGACCGTATGCTGGGGGATGCCAGACTGAACAGAGAGTGTGTCTGCTTGCTTCTGATCACGCTCCAGTTATTAAGTAGGCAGCTACCTGTCTAGAGCAGACCTCTGCGTAGCAATGAGAGGCGAGAGCAGTCTCATTAGCACTTGGGAGAGATACAAAACAGAACCATGGAACATCATCAGATAATCAGTTGGTTTGGATGGGATGGTGTGTGTGTGTGTGTAGGCAGGGAAGGAAGTGATGGGGCTGATGCTCTGAGCTGCTGGGGTGTGCCTGCAGCTAAGACCTTGGCACCTTTCTTAGAGGGCAGAGAGGAGATTTAGGGCCCCAAAGCAGAGAATTGGGAAGCCTGTCTCCTCTTACCTCTTATAATTAGAAAGGAACTGGTTGCCCAGTTGGCGTGGCTCAGTGGTTGAGCATTGACCCATGAACCAAGCATTCTCCGGTTCGATTCCCAGTCAGGGCACATGCCTGGGTTTCAGGCTCGATCCCCAGTAGGGGGCGTACAGGAGGCAGCTGATCAATGTCTCTCTCTCTCATTGATGTTTCTATCTATTGCCTCTCCCTTCCTCTCTCTCTCTCTCTAAAAAAAAAAAAATCAATAAAAACATAAAAAAACTGATTGATGGTCCTATTCATGCCTATGATGCAAGAACTACTTGGAGAGTAGGGAGAACGTAGGAGAGAAAACAGGGGGGACATTCACCTCCACTGCCTTTCAGGCTCAGCCCTGGGAATAATGCCTGCTTAGGAAATGAGCTGCCATAAAGCTAACCTTCTACATCTGCAGAGTGCTTTCCTGAGTCACAGATGTAACTGGGATTTACTCCAAAGAAGTGGTTCTCAAACTTTAGCATATGCCAAAATTATGCTTCTTAAAACCCCCAGATTTTCCCACTCAGCAGCTCAGACAGAGCCTGATCACCTGCATGTCTGATTATTAAGATACTGATGGTGCTGGCCCAGGGACTGTCCCTTGGATTTGGTTGCAAGGCTGTCGGGGTTTTCTGTTTCACTTTGAAGAATTTCTCATAAACTTGATGCGAGCTGATGAACTGGCCCCTCAGACAAGGGGAGATTTGGGGGTGAGGGAGTCTACTCTCTTCTCTCAGAGGCAGCATGGTCTGTGCCAGGTTGGGTGGGTACAGAAAGCATTAGTTGCAGGATTCCACCCTCACCCCAGTGAACCAGACTCTCCCCATCTCTCCGAGGCTGACTTGGCACCTCTTTCCAGCCAGATGGTCCCCCAGGGTGGTCCATCTGGGTCTGCTTATGAGAATGTATAAGCTGTGTCTGTAAAGTGCTGGCAGCTCTGGGGAGGGCATCTGAGCGCCAGCCCTTGTCATAATAAATGCTGTCCATTCATATGGTGAGCTGTGTGTCCTCAGAGCACCCACGGGCCTCAGCTCACTGGGCCTTTGCAACAACTTGGACAATCAGGTCAGCAAGAAGTAAGGGGAGAAAGTGACCATGGATCAGTGGTATCATTCTACAGTTGAAAAACTGAAGCTCAGAGGTACCAAGTCACAAAGCCAGTTCGGACATTTCAATGAGCTAGCCAGTAGCAGGACCAGAGTTCTCCATACACTATGGATTCACATGGTATGACAGCACGTACCAATGGCTCAGGTAGTTAATGTCATGACTTCTGAAGCACTTTGACACTATTACGAGGTTAGTCTTTGCCATAATTCTGAGAGGTAGTGATAAGCCACTGAGAGGTTTGGTTCTTGTCCAGATCCCATAGGAAAGACGAGGCAGATCTGAAGGCAGCCTGTGTTCCTCTATGTACAGCTCCCTCTGTCAGGACAGACCCCAATTCAACGCTCTCTTCATGTTAACAGTGTTCACTGAGATGCTTCATGAAAGGGGCCCAAATTCACTAGGAACTCCTCAGGGGTCCGAGCTGAGCCCTGAAGCCAGGCTGACAGAGTTGGACTGTCCATCACATTCTCACTTGTAAGCGTAGGCAAATGGCTTCCCCTCACTGAGACTCAGTTTCCCTGTGTGCGGTGGGGGTAGTAAGAACCTTCTTTATCAGGACTTCGTGAAGAGCAAATGAGCCGTGTCCATGCAGCTCTCAGTGCGGCCCGACTGCGCGAAGCCTGATGAATGTTGGCTCCGCTACTCTCAGGGCCCCTGATGACAGGGGCGGTGGCTGCCATCTCTACTGGCTTGGAGGGGGCAGTGGAGTCGGCTTTCTTCTGGGGGGGATGCTGGGTCCTAATTACCAGGAAGCAGTGGTTTCCCTGGCCTGAGGCACAGCCTGTCCTTCCATTCTTGACCTCATTCTGACTGATGTCTTGACAGTAGGTCTCGGCCTGGGTTTTGGCCTCTCTTTGTCGGTGGCCTCATCCAGGGAAAGTCATTTCAAACTATTTGTTAGTGACTGTGCTGCCTGTAGACTGAGATTCACGGGCAACACTGGCTTAACAGTCCATTAGGAATCGCAGTGGGAAGATCATCGCGCATTACGCAGAGGCAATTGGCACAGCACTGACCAGGGTAGGGGGTGGCAGCTGAAGAGAGAGGTTCATTTAGACACAAAACAACTCCACATCCAGGAGGCAGGGGTCCAGTGCACTGGGCTGTCTTCAACCCTTCAATGCAGACACCGGTGCAGCCGGTGCCCTGGCTGGTGGCCTCTCCTTTCATTATTGAATAAAAAGCTGATAAAACCCAGGAGTTGTGTGGCCTTGCTCGAAAGGCCCAGCTGGGCCAATCAGGCGTCTTTCTTCAGAATTCAAAGCTGAGGCAGTGCTGTCTGTGAGGGGTCTGCGGAAAGGTCCCGGTGTGGATCTGGGGCCGGGGCAGCTGTTCATCTGAGCAGGAAGAGCGGAGTAGCCCTTCCGGAGCAGGACCGTGTGGGACACCGCACTAACTCTTCCTCTTGTTCTTCACCCTTTCTTCTCACTGTATCTATTTTAGACATAGAGAAAGCTAACACTCAGAGGCTGTCTGCTCCCGCACACAGGGACAGAGGGGGCACCTGCAGCTTTCTGGGTCCAGTCCCAGGCCATGGAGACCCTCACCATGCTCCCACTTTTCTTGGTGGTGACACGAGTGGGTGTCTGACACCTGCCCTAGTAGCTGACTTGTTTCTGAGTTCTTTGGCCAACCTGTGGGTGTTCTGCCACTTCTTCTCTCCTCCTGGATAGAGTGATCACAGATATTATTTCACTTGATTTTACATTATTCCTATGAAAAAGGCACGGTTGGCATCATGATTCTATTTTCAGAAGAAGAAACAAAGCCTCAGTTCTGGGCCTAAAACCCAGGCCCCTTCATTCCCAGTCCAGAGCTTTCCTACATGATCTTTTTGTTCTCCATTACCTTCTACGAGGGTAACTGCTGAGTTTGTAAATCCAAGGATCTCAGCCCATCCTGGCCTGTGCTCCCCCTAAACATACACACACACACACACACACACACACACACACACACACACCCGTCCTTGAAGGCCTCTGCCATACGAACCACTATACCACATCCCTATCCCTTAGCTGCGGCTGATGCCTAGTGGGCCCAGCAGTAATGCAGCGGCTGCGCTCGGAGGGAAAGCCTTGTGGCCACAGGAAGCAGTTCTGTTCATTCAGTCTCATCTAATTAAGAGTCACTGAACTGTCAGACACATCACCTTCTGGATTAGGCATAAAACCAAGACCCCGAATTCTCCAAACTCTGTTCTTGCTCGGAACTCTGCTGTTCTCTGATGCTTGCCTGCCAGCAGGAGTGGAGGGCCTGCCTCCAAAGTGTGGGCTACCCTGAGGTAGGACATACAAAGCCAGGGCTGGGAAGGATGTCCCTGATTCTGGGATCCAGGGCCACTGGTGTGCTGAAGCCAGTCACGTGCCTGCATCTCTTCCTGTCTGTGTGCCGTGACCTCAGGGTGGTTGCTTAAAATGGGTCATTGTTGGGAGTGTTCACAAGGCAGAGACCAGCAAATGCTGAAACCAGGGCTCCCTCTCTACCTTCCTGGAGAGCCTGTTGTTAAACATCTGCTGGATCGCCACTGCCCAGAAACCGCAGAGGTACCTCGAGAGCCTGCATGGGAGTGTGGGTAGAGGCTGAAGGGGTGGAATTGCAGGCCCCTCAGTCACAATGCAACCTGGGAAGCCAGGCTTCTGCCTGTTCCACAGAATAACAGCAGCCGACCTTTCCTGAGCACTGAACATGTGCCCGGTTCTACGCTGAGGCTTCACAAGTATCGACTCAGTTTCTCTTCTTATGACCCTGAAAGGAGGTAGTATAATTAACTGCCTTTTTGCAGTTGAGGAAATGAGGCTCAGAGAGGTCAGGCAACTCCTTCTCATCACAAGCTAATAAGGGTGGCACCAGGATTTGAATTCAGGCAATCTGACTCTTAACCCACACTCTTACTTCTATGCTGTATTGCTTTTCCACTTCAGATTTAATTAGGGGGAACATTCCCAGGTAAAATGTGTTAGAAAATCAACTAACATTTTCACTAAAGTATTAATTGTGAGACGTGAATTATTCCCTTCTACCCTCTGCACTTGTCTGCCTCTGTCCTGAAATTTATCAGAAGCTACTTGCTCAGAGTTGGCTGAATCAAGAAATAAGTAAACTTCATAAACCAAACTCACTCCACTCCTTCTGTCTGATTTTGGGATGGGAGACTGAGCAGACCCACCTTGGTGGGAGACTCACTCAACTATGCTGAAGATGACATCTAAAGAAAGAAAGACAATCAAGTGCACCATCTGGGCCCGCACACAGCATGGGCTCCCAGGTGGCTGCTGGTGCTGTTCACTCCGGGCTGCCTGGGGCGGAGAAGGTCAGCCAAGGGTGAAGAATACCTGGGTATGAGCTGAAACCTCAGTGCCTGAAGCCTTCCCCACCTTTTGTAACCCACCCTGGACAGTCTAACTTTCCTCAAAAAGTCCCAGTCCCACCCTCTGGACCTTTAGCCACCCCACATCACTCACGGTTTGCTAAGCAAGCCCCAGGCTTTTTCTCCATCAAATTGAATGAAAAGATGCAACCAGGCCCGGGCTCTCAACTTCGTTTTTACACTTTAGTTCTAATGAAAGCCCCTGCTTCTTAGGTTCTCTCATCTAAAACTGGGATAATGAGCTACTGTATGGGTTATGCTGAGGAGTGTGAGATACCCCATCTAGTGTACTTAGTGCATGTTGGTTCCTGGCCAGATCTGGATGTGGGTCAGCACTACTGATGGTGGCGCTGCTGTGTTAGTTAGCACTGTGTCCGTATCTCCTCCTCATCACCGTCCCCACTGTCTCCGCTCTAGGATCACCCTTTTTCTCTCTGTCAAGTTTCACCGGCAAGGCCCCACTCATACTGTGCTACATCCAAGGCTCCTGGGACTCTCCCAGGGAGAGCGGTCTCTCCCTCCACACAGTATGTGACATTGCTTCTAGCTTCTAGGAAGACCAGGTATACTAGTATTTGATGTTAAAGCAGTCTTGGCAAACGTTCCTGGACAACGCCTGCGTTATTTAGGGTCATACCATGGCCAGATTCACTCATGTTCTGTCCTCCAGGTCACAGGTGAGTACTGTGACACCGCTGGCCTCCCTGGCATTTGGGATGTCCAAGGTCTCTCATGTCAAGTGCCAAGCTCCCGCTGGGATTCGACCTGGTATGTTTTCATGTTAGCCATCTCCTTTAGAATCTGCAGGCTGCCTTAGCAAGGCCTTCCTGTTGGGGTGGGTGGAAAGAGTTTTCTTCTTGTATATGGTGGTCAAGGGTGTATCTCAGAAACTCTTGCCTCCATTTCTGAAATGCTTAATGGCATCCTAGTGGCTTGGCCCTTCCCAGGCCCTTAAAAAGAGTCATTACTAGTTATCAAATCTCCCTATGTACTAATCACTATGATAAACACAAAATATACAATCTCTTATTTACTCCACATGGCATCTCTATGAGGTAGACACTATTATCACTATTTTACAGATAAGTTGAGATGAAGAGAAGCAAAGGATGGCCAAGTTCAGACTGCTGGTAAACCGCCTAATGGAGACCTGAGCCTAGAACAGCCGTGGGCAAACTACGGCCCGTGGGCCGGATCCGGCCCGTTTGAAATGAATAAAACTAAAAAAAAAAAAAGACCGTACCCTTTTATGTAATGATGTTTACTTTGAATTTATATTAGTTCACACAAACACTCCATCCATGCTTTTGTTCCGGCCCTCCGGTCCAGTTTAAGAACCCATTGTGGCCCTCGAGTCAAAAAGTTTGCCCACCCCTGGCCTAGAACATCGACTCCAGAGCCAGAGTTCCTAACCAATATGACACTGAGTTTGCCAGGCACCTCTGAAGTTTTTGTTACCTCATGAACTATTTATACAAGGAAACCCACAAATGTTGCAAAAGAAAAGAATAACTGTTCTGAGATAGGCGCTATTCTTTGAAATAAGCAACAATGTCCACTGTTCTGAGATAGGCGCTATTCTTTGAAATAAGCAATAAATGATAATAAATAGGATAATAAATATCATAAGATATTTTATCTTATTTATTTGAAAACTAGAGGCCCAGTGCATGAAAATTCATGAAATGGAGGGTGGGGTCCCTCAGTCCGGCCTGCCCCCTCTCACAGTCCGGGAGCCCTCAGGGGTGGGAGGCGACCCGGCGATCAGGGGAAGGTGATGTCCCATCACACTTCTGCTGCTGCCATTGCTGGCAGCACAAGCCTTGGCCGGCCCTGGTTCCCTGAGCCTCAGGCGACCCTGGGTGGCTGGGCAGCCACCATCCGAGGCTTGCCTGCACCTCGGGCCAGCCCTGGGCAGCTGGGGGGCTGATGGGACTGAGGGACTCTGGAGGCAGGCATGCCGCAGCGGGGCGCCCCAGCGGGGCTGAGGGGACTGGGTGCTGCCATCTGGTGACTGTGGGTGCCGCCATCTTTGAGGGCATGGCAGTCAATTAGCATATTCCCTCCTTATTGGCTATGGACACCACCATCTTTGAGGGCGGGACAGTCAATTAGCATATTCCTTCCTTATTGGCTTGGGCGCCACTATCTTTGAGGGCGGGGCAGTCAATTAGCATATTCCCTCCTTATTGGCTGTGGTTGCCACCATCTTTGCGACGGCATGAGGGTCAATTAACATATTCCCTTTTTATTAGATAGGATTTAAATCTCTGGTGATGGATCAGACTGATCAAGTTCTATAATTTTTAATAAATGTTCTGGTCTAAGGTGAAAAATAAAGAAAACTCCCAACTCGGTAAGTAGTTGAGCCTCGTGCAGAATGTTGGGGAGTCAGCCTGATCCTGTTTAGGGCTCTTGGTCTTGTTTGTCTCCACGTAAGAAGAAAAGTCTCCAGCAGACGGCCCCCAGGAAGCAATCGGGCTGACAGCAAATTCTTCCCAGGGCTCCGAGGGAACTGTTTCAATCTTGAGTTTGCTCAAGTGTCAGGCAAGCTGATTGTTCACCGGTTCCACTCGAATGTGGATTTACTCTGCCTGTGGGTACCCACCTTTCTGTGCAGCTTCTCAGCTTCATCTCCACAAAATAAACTGCATGAGGCTGAGAGGCGGTGCCGGCGCCATCTCCCACTTGGAATCACCTGCTCCTTCACTTCCCCGATCTTGCCCCTCGGTGATGCTTCGCTCCATTGTAATTAGTTGTCACATGTTCTCCTTTTCTACCAGACAAGCTCTGTGAGGACCAGCAATTCCCCACTGCGCACACTCACAGACAATGAATAAATGTTGGGGGGATTGATAAATAAATGGTTCTGGCATAGGTCTTTTTCAACTAAGGGATAAACAATGAGGAATATCCTAGGTATATGTGGGAGCATGGATGACCCACACAGAATTTAAAAGGAGCCCTTCCCCTGTGGTTATCTGTATACATATTAACTGGGACTGGTGTCTCCCTGGATGGGCAAATCAGGGTTTGTTCTGCGGCCGGTTCCCATCCCATGAAGAAGGGACTGTTTGGGCTGGCCCTGTGCTCCTCTGCACCCTAATTCCAGACTTCATCCCCTCAAATTTCACCGGCGCTATGCCATTCAGTTTCCAGATTGTTCCAAACAGCAGGGTTCCTGGCAGGTGAGCTTCTTCTCAGTGAGGAACGTAGGCAATTAGCCCAGAAATCCTCCTCCCTTTTCCCCGGACGCTTTCTTGTGGTGAGTTAGGTCAAGTCATGGTATTTCATTAGGATAATAAAAGGGAGAAAGTCAAACTCTTAGAATGTGAAAGTCGCTCACGTAATAAAAGCTGACTGGTAATTTATGGCTGTTCCACCTGAGGGTGACTTCGGGATCAATACACACTCTAGTTGGACTTCCAGAGACTCAATTCATAGAAGCTCTCAGCGGATCATTAGTGAGCTGTGCCAGCCAGCTCACCTCCCAGAAGGCAGCCAGCGACACCCAGCTCATCCCCAGACTGAAAACATCCTGAGCAGAGGGCTGGTTGGGTGGTCTCACTGCCTTCTCACCTCTTCTTAGAGAGAACTTTACCTAACACAGAGCCCATGCAGCGTGGCCCTTGGGTGGTGCCCATGTCTTTGCAGACTTTGTCCAAATGCTTCCTCATCAGTGTGAGGAAGAAGATGCGCATTTCAACACCGTTCTTATATCCAGGGCACTCAGTGCCCACGGTCTGAAAGCCTGGCCAGATTTGAAGCCATGAGTTGTGGCTTTCCTGGCTTAGCTCAGATGACCTTGGCCCTCTGCAGTCCACGGACCCTCCCTGATGGGAAAGGGTCTGCATAGCCAAGAGCAAGCCTCCTGGGCCCCAGGTGCCACGACAGCCAGAGGTGGCTCTGTTTCCTTTCTTTCTGAAAAAGGAGCTGCTGCAGAGTTTGCATGCTGTCTTGACCTTGGCTAGCCAGTCGTCTCCCATCAGGGTTCTAGCCCCTGTGTAGCCACTGGCCTTTGGGCAGCAGGAAGTACAAAGGGCACACATTACCCAGGGCTTCTTACAAAAAGCTCACCCCTGCACACAATGGATACCTTTTCCAAAAGCCCTGTACGAAACATGTTTTTGTCAGTTACTTCATGTTAAGATTCTGCTCTTTGGGCAGCTTCCCCTGTATATGATTCTGTGGTGGGCGTCTGGTGCTGCGGAAATACAGAGGTGATTCATTGATTCTTATCCCCAAAGACTAGCAATCTTAGGGCAGGTGTGCCAGGAGCACAAATAACTAGGAACTGTGGTAAAACGGAAGCACCATAATGGTGGCGAAAATAAAAGCCTGCAGACATTTAGAGAAGTCATTTCTAGGTGGATGAGATGAATTAATTATACTCGATTTATGTGCTCTATAGTATAGGTGCTTGTACATGAGGTTGGCTTAAAGAGGGTGGTAGGAAGCCCACTTGCTCTGGGTTTTTCTAAGAATAGAGTGTTCTTCTAAATCCACTCCCTGTGCAACCCTGTCACTGGGGCCTGGAACCAATAGGCTGCCAGGAGCGCGGAAAGACAAAGAGAAGTGGAGAAGAATGGCCATATAGGAGGGAGGCTCCCGGAGGCCATGCTGTCAGGGCTGAGCAGCAGTCTCCCCGGATGCTCCTTGTTGGGGAGACTCTCCAGAGCCTCAGGAAACTGATGAACCTGCAGGCTGATCTCGCAGGCAGTCTTAAATCGATACCCCTGATTGGCAAAACTGGTCCCCATGCTATTAGGAGTGGTGACAGCTTTCAGATGGGGCATAAACTGATTGTTAAAGACCCCTCAGCATTATTCACCAGGGCGGGAGAATTCGTTTCAGTATCCGGGAAAAACAGCCATTTGGATAATTGCATGCTGTTTCCCTGTGTCTCCTCTAACGCATTAGCAGGAGATAATACTCCACATTCCAAGTCCAGAACCATCCCACAGAGCTGCTATTAAACAGCTGTCACCTTCCTCCCCATAACTGGATGCATTTCTCGGCAGGAAGAATGACTCCCTCTGTGCGCGCGTGCGCGCGTAGGCCGCATCAATCCTGGCACGCAGGAAATGTATCACCGGAGTGAGAGGCAATGCATTACAGTGAGAAAAACACTGGACTAGTTGTCAGGAGACGGGGGTTCTGGACTGGGCTCAGCTGTGACTTTTGGTGTGACCTTGGGTAAGTCATTGAATTTCACTGGTGCCTGGGTTTCCTAAGCTGTAATGTGAGGAGGCTGGGCTAGGTGATTCCTCTGGGGTCTGCAGTTGGATGTCACCATGTGGTGTCCTTATGAGCAGAGCAGGGGGTCTCCATGACTCTTGCTTTGGGCTGGAAACTCTTAAAACAGACTGGCCACACAATCCTTGGAGACTGTGCCCTGTCCACAGCCACCAACCCCAAAGAGTAAGGCTGTGGAGGCACTGGACCCGGTTCTTCTTTGCTCCTCATTGATCTAAAGCTATGAAGACAGGTTGCCATTGAAAAAAATCATATTTGGCTCATTCTTTCCTCACTTCATTGTTTTTCATGATCCATATCAGACCTCTGACCCCACTAAAGTAATGGAAAATTAGAGAAGAAAATGATGAAGGAAAGGATGAAAGGGGAGAGGGAAGGATGGATGGGGAGGAGGAGAATTAGAAGAGAATGGGGGGCAGGGAGACTCCTGGAGAAGGAGCTATTGGAAGGAGGCCAAATGCAGAATGACAGGAGGTTATGGAAATAAGTGCTGGAGGTTTAAGAAATTCATGTCCCCTCTTCTTTCTTTCCTTATCCCCTTCCTTGCCTCCCTCTTTCCTTCCTTTCCCCCTTTCCTTCCTTCCTTATTTCTTTCCCTCCCTCTCTCCCTCCCTCCCTCTTTCCTCCCTCCCACTCTGTTTAAAAATTAATGGGAAAATATGCTTGAGTGAGGCTTAAAATCCCTCTCTCCCTGCCTTCCAATAAACACTTATTAGCACCCAATAATCTGACACACAATATTGTACATCACTATTCTATATGCTAAAGATGGGTAAGTTGTGGTGCTAAACATGAATAAAATTTAAATAAAACATGATCCTTGCATGCAAGGAGTTTATAGTATTTTAGAAGGAGGCGAGTGTCTGATGTGTGATGAGGTGTGGAAAGACTAATAGGAGCCACCGCAAAGGGAATGGGTCAATTCTACTGGGGGAGGGAAGGAGTGTTAGGAGGCCTCATGGAACTGGATGGTCTCATGAGATGAGAGAATTTCTGTGTTCTTCTGTTATGCAGCACCCTCTGTATAGCTTTGCAGAATGATCTTCCTTTACTCAGGAAATACTTCCATATTTCCAGTGCTGTGAAACACCTTTACCTGTATTCGCCGCACTGTGCTGTAATCACCGCCTTCCGTGTCTGTCTTACTCACTAGACTGAGTGCTTTAAGACCAGGAGACTTAGCTTAGTTTCCTTCGTATTTATATTGTCCAGGACCTACCTACCACAGTGCCAGCAAACAGGAGATGACCCCCCCACCCCACCTCCACCACAAGCAAACAAAACCCTCTTCTCCCCCTTCCTTTCCCTTCCCTTCTGTTTCTTTTGCACCTGCCTCTTCTTCTCTCCAAGGTCCCCAGTAGAAGTGGGTTGGCCTAAGTTTCTCTTTCACACAGGCCGTCTAGAATGTTTTTCTCAGAGCGTGGGGTTGCAGGGCTCTCTTCTCAGGCAGAGCCTGGTGTGTTACTAACACCAAGTCAGTGGCTCTCAGGAATGTCTCTCCTCTGGGAGTACAGACCACACTTTGGCTTTCTTCTTCCTGGGGGGCCTTCATCTATTGCTGCTGGGCTATTTCTTAGGAAAGAACATATCCAGGCAACTGGAGGTGTGGCCTTTTCCACCAAGCGGTGCCTCTTTGAGCTCACACCACTCAGCCCCAAAGAGGTTGGGCTCTTGACTTGAAAGTGAAGGTGGAAGTCATCTGGCCTTGACTCACACCCTCATGAATCCGCCACCTCTACCAGGACGTGTATTCTAGATCTATGAGCTCATGGACTACCATCACCTCTGGATCTAAGACGCAGTTCTACATGGTTGTCTAGATTGTAGTTGGCTTGGCCTACATACAGGTTACTCAGTCTATATTTTTCTGAGGGAATTGGGTCTTTTCATCTTTGTACACAAGTCCAGGGATTTGAGGAGCCCTGTTAGGAGAGCGAGGTCTGTGCATTTCCTGGCTGGAGCTTGGCCTGGTGGGGTGGCGAAAAGAGGGAAAGACCAGAAAGATTTAGGGGACTTGCAAGCAAAATGACATGTGTCCCGGCGTGAGCTCTGGGCTCTTCAATAGATCAGGATAGTAGAGGGGGCAGCCAAGAGTTTGTGGATAGACAGCACAAAATTAAGTTCTTAAATATGCCACCCAATCTCATAATCCTCATTATTATGGGCTATAAACAGAATCAAAATGGGAAAAATCTAAACATTACTGAGCTAGTGTTCTACATTGAACTGGAGTCTTTCATGATCACAGACTTATTAAAGGGAGGCTTTCTCTCCAGATACATATGTCTCAGATAGCTTCCCAACCTCCATCACAGACACCTGGTGTATTCAGACCAGGAAAAAATGCCCAGCTTGGGTAACAATAATACCCAGGAGGGCCGACAGACTTTGGTTTCAGGAATGTCTCCCCATGGCCTCCTGGGAAAGGAAATGGTGCAGCTAGAAGCATGGAGGCATCTCTGAGATGAGGGCAGGGTTTGAGATGGAGAAGGGCCAGCTAAGGAGGTCAACTCGCCATGGGCTTCATGTCCGTGCCCGGAAAGCTGGGAGCCCTAACACGTTTGCACTAAGAGGAAGCTGCTGATAGAAATCCTGCCAGTTCTCTCTGAGGGACACACTGTCCTTGAGGAAAGAGCCAACCATCATCTTTACACGTGTCCTAGTTTTCATTGTCAAAGAAACTGAAACCCTACTCAGGCATCCCTGCCACTCTCTTCCTCAGAATATGGATGGTGGAGAGCTGGGGCTCAGGGCACTGGTCAGATGATTAGAGAAGGTGAGCCTTTGAGGAGCCCTGTTAGGAGAGCGAGGTCTGTGCATTTCCTGGCTGGAGCTTGGCCTGGTGGGGTGGCGAAAAGAGGGAAAGACCAGAAAGATTTAGGGGACTTGCAAGCAAAATGACATGTGTCCCGGCGTGAGCTCTGGGCTCTTCAATAGATCAGGATAGTAGAGGGGGCAGCCAAGAGTTTGTGGATAGACAGCACAAAATTAAGTTCTTAAATATGCCACCCAATCTCATAATCCTCATTATTATGGGCTATAAACAGAATGATGAAGAATTACTAATTTTAAATCTTCTCAACCAGAATCTGATGGTTCAGAATTCTTTCCTTTCCATTCTCCTTCCCATTCCTCTTGGGGGTGAGAAACATGGGAGGCTTCTGTGCCACCTGATAAGAGCTATCCATTTTGGCCTCTGCAGAACCACTCCCTCTTGGTCTCTGGTCATCAGGCCCACCCTGTGAGTCCTGTCTGCAGGTCATCTAGTCCATACGGATCGCTCCCACTCCATCCACAAGTCCTCTGCAGGTCTGCCCACACCATCTAGGCCACCTCTGGGCCCCTGCCAGGAAGACACTGAGACTCAACACTGGGAGACACTCTCATGCTGCGATGTAGGGAGAGGCTGGTCATGAGATCCTGGTCACAAACATTTGAGAAGGGAAATGATGGGTATGCCTTTATTTATTTACCACACAGAATAAATAACTGCTATAACTCTGTGAATTGAGTAAATGCTTTGGCATTACATACAGCCACAGGTTAGGGTGGAGAGAGAAATGGATAAAGGGGCCATGCCAGGGGGAAGATGGGAGCGAACGGAGGATAGCCCTCTAACATTAGTATGCATACATATTAGGGAGAGAGCGGGTGAAAGCCAGCACGTAAGAGTTTGTGTCTGTGCACTAACAAGAAAGAAAGATGGTACGATAAAATGCAAATAGAGACCATCTCTCCTTATAATTTTCTGCTTTCTGTTCTAATCCAAATAATGTAATCCTAGGAATGTCTCACCCCAGCTTTATACACTCAGAACCCAAATCCATAGGCAGAGGCTTTAGGCTCCTCACGGTCTCCTCGATCTTGGGGAGTGGAATGTAGGGAATGAGTCCCAGGCCTCCCAACCAAAGTGACCCTCTCTGGAGGTCATTCTACTGCTGTTCCCACCTGGGACAACTCGTTCACCTGCCCTGCTGTGGGCTTCTGAACCATTCACCTCCACAGAGGCTGCCTCCTGACCCAGACTATCTGTCCCTGTAGCATTGGTGAGCTGATTAGAGCCAATGTTTTCATTATATTCAGATTTCATATGACTAAAAGGATCAGCTTATAAAAGCAAAAGAAAGTTGAGGCATTCAACCTCTCTGGGCCTTTTAAGACAACAGACTATTATGTTCATGTGAATTTCCAGGAAGAAGCCTCTAATTAAAGCTTATTGCCTCTCAGCTGCCATTGGCCCGTGATGTGGCTTGTCCTTCCTGTTCATTAGAGCAAAAAGGCATCCTAGTGAGGAGGTAGCCTCATGGAGCCCATGCCTACCTTCCGGCCCAGGCCCCCTGTGAGCTGGGGAGGATCCCAGTGCTGCCATGATAGCCCCATCACCCCCCTGCATGTGACTTGGGATTCAGACAGGATATTACATGCCTGTTCTTGAAGGAAATGATAAGACCCTGGTCTACCAGTTGCATGAATGATTAATGAGGGATAATTAGTCAATGTTTGTTAAGCATTTTATAGACACAAAATGCTGGCTAAGAGCTAAATGAAAGAGCAGAAGCAGCAACATCCAAAAGACTGTACATCGACCCAAATGCCACACAGAGAATCCCAGAACGTTGGATGGAGGGAAGGAGGGATCACGGAGCAATTGCCCTGTGGTTTCCAAGCTGTGATTGCAGGGCCTTCTGGGCAGGTGCCCCGTAACTGCCTCCCAGTGTTTCCTCCCCAACACATCACAGCTGGGAAGGCAAACTAAAGTTCCACAAAACCATGTTTGCAGCATAACTTGAAGGCAGATAATGCCCCAAACTTCAAAATAACCATTAGTAAAGGAGAAAAAGCATTGTATCCCATCCTCCCAGCCTATGCCATCAGCCAGCAAGCAGCTCCCTCAGCCCTTGTGCTTGGCCCTCCACTCTGGAGGATGTCGGTGTTTGGGTCCCACAGCTCCAGGTGTGGGGAGGTCTGACCAGGGGTCTGGGCAGAGCAGAACTAAAATGTCTCCCAGCTCTTCAGATACAAGTTTAGTACCTCTCCTGATATCCCTCTTCAAGCAAAACAAAACAAAACAGGAACACCAAACCAAACCAACTCTGAGATCAATTCTGTCCTTGGGAAAATTTAAGAAGCTGTAGGCCAATGCACAGGGGACTTTAAAATCTAATATTTACTTAGTCTGACCCTAACCTTGACCTCAGTTTTAGGAACTGAACCCTTCTCTGCCTGATTTGTGTGTAGTTTGCATTAAAGTGCAATATATAGCCCTCAGTTTTAGGAACTGAACCCTTCTCTGCCTGATTTGGTGGGTTAAGCCCCAAGGCTGGTCTCTGGTGTCACTTTGGGACTCTGCCTACCATCCACTCACCTGTCACTTGCAGTGAGAGGATACCTGTCCTCTGGCTCAGCTTCTCGGCAGGCGATCCCAGGCCTGGCTCCTTCCCTCACCCATGTCCCTCTGTCTTCCTGGAGTGGTGCTTCCCCAACATCTCCTTTGAAGTGCCCCAAATGGCAGAGAGGGGTGAAGTCACCTCCCAGAATCTGGGGATCACTACGAGCAGACAATGTCTTTAAAGCTCACGCTTTATCTTAAAATTTGTGTGTAGTTTGCATTAAAGTGCAATATATAGCTATGCTGGTTTTCATATAAAAATGTCCCTCCACTCCAATCTTCCGGTAAAACCAAAGCTCTGTGGACTCTGGGTTTTCACATTCCCAGAACACCACTACATATCCTCAAGGTCTAAGAATCACTGGCCCTACTTGATCCTAACCCACTGGTTGGATCCTGGCCCCTCTCAACTTGCCCACAGCCAATGCCTTTGGCCAATTCCTGTGTGGCTGAGGCGCTGGAGGCAGCCTGGTCTCAGACCTGTGGGGCAGAACACCAAGAGCAGACTTACCTTCCCTCCTCCAGTGAACATCCTTAAGCCTCACCAAGCCCCTGAGTTGAGCAATTTACTGCTAACCCAGTGTTTCTTGATGACTCATATCAATTGTTTGAACCATGGTCAGTTAAGAGTCGCAAAGCCACTGGGAGACTCAAGAAGGGGCAGAACTAATCCTGGCTGATTTCCCACTAGGATGCAGACACCATGTCACACTATCATACTTAACTCACACGGGCCAGGATGGGTACCACTGTCTTCATTTCATCCATGAATTATTTAATACCATAGGATGTAATGGACACATAGTAGCACACAAGCAACTGAGGTAGGATTTAAACCCATGCTTTTCTTACGAAAATCCTGTTCTCCTTCCACTGTCCATCTGTTGCATCTGTTTGCCCATTTCACTCATTAAGGCCTCCATCAAAGAATGAAAGACACAGAGATAAGAGGTGAGGTTGGGATGTATGAATTCTGCCATCAGCTTCAGAAACATGAAGAGGGTGTGGGAGAAGTAGTGGATTGAAACCAATGTCTAAACTGACATTTCTCTTATCATCTCTGGAAAGAATTTATCTTGGTCCACCTTGCTCTTCTCATAGCCACAGATTTGAAGGAATGGCTGTAAGAGGGGCCTTAGAGACCTACAGAGGGAACACAGCTTCACCAAACCCCTCATTCATCACCAGCGAGAGTTCCGGTCTCATTAATAACTGGGGTTTAATCTTCTACGTTCAAAGAGACTCCCATTACCCAAAACAATAATTTTTAAAATTACCCCGCAGTGTGTCAATCGCATATTGAATACTAAGAGTTACTTAAAGCTAATAAATGCTTTTAGAAATTATTTGAACATTTGATGAATTAAAAGTTATGAAATATTTATAAGCAGTAACAACACCATTTAGCACCATTAATAAAATAAATACATTAGAGAGAATGAAATTCATTACTATTTTACCATTAGACATTGATGTCAATGACTGAATATTGCTCCAAATTACTTGTAAAATAGACCAATTATTTCAGTGTGATTAATCTTTTCAATTATTTCTTTTATGTAGTTGTAATTTGAAAGTAATTTTCTTGTGGGAGTACAATGACCTCAGCACACTAGATCCTTATTTATTTATATTTAAAAACCTTGGTGTCTGCCCCCCATTTCTGGGCGATTTCCAGCAGTCGGATATTTAAAATAGTTGCCCAAGCAATCATTATTGTTCCTAAGCACTTTTTATTGGCTTTATTAGTGATTATGAATAAGCCCTCCCAAAGTTAGAGACTCTTTGCCACCAGCAGTAACATTAGCAGAAAAAGGAGGGACTAGCAAAATCCTTTCCTTGTTCCACCAGCTATGGCCCTGCTGTGTTAGACCCTGAGCTCAGCCTGAGGAAGGCCGCGTGGTAAGCAGGTTGGAGGACTTCTAGGCTCTTCCCTGGCCTCCAACCATCCCCACAGGATTAAACAGTCCTATTCCTTTTCATTACATAATGAATTTTGTGTACCCTGCCACAAAAGAAAAATGACTTTATTAGAGATAAACGCATAGATCATAGGGAGTAGGGAAGAGAACTCTGCAGCTGCCTTCAAAATCAGAACGTGGATCCGGGCTGTTAGACTCTGCTCGGAAGGTGGTAACCTTTCCCTGGCCCATCGGCTCGGACAGAGACCAGACAGAAAGTGAGATGTGGGAGTGAGCCTGCAAGCACACCTGGGTAGTTGTGCAGGATTAGTCAGCCCTGGTTCCAGAGTGAGGGCATTCAGCTCAGTCAGGGCCACAGAACAGAGAGGGCAATAGTATTTACTGTGTCAAGCTTTGTGCCAGGGGTTCTACACACAATATCAGTTTCAATTCCCCAACAAACCTATAATTATGTATTATTAGCCCCGTCTACTGATGAAAAAATTGAAACTCATAGACTTTAAAAAACTCTTCTAAAGCTCAAGAGGGTGGTCAGTGATGGAGCTGGGAGTCCACCCTCATTCTGTCTTATTCCAAAGCTACAATCTCTCTCCTACCCTGTAACAGGAATATCTTTCCTCAGTGCAGACCAGGAGAAAAGCTCTGGTAGTTTTTAGTAGTTTGAGTGCAGAGATTAAAAAAGAAGATGCAGTCGTTGATTCCAGGAACTTAGCATCTATTGAGTGAGGCACATAAATAACTCTGGTAAGAAGTAAACTGTTCTAAAATAGAAATGCCTTACACATCCACACTGACCCCTTCACACCCCTTGGTGACCACAAGAGGCCAAGCCAGAGAAGGAGTGCAGACAACATCTGCTTCCCGACGGAGCCCATCTGTTCTTGGACCTGGAGCCTCTGTCGGGAGGTAGCTGGACCATTAGGATCTTCCTAAGTCTCTTGACCAATCCACCTTCCCTAGAGAACCAGAGGCAGACTGCTTTTCTCCCTCTGCTAAGAATGTGTCCTGCCAGAGGAAACACTTTCTGGATCATTAGGGAAAGTAAGAGAGGTCAACTCTCTTGGTTTCATAAGAGAAGCAGACAAGAAACAGGTCTTTTAAACTCTACAACAGACTCGCTGCAAATGCAACATAAACTATAGAGGAACAATTTTGTAGGTGAAAGGGAGTTGTAGGGTAAGGAAGAAAAAAAATGTGCACAACTCGGTGAGATCCTTGATCAAAGGTACAAATAATTTTTTGCAGGAGTAATTGTGCTGAGCGTGGAGATTTGTAAGCTCTTATTCCCTTCTCCTGATGTTGCTCAAATAAGGTTAGGCCAATTCTGGGAAATGATACCCTCTCCCTGTCACATTCCTGTACACTAGCTCCCTCTTGGCCTCTTTTGGACGGTACATAGGTCCTCGACATCTGCGAGGATTGATGATGTCCAGAGGCACTCACAAATCCCCAAGTTCGTGAGTGCGGAAACGTTTGTGCAAGCTCCTGGCTTACTCCCAAACCGCATGTTTCCTGTACATTGCCTCACATCACAGGTTAACCACCCTTTCAACTTGAACTGAATTTCAATCTATCACATTATGGTGATTTTTCTGTCCCCCACACGTAAAGCAGTTTTGATTAAAGAAAAAAAAAGTACACACTTTGTAAGCTCTTGCAAAACTAGCGATGAGTGAAGAGACACAGAGCACAAGGCGCTGGGAGGTCAGTTCCCCACCTAAGGGAGTCTCTTCCACACACAAGCTCCAAGAGGCATGAGATTTAACACCGGACCTCTACATGCAACAGGTGGCCGTATGTTAAGGGCCTTCATGGTTGTTTATAAACAGGCATGAGATTTAACACCGGACCTCTACATGCAACAGATGGCCGTATGTTAAGGGCCTTCATGGTTGTTCATGAACAGTCTAAACTAAGACTTTAGGTCTGTGTACAATGAAAATACATCCTGCATATCAGATATTTACATTATGATTCATAACAGTAGCAAAATTACAGTTATGAAGTAGCAACGAAAATAATTTTATGGTTGGGGGTCACCACAACATGAGGAACTGTATTAAAGGGTTGCGGCATTAGGAAGGTTGAGAAGCAATGGAAGACTTTAGGTCTGTGCGTGCCACAGGTTTCCTTCTTGTCCACACGTCATTCTTGGGCTTCTAAGACCACACATTCCTTGGCACAGGTGAGTGCTCCCTCCCCAGGGGACCTCTGGGCAGAGCAGACCCAGTAGGAGAATAGCATGAATGAAATCAACTTCCTCCCGAAGATTCTCCTGTACCCGTCTCTATACCCTCTGCATGTGGAAACAACAAAGGATGTTTATAGTCATGACTCGAGGCCTTCTGAAGATCAAGGGAAGATCAATCTCATATACAGGGTAGGGCAAAAGAAGGTTTACAGTTGTGATATGCAAAACACAGAGTTTATTTGTGTATTATTATTTATTAAATATTGTATTATTTCCCATGCAAACAGCTGTAAACTTACTTTTGCCCCACCCTGTGTCTACTTATGATCCATTTCATTCTGCTTACCAATCAGAATTGAGGTAATAGCTAATAAAGAGATACATATAAAATGTGACCTTGAAAATAGGAATACAAAATCAAAAATTCTGTAGAGGGAGGTGGAAACAGACTTATCAAAAAACTATACAGATAGAATTACTGTGATTCAGTTCAGAGTTTCTTGGTAAAAAAGGCAGAAAAAAACCCAACCCAATCAATTATGCTTCAGGAGAGAGATGGCATCTCGAAATAAATTCACAGTGAGGGACTTAAGCCAAAGGAATTCAATGACACAGTGGACCATGCTCCAATGGTTTTTACAAAATAAGTGAAAAATTTGACATATAACCATTTCCCATGTTGTTTCTAAATAATAGCTTAAACCAAATCATTAAAAAATACTTAGTTATAAGTTTTGCCTCAGGAAAAACAAAGTATAATAATCATTATCAAGTTGGCGGGGTGAGGAGTTGGAAGAGCTGGCAGAATGTGGGTAATTACTGGAACTGGGTGGGGGGTTTCTGATGATTCGTTGCATTATTCTATTCATTTGTGTACATTTGAAATTTTCCACCATAAAAATCTAAGAAAGATGGTGAAATCATTCAGCAACCAGAGAATTGAAGCTAATATGTTATCTAATGAAGACTATATTCTGTGCGATGAAGTTTTAAGTTAGGCAGATATAATGTTATATTAGATCTTTGAAAACCAACCATCTGGGCTGTGAAGCACTTGATGATGTTCAGAATCAGCCCTAAGCACTGTAGACTTTTCTAGATAAACGCGCACATTCCCAGCTAATCATGGTGGCCGTTACTGACACACTTGAGACAACAAGCTATGGAGGAGTGAAGGGGCAAGCCAGACCCAGTTACCTTCACTGCAGTTCTTCAGGGCAAAGAAGTCCACTGCAGACAAACTTCGGTTTCCACTTGAGATGTACTCCAGGGCCACTCGGAACGGGTTCTCTGGGCGCCCAATTCTTCCCTGCAGCACCGTCCAGCTGGTGGCATAGAAAGCAAGGGAAAAGCACAGAAAACAGTGATGAGAAGCAGGCCTAACCTGCAGAGAGGGCCTGCCCTGCAGTGGCGTCAGGGCCCACACTCTCCAAGGGCATTGCCAACAAGAGATGGAGCCCTACATGGCTTGCAGGAGAGCGGCCCTGAGAGCAGCACATGGACATTTGTTCCTGTCTTCTCCAGCTAACTCAGAGACCCATTTCCAAACCCACTGTGGCCACTGGTGGGTTTTTCCGCCCCCATATTCTCTTTAGGCAGTTACAGACCTGTGAGATATTTCAGTAGCTTGTCTTACAGGAAAAGATATATATACTTGAGAAAACCTGGCAGCAGAGTGAAGGAACAGCCTTTAAAACATTTATCTGTCTATTTATAATTATCTCTGGAAAGAATGCTTGGTTTTCAGAATTTTATCTGATCCCAAAGTCTCAGAATCCTCAGGTTTGCTATATAGTTACTTAAGGAAAGCTTGCAAGGGCTATTTATTTACTGCAGGAAAATTAAAGTGCACCGAAGCATGCATTTTGGGGTAAAAGTACCTAAGATTGACGTGGATTCTGCAAAAAGGTGCAAACAGAAAAAAGACAAAAGCAGGCCAAACAGCAAGCTTTGCATCCATCTATCACCAAGGACACTGCCACGGTGGGGTAACAGAGAATCTGCTAAATGAACATTTTCACACCTCACTCAGGCGATTAACGTCAGGGAACAGCCTCTGTCACTGATTGGAACATCAAATTTGCTTCCCAACAATGATTCAGGTTCTTAAAGAAATATATAGTTATTTTGACAGTTTGTGTGGAGAATGGAAATTATATGGACTAGTTCATATTTTCTTTCCTTTCAAAAAATAATTTTATTGAGGTGTAATTGACATACAAGAGTGCATGTACTAAATGTATAATTTGATGGCTTAAAATGTATAAATTGATGAGTTTTGCTATATGTATGCAGTAATCTGCCCTTATCCATGGTTTTGCTTTCTGTAGTTACAGTTACCAATATGAAATGGAAAATTCCAGAAATAAACAATGCATAAGTTTTAAATTGTGTGTTGTTCTGAGTAGCTTGATGAAATCTCGCACTGGCCTGCTCTGTCCACCCAGGATGTGAATCATCCTTTTGTGAAGCGTATTCATGCTGTATACACTACCCTCCCATTAGTCACTTGGCAGCCATCTGGGTTATCAGACCGACTGTCATGGTATCATAGTGCTGTGCTCAAGTCACCCTTATTTTACTTAGTAACAGCCCCAAAGCCATTCAGATAACTTTTATTACACCATATCGTTATAATTGTTCGATTTTTATTATGTTATTGTTGTTGATCTCTTACTGTGCCTAATTTATAAATTAAACTGTATCATGGGTATGTACAGAAAAAACAGAATATACATAAGGTTCAGTACTATCTGCGATTTCGGACACCCACTTGGAACATACACCTGCAGATAACAGGGACTCTGCACATGCATGAACTCATCACAGTGCTTCATATGGACGGACCACTAGGTTGGGCTTAGGTATAGTAGTGCAAGTGCTAAGGAGTTCAGGGAAAGACTAGCTTTCTGTTTTAAAACATTTAAAGCATCCTCCCCCACAAGTGTAAAGTGATGCTTATCATGAAAAATGTTAAAAGTCCAACAATTCAGGAAAGTGGATAAAGAAAAGTCACCTAGAAGTCATTATGCAGAGATAAACCGCTGTCCACACCTCAGTGAACAGCCTTTCAGCTGTAATTCTAAATAAATGAGAGCACACTGTGCCTGCACCTTGCCACTCAATGGCATGTCTCAGCATGTTTTATTATTATGAGATAATAAATATAGATTACAGGATCAGTTCAATGATTGCATTTTTAATGATTTGTGCACTGCTCCTCATTTTTCCTTTTTACACCACGCAGAAGCCAGCCCTGTGTACTTACTTCTGTAGCCACCTTCTTGGGACACATTCCCAGAGCCTGGGTCAAGGCGCACGGACATTTAAAACTCGGAGGCATATTGTCAGTCCTCCAACAGCGAGTCAGCGGGCCCATTTTGCCATTTGGTGGCAACACTGGAACCCATGAAGTCTTTCCATCTTTGCTAACTTTCCCTGACAAAGGTGTTGCCTGAGGCCACCACTGGTCCTTCAGCGCCTCCAGGATGGCAGTTTGAGTCTCTGGTCCCTGCCGTGTTGCTCGGCACGCACTGGGAGTCTGCTGAGCGAAGAGGGTAGTTTTGTTCCCGTTCTATACTCTTCTGTAGTTAATTCAGATCACTGGAGCCAATGCCTCAACCATTTAATAAAAGTGTATTGTTTCCACACAGTAGAGGCTGTAGAAGGGATATTGCTGTTGTAAAGTTTGTTCTCTGTTACTGTACCCAGCAGGTTTTCTATCCAAAATAAAACCAGTATAATTGAATAAGGACAAGGAGGCCTCTTGGTTTAAATGTAGGGCTGTCAAAGGAAGAAATATTGGAAAAGAAAATGTAAATGAGGGGTTCTTATGAAAACAAACAAATTAGAAATTTTCTTGCTCTTCTGAAAAATAAAGGGACTTACTTTTGAGGAAAGATGATGGTGAAAGGCGTGACTATTCAGATTCTGCCAAGAAATGTCGCTCCCTGCTCCGAGGAATGATGGATTTTAATTCCAGGTACACAGGGGCCCTTGACAATGATTTCCAGTTCTATATTGGCACTAGCCCTCTGGATAAATGTGTCAAGAGTTTTAGGAATTAGTTTCTGAGTTACTGATGCAATAACTTTTGTCTGAAATTCTCTGGCCTCCCATAGTTTACTGCTGCAACTTTAATAACTTTCAGAGCAGTTGCCAAACATGTATTTTATAACCAGGGAAGTTGGGACCAGGAAAGGGCAAGCTTATACCTAGGGTCAGATTTGTTTAAGAGAGAGCCAAAAACCCCATGAAAAATAAATCCAAGCTCTCTCTTCTGTCTGTCTCCATTTTCTTTACTTGTATTCCAGTGCTCATAAAACTCATTCATTAGGGTCTTGTTTTCATCTTTAGCTGGTGTTCTTAGGAGGAAGTTCTCTGTTCTAACCTAGAAACAAACGTGCAGCCATATCCATGTGCTGGGGATTTGAGAACATCTTAGCAATGATGCTTCAATCAATCAATTTGACAGTGTGGGAGCCCACCTGGACTTTAGGAAGACAGAAAAGCTGTATGGATAGCCTGTACCCATCCATTATCTTCCAGTGTGTTTCTGAAGGTTTCTGCTTCCAGTTCTGACTCTGTCCTTCGTTTGTCTGATGACTTTGAACAAGGCACTTTACTCTGAAAGGCTGAAATTGTGGATGTTTCCGGATCAATTGTATTCTTAGCCAGAGAAAGTGTCTTCAACTTTGTGTGAATTTGCTGAGGAATAACACTGACCACACTTTTTTTGCTGAGTGGCTTCACTATAATGAATAAATTAGAGCCCATCAAAAAAGGCAGGAGAGATGGTTTGTGAATGTCAAGGTCCATTCTGACCTGGGAACTGGAAGTAGTATGTAAAAGGCCTCTCAATTGGGGGTGAGTCGCATATTCTGGTCCTGAATTTGCATGGGTTGCAGTAAGTCCCTGCACCTCCTGGGGGTTGAGTTTCTTTATTAGCAAAATGTGGGCATTGAATTTAAAGTTCTGATGCCTTAACTTCTCTCACAGATTGCAGGAGTCCTGGTGACAAAACACTTTATGGAAGCCCTGAAAGCTGCAATGGACAAATAATATTCTACAGAAGGTGGAAGAAGAGTTATTAGCCCAAAACTCACAGATTTATTTCTGCAAAGCGACGCACTTCCACCCCCTTGCAGAAATGGAGACTTGCCCGAGGTCAGACACTTGGTTAAAATAAAGTATATTATTGCTCCCAGAGAGGCAGAACAAAGAGCATTGCAAACCATGGATCAGTCTATGTATCCAGTTGCTTTTCGTATCACTAGAATCACAGAGATAGAAAAGGATATGTCTACTCAGCATTGCTAGAGGGATTGCCAGTCTGGGTTTGGAGGATAGATAGGTCAGCCAGACAGTGACATACAATATCAGAACATGCATACAAAAAACAAAAAATTCTAAGAAGCTCTGGCCTGGGAACAAAAAGAATCTCTAAGGCTCCCACCATTCCACACCAGGTTAGTCTCTACATGCTTAGAGGAAATGCCTGGCATGTCTGCTGATGAGACTGAAGGGTTGGCAGTCGTCTGAAAAGGACAAAGGCACCAAGTTATTTTAAGCCCAGAATGAAGGGGCACTTTTGACAGCATGTGAGGGCCAGAGACGGCAGTTGACAAGATAGAGGAAAGTGTATTATTTTGTGGCTGTGTGACATTCCAATAGGCACAATGTTGATGTGGGGCTAGCTCACAAAAGTGAGCCCTCAAACCCTACATGCTAGTCAATGGAATGCCTTTCTGAGATGGTTTTAGCTGTTGTAATACCACAAGGCCTAGATTCAGTTCTGGCTCCACCATTCACTAGCTAAGTGATCTCAGGCAAATGATTTACCTTCTCTGATCTTTGGGTTCCTTATTTTAAAGATGGAAGCCATAAGGACTAGCTTGCTGTATTGTGAGGGTTTGTGAGAAGGATGCATGCAAAGGAACATGTTTATTAGGAGCTCAATAAACAGGAGCTATTCTTACAGAAGACAACTTTCTTCATGGAATGACATGGGTCCATGAAACTATCTGCATCTCAGCTCATTTATGAGATTCAAGGGGGAAACGAATATAGGTAAAATACAGTGAGAAGGACACTTGTAATTTAAGAATAGCAGCTATCTTATTTGTTTAAACAAAAAAAAACTTAGTTAAATGAATCTTCATATGTTAGGCATATCCCCAAGAAGTTATGTTGAAACACCCATATAAGAAAGCATATTAGGATGGGACTGTAACAACAGATCGACCTTCTGACCAGAACCTCCAAAGTATCCCATCTCACAGTAAAAGCCTCTTATTTACCTTTGCATCTTCTTGTAGCATGTGCAAAGATGCCTTGTGTCTAGATCTTGGTTAGAATTTGTTGAACTCCATTTTTCAGGTCTTTATCAGTGCATTGTTACACACTAGGTAAAGTATTAAGTGCTCTGAGGACCCTAAAGGTTTAGGAGTTAGCTTTGCATTCCAGGAACTTACAGACTAGTGAGAAAGAGTAAAAGTATTTATCAAAATTTATAGTGAATGGCAGTATAGAAGAGCTAAGTAAGTGGCTTATGAACTACATACTAGAGGGCCAAATGGTGTCTCAGACTGGGTGATGAGAAGAGGTGAACCTTGAAGATGGGTAATGAAGAGTGAGCGGGAACTGGTGAAAGGGCAATGCAGAAAGACAGAAGGCATGAGCTCATGAGCAGAGGCCCCACAGACTGTGTGCTCAGAGAGTAGGCAGTCCAGTCTGGCATGAGTCAATGTTTCCCACTGGCCTCTATAGGAAGGAGGTCCCTGTGTCTTACCTACCCACCTCCAACCTCCTTAAAACCAGGATTGGTGGATCATTCATCTTTGTGTCTCCAGTCCCTAATAAATCACAGATGCTCAGCAAATATATGTTGAATGAAAGAGCAAATGCATGAACAGATTTCTGTTAAATCAGATAAGATTATGACATTACTGACCAAAATTTATATTGTAGTGAAGCTGAGTTACTCTGAAAGTCCATGTGAGTTCATTATCATTAGCTGTCATCTATTCAAGTGACAATGATGACTTCCCTGTTAAGAAGAACTTAAAGATGGGAAATTTAGGGGTTGAGGGAAGCTTGGGAGTTGATTCATCACATAGGTCTTGGGTCCCCATTCATCTACAACCCTCCCTTTTTTAAAAAAAAAGAAGCAGGTCTTGGGAAGGAACCATCAAATTAGCTCTTGTTCATCTACCTAGAACCCAACAAAGGAATCAGGGAATCATATAACTGAGACATGGAAATAACCTGAGTGCTTAACTAGGGGAGGTCTCACCTGATGTAAGATTATTCTCTACAAGGCAGTCAGCTGTGAACCAAGTCAATGTAAATATTAAAAATAGCAGCAAGACCAATAATAACAGCACTAATGATATGATCAACAACAGTTAACATTTATTGAAGGCCTATCCTCTGCTTCTAGCTGAGTTTTAAACCCAAGTTAGTGTGGCTCAATAGTCTTTATGGACATGATCTTAAACTGCCTTTACAAGCTTCTTGAGGTTAAAGCATCACTTCTGTATGGCTTTGTTTCAACTTCTGGCCCTGGGGAACATGGTTGGTGACCCGAAACTAAATGACGTGTCCATTCTCATGCTCTGTGGCAGTGACCTTAGCTAAGTCATTCAGTTGGTGACTAACCCCTGTGCCAGGACAGCCAAGCTCACAGGTTAGGACCAGGATGATGGGAACCACCCAGATTAGACAACCATGTAGAGCTCAATCACATGATTATCATTACTGCCGAGTGTAACACTGTTAAGGTGCAGGCCACACAGCTGATATTCTCTCACATGTCTCTTTGCTAAGATGCTCTCTTGACAAGTGTCTGGACGTGAATGTTAAGGTGTGAAGATTTCTTAGAAACAAGGAACTGAGCCTGTGGGAGCTCCTCTAGATCAATACAGGAAAAAAAAAAAAGCTTGCATTTCTCTCCCTAGTCTTATCTTAAAGAAAAAAACCCCACACATAACTTTCAAGTTTTTCTTAAAATATACCTTGTAGTAATTCTGCAGCAAATATAAAGCATTCAGCACTATTTTTTTATTGTTTCCATTAAATCAACCTGCATTTAAAGCATTTTTATGGGAGAGAGCAGGGAGGGGAAAAAAAAGCCAGATCAATGTAAATTTTAGTGTGGCGTTCTTTGTTGCTAGTTAATTTTCTGTAGTAATAGTAACACTTGGTATGTGACACAGGGTCTTTTATCTAAGTAGCCTTAACTTTCTTATTCCCTTGCCCTTCACAATTTCCCAGAAGTTGGATAAATGCCCTGGAGAGGATCAGATCTGGATGGGAATGAGGGTACAGGTTGATTCAGGCTGTGGCTCCCAGTGG
Organism: Myotis brandtii; assembly: GCF_000412655.1. Lineage (NCBI taxonomy): Eukaryota > Metazoa > Chordata > Mammalia > Chiroptera > Vespertilionidae > Myotis > Myotis brandtii. The sequence goes on along the minus strand of NW_005371933.1, from coordinate 2,688,690 downwards.
CTCCTGACAATGAGCTGCCCTGAGGCTGAGGGTGGCTATGGCTCCACGGGAGAGGAACTTCAGGAACAAAGGGGCCTTGAGGCAGGGATGGGCTGGCTTGGGCCACAGGTGGACTCGGGTGAGACCTTAGCACTGGAGGCTAGAAAGCAGTCTCAGTTTTCATCAGAGACTGTATGGGTGACAGGGATCTGGAAAGTGGCCTGGCCTTCTCAGGGTGGGGGCTAAGAAGGTGCTCCAAAACTGTGTTTTCCCTAATTCTTCTCATGCTTTTGAGCTAAGAGAAAATGAATGGTCTTGGGTTCATTGCCCTGGTCCCTCTCTAACTTCTAATCTTTCTTCCTTCCTTCCTTCCTTCCTTCCTTCCTTCCTTCCTTCCTTCCTTCCTTCCCTCCTGAGAAATATATTGAGTAAGAGCTCAAACTTTGGACTCAAACTTGCTGCTTTATGATCTTAATTCTGTCTCCTATTAGCTATTAAAGGGCCAGAAGGTTGAGAACCACTGGATTAAGAGCTCAAATTTTGGACCCAGACTTGCTGCTTTGTGATCTTAATTCTGTCTCCTATTAGCTGTGGCCTCTGGCCAGCTACCTAACCTAACCTCCCTGTGCCTGAGTTCTGTCATTAAGAAGCAGGGATGATAACAGAAGCTTAGAGGGGTGTTGTGAGGTTTACATGGGTTAAGACACATAGAGCACTTAGCTAACACTCAATAAGCATTAGTTAATGCTGCTATTATGATGTTAGTGGTGCTTTTTCCTCCAAAACCTAGTGTGACAGTGATGACCTTACAGGGAAGTGAAATAGGACCATATGATGCTTTGGGGATTGGGAAGAACCTCCTGGCCCAGAGCACCAAGATTTTGGGGACTCCTTTCAAGTCTCCCATGTGGAGATAGAGACACATGTACAAATGCACATAGTCTAGGGAGCATTGTGCCAAGCTCACAAAACACATTTCAGTTGTTTATATGTTTATTTATGTTCTGCCTCATTCCAGAAAGGATTTAAGGTAGCTATTTTACTTGATCTAATTTAATGTTTACAATAAATGCACGACACAAATATTATTGTTCACATTTTATAAACAAGAAAATTGAGGCTCAGAGTTCATATAAATTGCCCATGTAGTAAATGGTAAGAGGTAATACGAACCCAAGACTACTTATCTTCAAAACTCTTGTACTTGCTAGTATATTGCACATAGGTTTAAACCTGTTAAATGTCAATGCTTCATCTTTTAGAAGAACATTTCAGGGGTTGGGGGCATTTGAAGAAGAGCAGTATCTGAAAAGAACGCATCCAAGAAACGTTTTGGCTTCTTCCCAGTGTTGCCCAGGTTATTCTATTCCTTCTCTACTCAAGTTCCATGTTATCCTAATTGAGGTTGCACTACACAGACCTGTGGGAGGCAGGCATTCATTCTATGTATCAAGCCAGAAAAAGGATCCTGAGAGTCCACCTCCACAAACCTAACCCGTAAATCATCGGGGGTGGGGAAAGGAGACTCAGCATAGCCACAGTTGTGAGGGAAAATCGTAGTGGAAGTGTTCTTAACTGGCCTCCGTGTGACCAATTTGCCTGCTGGATTAGCATAATCTCTACATTTTACATTCAAGGAAACACCCCGTGTCCTCTGAACATTCAAGATCAACTGAATGTTCCAGGGTACTCTCTAGTACTCCTACACCTTCCACTCCTCTCACTTGGGTTATACACCTACTGAGAGTCAGTTAGGCTTGTTCCCGAGCCTCTGCATGCCAGCTGTACTCATTAAGTTGCTGCAACATGAGCAAGACAAAATTGAATTATTTTGTAAAGACATGAAGCGATAAGTCACTAAAAATAATTATTGCTTAATTAGGCATGAATAAGGCAACAGAAAAGATAGAGAAGAAAAAGCTTATAAGCCAGAAAGCCTCTAGATTAGTTCATAAGTGTTCCAAAATGATTTGTTTTAGCAAAACTAAAACTGAAAATCATGGCTGTGGTGTGGTGGTGTCATGGGCGTGATTTATGCTGAAAGAGAGTGCAGAACTCCAGTCCACAAAGCCACGCTGTAAGCAAAGGTCTTAGCCCCACATCAAGAGATTGATGAATTGGCATCCATTTCGAAGTTGCAAGTTAAAATAAAATGTTTAAAGATGTAAGTCGATTCCCAAGCAACTATTGCTCCTAAGCTTATTGTCTAAGAGGGCTTCTTCCTTGTTCTAGTTTGTATAAAGAAATACACAGAGGATTCACTAGTGTTCTTTCTTCTTTTCAAAGGAAGAACACTGAGTATCCTGGCCAAAAATCAACAAAGAGAAAACTTCTTCAATTCAACAGCAGCAATCCTGCGAATCCTGAAGTTTCTCTTTCACTTTCTCTGAGTCTTGGATTAGGTCCCACGCAAGTCACCACCTCCTCCACCAGCTGCTGAACACCCCTCACCAGGGGGCAGTGGGAGGGACTCAGCTGGGTTCTGGGCAGGGGAAGTGGTTGGTGCTGGCATGTCAGAACTCATTTAAAATTACGGAAGTGGGCACAAGAGTTCCCAGGAGTCCCCCGCTCCACAGATTTGTCAATCTCTCTGACAGGGTGGGTGGCGAGATTTCTCAAGAGTCCCAGGTGACTGGTTTGCCCGTCTAACTCTTTCCGTGGGAATTTGGGCACAGCACCCACCAGCAGCCAGGGGGAATCTGGAATTTGGTTTCCTAACTCTCTTCCTTCCAATAACGTTTTAGCACCATCTGTTCTTTTCAAACACAATCTTTGATTTCAAGCCAACTCAATGCAGTCAGTTCTTTTGTTTGTTTAAAAAAATACACCCTCCCCTGGGAGAAGGAGAAAGACAACACTGGCACTGAAACGTGGCTGCTTCTGTAGGGTCCCTCCCCTTCAGCCCAGTCTGCCTCCAGCGTGAGCCCTGACTCCGGAATGGGGCTAAATTTGGGGGTTTTACCTGCACCCGCACCCCCTATCCCCACCTCAGGGCTCAATGCCCGGGATTTCCCAGCCTCAAAGGAGTCCTCCCTGCTCATGCTCAAATGATATCCAATTGCCCATCCTGTTCCCTAAAGAGCCAACCTAAATGCCATGTAATGCATTAACATATTGATTGGTTCAATATGCAAACCTCTGAACCAAGCAAAATGCTGACGTCCAGCTCAGAGGTTGCGTTTCAGTCATAAATCTCTGGCCAAGTCAAGCCACTGTGCTGAATGAAACATTATACGGTAGCGTAGACCTGGCCATAAACTGTGGCCCTCCCTGTAAGCAAATTCTGGGGCTGGGTCAGTGGTCAGCTGAGCTGAAAAAGGCTGAAGGGCCTGGTGAGGAGAGTAAGAGCAGCCCACAGACTTGTACCTATCTGAGTTGACCCCCCTCCTCCATGCTACATGCTGCTCCTACCCTGCTTGGGGTGGCCGTCCAGGGATGTGGAGGAGATGGTCAGTGGCATCGATGGATCATGCCCTGAGCCCCTGGGTGCAGAGGGACTCACTGGCTTGCTGCAGCTCCTACACTATACTGTGGCAAATACTGTGGACGATGGCATTTTTGTGAGGGTGAAGGATGTATGACTGGCATGAATCTTGGAAACTACCATGTCTATTCTTCTCATGTGGAAGAGAAGAACTGAGGTCTGGAGAGACACTCACCTTATAGATCTCATATTGAATTGTGTCCCCGCCCCTCCTTAAAAAAGCCAAAAATCAGAGACCTTATTAGCATGTCAGTGACCTTATTTGGAAATAGGGTCTTTATAGAGGTAATCAAGTTAAAATGAGATCATTAGAGTGAGCCCTAATCCAATATGACTATGCCTGTAAAAGGGGAGATTTGGACATAGAGACAGATATACACACAGGGAAGACACCACATGAAGAGGCAGACAGAGATATGGGGTGATACATCTACAAGCCAAGGAATTCCAAAGATTGCCAACAAACTCTCTGAAGCAAAGGAGAGAGACCTGGGACACATGCTTTCTCACAGCCACAGAAGGAACCAACCCTGCTGACACCTTGAGCTTGGACTTCCAGCCCCCAGAACTGTGAGCAAATACGGTTCTGCTTGTAAGCCACCCTACTTGTGGGACTTTGCTATAGTAGCCTTAGCAAACTAGCATAGGTGGCTAGTTCTAAACCATCCCCACTAAGTAGAGAAACAAACTTTAAATTATTTTTACTTATTATTGAATAGCATCACCTTTTTGTGTGATGACCAGCTCATGACAGGCAGCCCACAGGCTGCTGAGAATATAACTCATTTCTCACAAAGGAACCTCATTTTCCCTAGGGCCAGACAGAGCACAAGACATTTTGCTACACATTCATCTCTGCCTCCCAGATGAATAATATCACTCCACCTTCAGGGAGGCCCTATTGCAGAATGAGACTAGAAAGCGCTTTCTAAAGCCCAGGAATCATGGGACCCATTAGGTTCGCCCAGGCAATGCTGGTACCTTTAACCCATGCTTGAGGAAATGAATGAACTTGGACTTCAGAATTTCACGGTGCCAGCCACACGGGAGCTTTCGGGCACAGAGCAGACAGAACTGCCCCAAGATTGTGTCAATGGTGCATTCATCTGGGAGCCAATTTCTAGGCTAGAATTGCCACTAGCAATTTTTATATGACATTAGAGGGTCAGCTCAAAATAGTGACCTGGAATTTTTAAGGGATGCTGGATCTGCACTAGAAGCAGAGGCACCTGGGGGAACCAGGGAGATCTGGTAGAGGGCAAGAAACCCCAAGCATGAGACCAGCCTTCATCCCCTCTCCTGAATCATCTTGGACTTTGAATATCTACAGAAGAAAGCCCTGAACCCTTAGAATTCTTTGATGCTATCCCTGACCCTCTATATTGGGGGCTGTGATTTTCTGGAAAAGGCAGGCTTCTGGTTTTTGGCCGATTCAGTCCTTCAGTAATACACAGGGTAGGGCAAAAGTAGGTTTACAGTTATTTGTATGGAAAATAATACAATAATTATTAAATAATAACACAAGAATAAACTCCAGGTCTTCTTGATGTGGGAAAAATTCCTAAACTCACAACTCCTTGAGAGGAAAGATTCCTTTCCTAAGAACTCCCAGGCTCCTTGGTGGGACTGCTTGTCAGACCTGGTATCTTGCAACCAGACCTGTGGCTAAAGCCTCCGGAGCAGAACTCCAAAGGAGGTGACACAAGTTGGGCACTCAGATCAGCCGAATCCCAGGGAGCCACTGTGTGGAAATAATTGGAGTCTTTTAACAACGGTGTGTGAGAGAGTGATTAAAAGGGAATTGCAATTATGGAGCCCAGAGGTAAAATTTCAAAACTGGCCCATAAATCCTGGTCTGACATGAAATTTAAAACTCCCCAAGGTCTGCAATGCCATATTAAAAGGGTTTTAATATTAAGAAGTAGAAATAATGAATGATAATCAGAGTATTGTTTCTGGGAGTAGGGGCAGCTCTGAAGGACAGGCAGGCTGGAACCACAGGGCAGGCTCTCGTTGGGTTGCGTTTTACATCCCTCACTTCACAAGAGATGAGTGAAGGAAGGGAAGGCGGGCTTGGTAGAGGGGTGTTGAGTGCAAATCTGGTAGGGCCATTCCCCAGCAAACTAGGGCTCAAGTTCCCCTGAAAGTCAGAGACACAAATGGCCTTTGCCTGCTATGTGGCTGCTCTGGGCCAGACGGTGCAGGGAACAGTGCCCAGGTGGGGAGTGGCTGGGAGCTGCAGTGGAGAGGCAACAGGGAGCCACGGATGGAGAGCACTGAGGACCTGGTTCTTCATTGGCTGGGGAGCTTTAGGCCAGTCATTCCACCTCTCTGTGCATGGTTCCTCTATTTTATTTACCCTCTCCCAGGATTGTTGGAAGAATTAAAAGGTAGAATGAATAGGAGAGTGCTTTGAAAATATATGAAATATATGTTGTAATAGGTTTCTATTGGTCCCTGGTACTCACCTTGATGTGGTCATTCTCCTCTGGACTTATTTAAGTTGATTCCCTGAAAATTTGTTGACAAAAATATAGCTGGATGATTTTGGAAGCTCCTTTCACCCCCTGGATGCTAGGCTGATGGCAGTGCCTTGCACTGGTTTGGCCAATCAGGACACGCTAGGCCCTTCATCCCTGGGCTCTGGGTTCTGCATATTATCTTCTCAGGCAGGTACAACACACCATGGCTTTATGTCAACTTGTGATCAGTTGGAATCCCTCTTTCTCCCTACCCTGCTCTAGGTTACCCATCAGCCTTTTCTCACAAACTGTTTCTAAACCAAAAATTTCCAGACCTTATAGGTTGTGGCTCAAAGCAGCTGGTTATTTTGAACCTGAATGTAGGACCATGACATTTTCTGCAGCAAATTTCAACTGGCTTGGTTTCTGGAATTTGGAATCTGTCATCTGTGGTATTATGTCTCCTACCAAGCTTGGAACCATCTGCATAGGCCTCCTATGGAACGAGATCATGAAAGAACGTACAGCTTTTAGCACGGTGGCTGGAGTATAGTAGATCTGAACAAATGTTAGGTTCTCTCTCCGCCACCATCTCAGACAGGCATTAAAAACATGGACGAGCCAAAGTTCATGGTAGAGTCCTTTATCGTTGCCATTAGAGACACCTTAAGATGGACTAAGCTCACTCACTGTCCCTCGTTGTTTATAAGAGTTCAATTTGCTGTGGACCCACCTCCCAGAATATCAAGGGAAACACTGGGGAGTATGTTGCTTAAATTGAGATATTCTGTGTCTGCCACGTTCCCTCGCCGCTAACCCCACAGCCACATGGAGGGGGTTACCCAGGACTGGCTTTAGGTAGGAAGCCTGCGTTCACTCTTGGAATCCACAGTCTTTTCTGAAAGTTCCCAAACCACTTCCTCAGCAACATTTTTAGAACTGACTGGGGTTAATATTTTTAAATTCAAACATTCTTTGATTGAAATAAAGAGAGAGCTAAAAATATAGCATTGCCTTGAATTTAAATAAAAAAGTTAAATTGGCTATAAAAGAAAATCTACTCAGACTAGCTTAGTTTCATCTTATATAGAGAGAATACCAACAGGACACTTTATAATTCATGCTGGGTAGGTATAAGAAACTGACTTTAGCCCTAGCTGGTTTGGCTCAGTCAAAGGCACATGCCTGGGTTGTAAGCTCCATCCCCAGTAGGGGGCGTACAGGAGGCAGCCGATCAATGATTCTTTATCATCATTGATGTTTCTATCTCTCTCTCCCTCTCCCCTCCTTTCTGAAATCAATAAAAATATATTAAAAAAAACTGACTTTAATCAACAATATGGCCATCCAATACATGCAGACACTGTTATGTAAATCTATAGCCCAGAGGCTATAGATTTTGTGTTCTAGTGGTAGCAAAAGAAGAATAAGACAAAAATCATACCCATAAGGCATTTCTAGTTGTGAAGACTAAAGTGGCAGTATGAAATAAGAAACAATTAAGCCCAAGGCACATATCAGCAATTTCACTGAATTCAACAGACACTTATTGAGTACAGTATGTACAGGCATCTGGTAGGTACTGGATATGGAAGATGAGACATAGTTCCTGCCCTGAAGGAACTTATATTCAAGAATTCACATGCACTGAGGAAATGCAAACTAAGGGATTTTTGTCTAGCATGGAACAGGATTAATTAACTCCAGTCATAGACACTAAGAGAGGGATACCTTCTGAGAAATGCATTGTTAGGTGATTTCGTCATTGTGGAAACATGCAGTGCACTTACACAAACCTGGATGGCCTGCTGCAGGGGCAACCGACTGCTCCCAGGCTACAAACCTGAGACTTTATAAACACTGTCCCACAGCCCTCTCCCTGCTTTCTTCCTCTGACAGGGTCAGAAACTGAACATCGAAGCTGCCAAATCTGCTCCATGAGCAGGGATATGGGCTGAACTGACTGGAAATGTCAAGGAGAAACTGGCTGGGTGAGTTGTAGGCCACCACAACAGTGACCGTCAGGAGGGAGTGAAAGGCAGGCTGAGGATCTGGAGGAATGAGGAATGAGGATGGAGAGATAAAGGAACAGAACGGGTTTGGCTATTGCATGCGGAAGCAGTGGTCAGATTAAGGAATTCTGTGGCGTGCGCACACACACACACACACACACAGAAGGTGTTTATATGGAGAGGGTGTAGAACTGAATACTCAATATTTTGACTTTGGAGATTTGCTTTTTATTCCATTGATCCTATCAGGCACAAAGCACTCTCTCTCTCTGGCATTGAATTGATGGGAGAAATAAAATTTATCTACGCTTTATAGCAAATATTTATAATAAATATAATAAATATTTATAAATATTTTAAAATAAAATTTATCTACGCTTTATAGCAAACTGAAAATATTTATCAAGTACAGGGACAGGCAGGCTCCACACTACCACAGAAACCTTTTACTAAAGTGGCAGTGGTGCTTAATACTTGTTAAGATCACTGCTGCGTCCTTATACAGGATCTTAGGTCCCCCACAGCAGCGGATTTACAGCAATGTTCTCTGAAGACCACCAGTCAGCTCTGGGAGGGCTGGAGCGCCCTCTGAATATACAGCTCTGTGGGGACAGGCTCCTCTGTGCTGAAGCAGGTCAGCGGCTGACTGACTGGGATTGAATCTGTGCACTCAAAATTGAGGTGCTGTGAGGTGAAATCTATTGCTAAGCCCCACAGATATCACTCCCATCAGAGGAAAAAGAAATATTTCTGAACACCTTTTCCCTTTTAACAGAAAATTCAGTTCGTTGTCATCTTAAGGGATCCATCATTGATGGCTACATTATATGATGCAGGACTGGAATGGGTAAATGGGAAATCTGAAGGGAGCAGGGGAAAGACTTTTTTTTTTTAATTTAATTTTTATTGTTCAGATTATTACAGTTGTTCCTCTTTTTCCCCCCATAGCT
>NW_005371933.1:2658275-2679744 GCF_000412655.1 Myotis brandtii | reverse complement strand
CAAGAATAGTCAGTCCACTCCCTTTCTATGCCCCTGATTCTATTATAATCACCAGTTTATTCTGTTCATCAGATTATTTATTCACTTGATTTTTAGATTCACTTGTTGATAGATGTGTGTTTGTTGACTTTCCAGACACGAGGAGAAGCAGCATGCAAGTTCCTTCATCCAGCTCCAGTGAGCAGGGACGAGGACTTCCGGTGGGGCACAAATTTGGGATTCCATCACCTGATTGCTCCAGAGTTTTAAAGTTCAAATCCCTTAGACCAGTGGTCGGCAAACTGTAGCTGGTGAGACACATGCGGCTCTGTGGCCCCTTGAGTGTGGCTCTTCCACAAAATACCACGTGCGGGTACGCACGTACAGTGCGATTGAAACTTCGTGGCCCATGCGCAGAAGTCGGTATTTTGTGGAAAAGCCACACTCAAGGGGCCAAAGAGCCGCATGTGGCTCTCGAGCCGCAGTTTGCCGACCACTGCCTTAGACAGAGACAATGGCAATGCAAGTTTAACAAGAAATAGATAATTTTACAGATCAGAGAGTCCATTTCAAAATAAGACTTTCGTTTTTGACAGTGTCCCTTTAAATGATGTGACTCCGGGGATTTTTTTTCTGGCTCAGCATCTGCCATCCTACACAATAATTAGCCAGCGACACATTTTCTTTGTTGTTCATTAAAGATTAATGAGGGGCAGAGCTTAAGGCCTGGTGAGATGGAGAAATCCTGAAGGGTTCATTTGAACCTTTCATATCTCTTCTTTTTGGAAACTCTGATGAACAGGTTCTCCATACAACAGCAGCCATCTGCCTTCTAACCTACAATATGTCTTTCATGAAAACTCAGATGTTTCTGGCAGGCTGTCTCCCACCATCAGCTCAAAAGCACATGCACCAAAGGAGGCAGAACAGATGTTTGGAGCTTTGCAGTGGCTTGAGTGTGCTTCATGCGGGGGCGATGGGCATTTTCAGCAAAGTGTATCTCCTCACTTAGTGCTGAGTTCCCAGGGTCCCATCGAGTAGAAACTCCCGCAAACACTGCAAGGTCTGGCCAATTTGGAGGCAAGTCCTCCTTTACCTGTTTATTTTTTTCTGTTAGATTTCTGCTAGTTCTCCCCCCTGCTGAAAGCCACACCGGGAGACACTGATGGGTGATAAAGAGAAAGTTTATTTAACAAAAGGAACAATAATAAAAGTTTAAATACTTCTGCTTAAAAGTAGGCAGCTGGAAATAATGAAACAGGAAGAACCTGGAACAATTAATGCCTTTTGGGAATTTAGGAGGCCCTGGCCCTTTAAGATAAGCTCACAAAAATGGATCCAGGCTGATTTAGACCTTGCTACTCAGAATGATGCCCTGTTTGGCCTACTTGCTGCTCTCTTCTGTCTTCATTTTCTGAATGTGAATCTGGCATCATTTAGCATCTTGTACAATGCCCTGTATTCAGAGGAGCTCAACATCCATTAATAGATGATGATGCCAATAATCAGAGCTAGGAGCTGTGATTGTATTATAAGCAAAGCATTTAAATAATTACAGAACCAATAAGGCCCAGAGTGATATTTCTCCATCCCCATCACTGATGAGCATGACCTTGGGACAAGTCAACCCCTACTGCTCCCTGGATGCAATTCAGGGAAGGCTGGGGCATCTTCCATAGAAAAGGCCAAAGGAACAAACACATAACTCCACCAAATTCACCACCCTGTGTCTCCCCAGTCTTCCTTAGGAAACTCTGGTTCCCTGAAGCCCCCTTACAACCTCTCCATTCTCCATTCCTCCTGCCCAGAACTCCTTTGCACTGAGGCTCCTTAGAATTTGAGGTGGAACAAGTATCTAAAGAGGCTATGAGCTGAATTATTCCCAGCCCATCCTCATTTGCCTTCACTAAACATGGGGTTCCTCTTAGGCCGAGGCCTCAGTCTGGGGGATGACCAACACCTCCTAAGTCAATCACTGACTGTACCTCTACTCATTTGTAGAGACTGTGTAGAGCTTAGAGGGCTGCCCAATTCATGGATCTTCTCTATTAGGAAGTTAAAATAGAATTTTCAGGAGGAGGCAGGGAGAACTGGCCTGAAAAATGATTGAGAGGCAGGACTTCCTGCTCCCCAACCCCCTGGCACACACTGATGTTGTCCATGTGTCAGCTGTCCCCATTAGCAGCACATTTTATTTTGTGTGTGGCGTCTACATGCATCACCTACACTCCAGGCTCAATCCTGGGCAGACAGAACTGAGAACTGTCCCTCAACTTGCCAGCCAATATTTCTAATGGCCTAGAATTCACAATTTTCTGATCTGAGGCAGTTCTTTATCTTCTTAGGAGAACATATGTCCCACTAGGCTCCACCATAATAAACCTGTGAATTGAATTTGTTTCCTTGGGTGAGATGTGCAACATTTTGGGGAATTCAGGAGACCTGGGTTTCTAATTCCACTTTTGTTCCTAATCACAGCTAACATTTACTGCATTCTCATTAGGTGCCAGACATTATGCTAAGTACTTCATATCGATTATTTCATTCAACCTTCACCACAACTGTAGAAGGGAGGTCTATCACGATGAAGAAAAAGAAACTTAGGGAAGTTGTGATCTTGCTCAAGAGCACACAGCTAGGAACAGATGTGGAATTTTAACCGAGGACCCAGGTCTGCCTGACTTCAAAACCACTGTTCTTAACCACTACCGGTTCTGCCTCCCAATCCACATGGAACCAGGCAAGCCCCTTTAGGTCTCTTGGACTTGGTTTCTTCTTTATTTGCAAAATAAGGGAGTAGGTCTAGGACTTCCTAGGTCCCTCCAGCTCCCACATGCTATGGATCAAGTCCTCACACCTCCTCTTTGACCTAGCAACCTTTCCTACCCCACATTTCTTTCAAGTTTCTCAGGACTGAACCCTCTTTCTTTTGGGCCCCTTCTCTCCCCATGTACCATGTCCTGGTGGTCATCTGATAAAGTCCTCCATCTTTGTCTTCCTTACCTCAGAGCATAGATCTGAGAGAGAAAGTGAGCCAAATAAAGGCCAACTCGTAATGGGGTGGCCTTGGGAACCAAAAAGCCACAGAAACCCTTATGACTAGACACAGAGAAAGATATACCAGCACGGCCAAAGGAGAAAGAGTGAGCAGGCTACAGAGTGGGTTCTTGGAAGATTCCTGGAGGCAAAGGCATTCAGGAAAAAACCTTTTTATAGACCCTAGATGGAACTTAGGATGGGAGTGGGCCATGTAGGGCAACAACCAACTGGTGCTCAGGTTGTATGCCAGTGGGACAGGAGCGAGCAGTACATCTCAGCCAGGCTCTTCAGCCAGTCCCTGTCACCAGTCACCTTGAACCAGCCTTTGGACTCTTAAACTATAGTCTGAGGTTCCCTGGAGGGATAAGTATATATCAGGGGTCCTCAAACTACTTCCCGCGGGCCACATGCAAATACAAATATTGTATTTGTTCCCGTTTTGTTTTTTTACTTCAAAATAAGATATGTGCAGTGTGCATAGGAATTTGTTCATAGTTTTTTTTAAACTATAGTCCGGCCCTCCAACGGTCTGAGGGACAGTGAACTGGCCCCCTGTTTAAAAAGTTTGAGGACCCCTGGTATATATTATAGGGATTCATAAAATATCCTTTATTATTTTAAAAGGGGCTTATGTAATACTCTGATTTGAAAAATACTATATAATCCATTATATGAACTAATGACTTTGAGCAAGCCATTTCATCTCTCCTGGAATGGCTCTTCATTAAAAAAAAGAAAACAACAACCACATAATGGGGGATGGGTAGATGAGATAATTTTTAGTTCCATGAATTTTAGGCTGAGAAGAGAGGTAGGCAGACCTTTCTAAGATTGCCGCCCTAGCCAACTGCCTCAAGGTCACCAGTTTTGAACACGAGAAAACCGAATCAAGAAAAAAGCAGGATTTGCTGATGTTTCTTTGGAATGGAATTGCCAGGAAGAAGAAAATAAACATCCATATCAAGAGACTGATTTATTTCTCTGGCATCCACATCTCTACACTCTCTGAAGGAAAAGAAAACTTGAGGCTTGTTTTGCTGTTATTTGTATTCTGATGATAATGGCGATGCCATCTCATCAGTGAACAATGATGTAAGTGAAGGAGAGGCGCAGATAGGTGAATCTGATAATATGCAACTCATGGAGGAAAGCCCATATTTATTCTTTGTCCTCTAAAATGCCACCCATTCTTTATCCCATCTGTTTTCAATATATACTTCACTATTGTCTCTAGTAAGGTAAAAGGATAGGTCATATTTAATTTATTTGCCCAGCTAGTATGGGAGTGCTTGCTAAGATCATCTTAGACCTTTCTTTCTCTTTCTCTCTCTGCAAAGAGCCTGTCCATTCTCATAGGTTCAATGCTGCTTTCTGTGGGAATGTTTTAGATCTTCAGCTTCAGCTCTGACCTGATGACTCATCTGGACCATCAGCACTGCATTTCCTGTTTCTTTGAGCCATTTCTACCTGGATGCCCTCCACCATATGGAGCTTGCTTCAATGAATCTGCCAATCCTTCCATCCATGATTCTACATTTCTCCTGAGAGTAGGAAACAATTCACAAGTCCAGGGCTTCTTTGATTTCCTTTCATTACAAGGATTTCCAGCCTTGTAATTACCACCATTAGCAGGGCCAATCAAGCCTCATCCTCTTCTTTGATGCCCTGGAACATGGCCCAATATTTTTTCTGAGTTTTGCTTTTCTTGGCCAAGACTCTTATTTGGGCCCTTGGTTCCTAGGGGAATTTCAGTCTGCCTGTTTGCTCCATTGATGACCCCAGACCTATTTTGCTCCTTGAGTCCTGCCCTGTTGCCCACTTCTCTACCCTGCCTCTGGCTTCTCTGTTTGCCCACTCTCCAGGGCCCTGTTAGCTGCTTATCTGATCTCTGCTTGGACCTTGAACTGGGTCAAGTTCTTCCAGTCCCACTCTCTTGCCTGAATTTTTATCTCAGTCATATATATCTTTAAACGTATGCTCAATCTTCATAATTTGTAGTTCAGGAACCCTCAGAGGATCATAGTATAGAAAGAACCCCTTACTATCTTAACATGTAAATCAAGGAGTTGAATCAGATGATCTCTAGAATTTCTTACAGTTCTCAAATGCTATGATTTAAAAGCACTCAGAGACCATTTAGCTAAACAATTTCATTTGAGCAATAAGAAGCCAAGACCCAGAAAGATAAAATAATTTGACAGTCTGGGTACTAAGATGAGATTAGAATTTGAGTCTTTTAAGTTGTGGCTCTTGCCAAAACTCTCAGCTTTGCCATTGTCTGCCTCTCTCCCTGCCCTAGTTCAATCCCCTGGCCATCTGTCAGATTGTTGTTTACTTGGATATAAGATGGAAAATAAAGGCCCCTTCTCCCAGGTCACTGCTTGCATTAGCAGCTTCAAGATGACAATGAGAATGTGCAACCCACTTACGAGAACAAACTGTTTTTAAGGACTTGAGCACATTGATTGTTTGTGTGCAAGTGGCACCACTAATTACAAATAAGTCCTGTCTATTTATTAAAGCAGCCCCCTTTCAGACATTTCCCGCATACAAACGATCCTTCCCCACAATTAGGGTAAATCAGTAAGGTTTTACTAAACTAATGAGACAATGTTTGTGAAGCTTGTCTTTATGTCTTCCAGGCCATTTTGAGACAAGAGTCTATAATTGGGATGCTCACAGTGCCACATTCAAGGGAGGTTGCATGGGAAGGGAGGTTATCAAACCCCCTGGTCACTTCACAAAATACCACATGGAGGTGTGGCTCCAGGCCCAGGGGCATGAACAGGCATGCATGTACACACAGGATATGGGTACACACAGGATGTGTATATAGAACATCAAATAAAATCATATGTTTCTATTCACAGTTGAGCTTCCCGTTCCCTCTCTAATAAATGATTATCCAGATGCCCTGGTGCTGACATGTTAGGTCTGAAATCTTGCCTGATTCATGAGGGATAATGCAAATAAAGCAAAAATAATATGTGCCTTTTATTGTGAACTAGACTCTTGCTCTATTTTAGCAAATTATCTATCACAACCTTCCAAGGAAGTGTTATTATCCCCATTCAGTGGAGGAAGATATGAATGCCTAGCAACCCAAGGCACAGTTAGTGTGCTGAGCTGGCATTCAAACTCACTGTCTTTCCCTATGCCCCATAGCGTGTGCTTTATCCCTAAACTAGTTTCTCTCCTGAAGCTCTATCTGGTCCCCCAACCTGGCATGCTTTCCCTTTAACTCTTTTTATCCTTTTAGCATAAGATGGAGTTTAAACTCAGGTCATTACCCTGCCCCCGCCTCCACTCTGATGCCTTTGATCCTTCAGATTTCTACCCTCCAGCCCTTCAGGAGATAGTGGGCAAGGAGTTACCTTAGGACGGTAAAGCACTGCTTCAACCAACAGATTTGGAATGAGCAGGCTTCCCAGTTAGGACCACTGTGTTGAGGACAGGCCTGAAGACTGCAGGTTGGAAGTAGGAGGATGGGATGGGTGCAGAACCAGCTCTCCAGCACCCACCTCGCAACCTCTGCAAGGTGCCTGAATGCCTATATGCTGACCCAATACAAAGCCAGGGACTATGGGGAATGCAATCATGGGATGCAACTCTAATTTTTAGGAGATTCATCATTTAGCTATTTCTTCAAGCACTTGATTTATGATTTGAAATAGGACTAAGTCCTCTTTTAGCTTCTAGAAACATCAAACATGGCACCAAGGGCCAGGTTTGAGAGGTTTAGTTTTTGAGTTTTTCCAGAAGCAACTTTTTAAGGGATTAGCACCATTTACAGAAGATGCTTCAACACAAGTTATTAAGGGAAGTGAGGGATTTTCAGAGACTCTGAGACTTTGGGAATAGTGTCAGGAAGCAGAGAAGCTCACTATGGTGGCTCCATTGGGAAGAACATACAAAGTTAGATCCAGGCTCAGGCCCAGACACTACTCCTTTGGTCCTCTGGTCTCAATTCCTAGGATGCCAGATGATGGACTGCAGAGACCAGAGGTACAAGGGTTCAAATTCTGATTTCATCCACCAATAGCTACGTTTACTTAGCCTCTTTAAATGCCAGCCTTTCCATCTGTAATAAGGAATTAGACTATAAGATCCATGTTGCACCTCTAGTACCTGGCTCAATATCTGCCTGGTAGAATGTAGTCAATAAATATTTGCTCATAAGACAAGAATTACTCTTGTCTTATAGAGTTTTGGTGCATGAGGATTGAATTTAAACATTCTAGCAGGTCAATCAATGTTAGCATTGTTTCTTTGCTTTGTTAATCAACTTTTGAAACACGTTCTCCTTCCTTGGCTCAAAATTTCTTGGGATATCTCAAGAGGCAAACTTGCAGTGTAGATGCTACAAAGAACAAAGATTCCTAGACAAATAGAATTTCATCCACAAGAGAGAGTCCTAGGGTTGAAAGGACACCTTGAGATCTTCTATTCTAATCCATTAGTTCACCAGATAAGGAGATTGATGGAGATGGAGGTGACTTACTTCAGGACATGATTATTTTATGTTTTTTTTTTTTTACAAGTGGAGTTATAATTCTATTTGTGGAAATCTAGCAGGTCAATCAATGTTAGCATTGTTTCTTTGCTTTGTTAATCAACTTTTGAAACACGTTCTCCTTCCTTGGCTCAAAATTTCTTGGGATATCTCAAGAGGCAAACTTGCAGTGTAGATGCTACAAAGAACAAAGATTCCTAGACAAATAGAATTTCATCCACAAGAGAGAGTCCTAGGGTTGAAAGGACACCTTGAGATCTTCTATTCTAATCCATTAGTTCACCAGATAAGGAGATTGATGGAGATGGAGGTGACTTACTTCAGGACATGATTATTTTATGTTTTTTTTTTTTACAAGTGGAGTTATAATTCTATTTGTGGAAATCAAGAGAAGAGACCTCTAAGCTTCATATTCCTGGGGCACAGCACCCCTCTAAGTCCATGCTTCCTGGTTTCCTTTTCTTACCCAATACTCACAACCCATAAGAACTGGTTTGTGTCATCTGATAAGGCTTGGACTAAGGTGGTGACAGTTTGACTAGGAAGGTGGGGCCTACACCAATACACCTGACACTGCATCTCTAAAAATAATGTTTAAGTTCAGATCTTCCCCAACCTCTGGAATGTAGGGACCAAAGATAGTCAGTAGACATAATTGCTTGTATGTTACTAAAACAAACTTTTACTGGTATTTGAAGGTTTCAGATGCTGCTTAGAATTGGTCAGAGAAATACCTGAGTATGGAAAGGCATACATTTCGCCCAGATGCACCGGCTCCCAGGTTCATTACCATACCGATTCAGTGTTCATTCTCATAGAGGAGCATTCCCGCCAAGGGCTGATTTCTCCTTCCAGCCTATGAAGCCAGAGCTTCCTCACAAAGCTGGTTCAAAGGAGGGAAAAATCATTCCCTGCTTAACATTCTGCAAAAGGCACAGGCAAATTCCCGAAGTCAATCATCATGAATGAAGCCATTTAAGAGTGAGGCCCCGACTCCTCTGTGCGGATGAATAGCCAGGCAGAGTGCAATGCCGGCAGAGGAGACTGCGGGCGACTCTCTCTGCTTTGTCACCCTTTATGACCTGCCTTACAGTCTCAGTGCCCTTCACGGAAATGTCTTGCTTTGCAAAAAGAAACAGATAACCACAGAGAGGAGAAATGCTAGCCCTGCAGCCTGTTATTAAAAAGTCTGGGCAAATGGGATGTTGGCCGGATCTTACTTTTACGCCGACAAACCTGCCCCCTCTGCTCTGCAGCTACATGCCCAGCACTGCAGCAGAAGCCGCAGAAGTGATCTGGAGGCTGCGTGCCCTCCTCCATCATTGGACTTGTTGGGAAAGCAATGATTACGGGGGCTGCATGGTTAGTCCATGTCCAGCCTAGGATGGCTCTGGCAGAACAGCACTGTTGGTTCTCTTCTCCTGGTGTCCAAAGGGGACAGTGGCCCCAATCCATTCCTGAAGTCAGTGGCCACCCTCTGTTGGTGCTGCAAGGTGCAGCCCTCAGTCCAGAGGTCAACAGAACACAAGAGGCAACGCTGCCCAGACTGACTGCAACCAGGAGGCCACCTTTGGTGAGTCTCTGGCTTCACGTGACTGTGCTTGAATGTGCTGGTTAAGTGGTGCTGAGTGTCGGCTTGATGAGTGATCGGGGTAGGAAAGCCGGTGTGCTAATTTCAGCTCTACCACTGACTCACCAGCACAGTGTGTACTCTCTCATTCACTCAACATTTACTGAGCACCTACCGTGTCTCAGGAAGCATGCTGGTAGCTGAGAACATTGAGATGAATGGAACCCCTGAGGGATGTACTGGGGAGGAGGCATTTGGAAGGCCACTTGGTCTCTCTGGGCCTGTTTCCTTTAAAAGCAAGGGTGGTGCACGCTATTTCTATGGTGCCTTCTCACGCTCTGAGTGGCTGACTGGGCTCTCTGACCCCATTGGAGATGGGCACTGGGTGAGAGATAGGGGTCCTGACTCCTGGTCCACTGTTTCATGCTCAGCCTGGCTGCCTCCTCTGTCTCAGGAAGCCAGAGCGTATGAGTCAGGCATGAGAAGCCGAAGGCCAGGCTGTGGTCAGCATCCTGAGTAGCCTCTGCCCAGATCATGGTCATGGTCAGGGTAAAGAAGAGCCCTTATATTTGAACCTCTCTGCACAGCCCCATTCTGCAATTCATAAACTCAAAAATATAAAATACCCCATGGTAAAGTCTTGAGGAAGAGCCTTTGTTTTCTAGAAATTTTAGAAAAACAATTCATTGTATAGCAAACTTCTCTGTTTCTTAACCGCTAAGACAGTTCAGGATTAGCTTTTAGGTGAACGCCATTCTAGAATTCTCCCAGCCCACTTCGTTTTGCTAAGGCCTCTACACTGAGGCTCTTCTGGCTCTGTCCACAAAGAGAGGCCAAGGAAACTGGACATTAGGAAACTGGAAGTGTCCCTCTAAGCTAGGGGCATAGAAGTAAAAGGCTGACTTTAATGATAGTCAAGTCCTTTTCAGAAGACCCTAAAAATATCCAGCAAAATCAATCGAGATCCAGGAAGGTTCCTAGGGCCCCTTGACTTCCTCACTCAGAAAACACCACCCCCCTTGGCACAGGGACAGCCTTCACGATGACTGACTGCAGGCCCCAAATTGTGGGCATCTACTCACTCCGAGAAAACCTGGTTCTTGATCCTATGCAAGGCCTCTCTAGTCCCAGGCATCTTACTACAGATAATGAGCATCGCCTAGGCATCAGCAGGTTGGGCTGTTCCCTGAGGTGCTAGTTGAATGTGACCCTCTTCCTTTTCCAGCTTCTTTAATGCGCACTTTCTGAGGAAATGCCTGATGAAAGCAACATGGCATCAAGAAGTTTTTATTTAGTTTTTTTCTTCTTGAGACTTGTTAGATATCCTTTACATCATGTGGAAAAAAAGAAGTGTCAATGAAAAAAAATGCCCAATGACATCTGCTGCCAGCTACTGCTTCTTCATGAGAGTCCCGAGACTGAAGGATGGGAGTCTTTGGCATGGCCTGGGGTTATTGTTCCTCAAGGAATCCAAGTCTCACTCTGCCTAGAGAGACTGGAAATCTTTCATCTTAAAAGCTTCTTCAGGAACTGCTTTAGAAGTGGTGCCTGGGTCTATAACAACTCCAAATCTCAATCAGCAGCATTTGGTACTTTATTTTTTTTCCTGCATCAAATCTCTATTCAGTCGAAGGGATCTTACCTGTTTAGTGTGACTAACAATGCCACAGGAGATGGGCATAGGTGAAGACTGCTCCCACAATTTAGAAGGAGAAATAGAGGGCACATTAATGCCAGAAGGAGAAAGAACTTCTTTTCCTGTCTTAGCACAGGGAAAGAAAACTAGCTGTCAATCACAGAATATCTCTATGTGCCCCGGCATTAATGGAACTAGGTTATTTCAAATGTTCACAATTTCATTTAATGCTACAAAGAAGGGGAGGAGGAGGTGGAGGAGGAGGAGGAGGAGGAGGAGGAGGAAAAGGACCAGGAGGAGAGTGGGGAGGAGGGAGAAACTAAAACTGACTGGAAAGAGACTGTGACTTGCTCGTGAGCCTTCAGCTAGAGATGTAGCTAGGATTTACACCAGGAGTAAAACCTCTAAGTTCTTGCTCTCTCCACCACATTGCATTGACCTAACCAACAGTCTGCATCCTTTTGCAATTAACTACATGGGAACAATTAGTGTCAATGGAGGAGAAGGCCAACATACATGCCTGGATTGTACCATATCCCAATCTGCCTTCCCCAGGCTGCCTCAACTCAAGTCTCCAAGCAAGAAAGCAGATTGTTATAGGTAATGGAATGTGCTTTTAGAAGTACCTTTTCAATTCGTTCTGTTTCTTTCAAGATCAAGCTGGTGTTTATTGGCAAATAATCTAAGTAATAAAACTGCCATAAACGGCAACAGACCAAGCTAATGGAAAATGTACATTGTAGATGAAAAAGGTATAGGCAAGAATAATGATGCCCCATTTTTCCTACTCAAGAGAGAACAATTAAGAAGGGGTGAGTGAGTCCTCAGGACACTGGGAGCCAACTGGGAGGTTCAGGCTGAATTTACCTCATACACACGTGGGGATATATATTCACATATTTGCACTAAGAATCAGAGACATCTAAGAGTGAGGAAAGGGAACCTAGGAAGGGGAGGATAATTTCTCCTTGTAAATTATTAAAACATTACAGGTAAGCCTAGTGTTCTCTTTGACCAGTAGGCTTCCTCTTCCCCTTCCCATTTCCATCCCTACAGGTAACTACTATATTATGTTTGGAATATATCTTTTCAGTCCTTTTTTCATCTCTCTCTCTCTCTCTCACACACACACACACATCCATAGAGATTTCCACAAGGAGAATAAATTCTTGTGGTTATGTGGGTAATGAAAATTAATTCTAAAAACAAAAAAGAAGGAAAGAAAGAAAAGTGGAACTTTAAAATACAGCTCACTTTTGTAATGAAGCTACTGATTCAACTTTCAGAGTGTCCAATAGATCAATGTAATTGTCAGAAAGAGACTCAAGTACAGTAATTATGTGAATGGTATATTCTCACCTGAATTTCTTAACAATACAGCTTTAAAGATGACCAACTTGAAAATAACCAAACTGAAAAATTATGCAAACAATCAAATATTATAAAAAAATACTACTGTGATCTGTCACTGAAATAAACTTGAAGGGAAGACCTTTTGAAAATCCGGAGAGCTTAGTATTATACTTCTTGAACATTGCAGCTCTGTAATACCCGTTGATCTAATTGAATGAATTCAAGATTAAAGCTGTTCTTAAACATTATGATTGCCATTAAGGCAAAGGAACTAATTAGTGAAGTCGGAGAGGTTGCTGTGATGGTACATCAGTCAGCCTGAAAGCAAAATGTGAAAGGAGTTGGGAGTAGCCATGTGCCAATAGATATTCTTAGGCTTCTTTGCACCTAAGAGTTCAGTTTTTTATTCAATCATTTATAATTTTTTTGCTCATTTAGTACTTGTACCATTACCAAGCACTCTGCCAGGTGCCAGAGATACAGTGTAGTATGGTGAAGACTTTAGAGAGAGACTTGGGTTAGGTTCTTGGCTCCAACACTTACTAATGGTGAGATTTTAGGCAAGTTAACCTCTTAAGCTCCAGTTTCCTCACCTGTGGAGTGGTGATAATAACCAACTTCTATTGAGGGTTTAGAGATAATATTCACAGAGTAGCATAGTTTGGGGGCACAGAGTAAATGTAGATAGCAATTATTATTTGGACACTCCCCTATTCTGAAGGAGCTCACTATCTAGTATGAGAGAGAGACAAATAAAGAAACAACTAGAGGGGTACTATTTTGGAATGGTGACAGGAGGAGCTCTGAAGACCTACATCCCAGTGAAACAAGCATAAGTGGTAAAACTTATTTTTAAAAACCCAATCATTAAGATCTCTGGGAATTGTCCTACGGGCATACAGCAAATGAAAAAAAAATTTAAAAAATATACTAAAACTAAGTAAAAACAGTAAGAATTTGTGACATCTGAACCTCCTTCCTCCCTGCTCAACATGATGGAAAGTTCTACCCAGGCAGGTAGAGACAGGGCTCCTTTTCCCCCAGCTCCCGTTCTAGGGTTCTGGTACCTTCCCAGGAAGTGTATGCCACCAGCTTTCCTCATCCTCCCCAGCTATATGTGGCAGAGACTAAATTCAAGAAGAATGTGGCCAAGAGGTCAGGGTTCCCTTACTCCATCCAGCCCCCACTCTCTATCTGGTATGGCACACTGATAATGCTGGGGTCCCCACTGGCCTCACCACAGCTCACTGTAAGATAGAGGTTCCAAGTTGGGATAAGCAAGTTGAGAAGAGAGGCTACTAATCCTGCCCAGCACTCTCACCATAAAGCTCCAAGAGATATAGGCACTCTTTTATGCTCCCAGCTCCAGGGAAAGGCAATCATAAAAACAAAGGTCTAAAACGTTATCTGCAAAGGAACTGACTTCATTTGAAACAATGTGGAGAAATACAAGCCTCAGGGTGCTTCCAAAATTAATGCTGACTTTGGTAGTAAACAATTGAGAGGATACCGGTAGATTCATGACAGCAAGAAACTAAACAGTAGGCCAGCTATTTCACCAGAGAGAACCACAAAAAGAGACATTTAAGAAGCTCCATCTGAGTTCAAAAGAAACTTCAAAGACTGAAAAGGGATCCAAATTGAATTGGACCAGACTTGGAGCAATATATGCCTCAGAGCTTTGCCAGAAATAATAGAGCAATCAGCTAGCAATTAGTGTAAGCCAATAGCTGGGTATAATGCCAACAAAGAGAAACAGCTTTACAGAGATCAGGGAAAGGGATAGTCAAATAGAGTCCTGTTAAATCCACTGTCCTTTGTAGGTTGTCATTCCAACATGACTAAGACTATACCCTCTGAAAAGTGACAGATGCTTCACACAGGGGAGACTTCACTAAAGCCAAGTAAGTTCACATCAACATATCTTTTGGAGGGAGACACAATTCAATGTATAGCATCCACATACAGACTTATTATAGTAAAAATGCTGAAAGCAAAAGACAAGAACAATTCTTAAAAGCAGCAAGAGAAAAATGACTTGTTACTTACAAAAGTACCCTAGTAAGATTAACAGCTGTATTGTTATCAGAAACAATAAAGTCCAGAAACAGTGGGAAGACATATCCAAAGTACTGATAAAAACACACACCAGTGAACCAAGAACCTGATATCCAGCAAAATTATCTTTCAAAAATAAAGTTTAAGTAAAAACATTTCCAGATAAACAAAAATGAAGAGAATTTGTTGCTAGCAGACCTGCCTTACAAGAAATACTAAAGAAAAATATTCAGACTTAAAGCAAGTAATACCAGACAGTAATTCCATGCACACAAAAACAAAGAACCCTGGTAAAGGTAAATATGTAATTATAAAAGACAATATAAATGCATACCATTATCCCTCCTTCTCTTAAATGATTTAAAAAGCAGTTGTATAAAACAATATGTATATAATTGTATTATTGGGCCTGTAACATATAGAGATGTAATATTTTTTATAATAACAGTACAAAAGATGTGAGAGGTGGTGCAACAAAGTTGTAATGGAGGAACAAAATGACACTAGATAGGAACAAATTAAGGGAAATAGTAAATAAGAAGGTTGATATAACTAACACTATGACTATATACTTGCTCTTATTTTTTCTCCCAGCTTTTAAACATTATATAAAATTATATAAAGTAATATTTGTTAAGTCTGTAACATATATAGACATACTATGTATAACAATAACAGCATAAAAAAGGGAAAGAGGAATAGGTCTATATAAGTAAAATTTCTATATCTCAATGAAATTAGATTACTATAAATCTGAAGTAAATTCTGATAAATTAAGATGTATATGGTAAATCTTATAGCAATTATTAAGAAAATAACTCAAAAGAATATAAGAAAAGAATTATCAGATAAAATTGTTACTCTAGAAAATATTCACCAAATAAAAAAAGAAAACAGTATGAGATAAAAAGAACAAAAAAGACATCAGACAAATAGGGAAAAGAAAGTAAATGGAAGACGAAAATCCATGCGTATCAACTGTAACATTAAATGTGAAAGGATTAAACAATCCAATTAAAAGGCAGAGCTGTTCAAACAGTAAAAGAAAAATAAGATCCATATACATGTTGTCTACAGGAGACATACTTGAATGTCAAATAATACAACACGCTTAAAGTAAAAAGCTGGAAAAACATATATCATGCAAATAGCCTACAAAAAAAGCTGGAGTGCTATATTAATAGACGAAATAGATATTCAAACAAAAATGTTACTATATATAAAGAGGATTTTTATAATGATAAAAGGCATAAGGATAAATACATAGATTAATTAAATATAATTGAAATCAACCTGAACATTAATGGTCAATTGATTTTTGAGAGGAAGAGGGTACCAAAACAACTGAACAGGGGAAAGAATGGTCTTTTCAGAAATAGTCTTTTCAAAAAATGTAGTGGGGACAACTGGATATCCAAAGCAAAGAAATGATATCAGATCCTTTTCTCACAAAGGTTAACTCAAAATGTTCAAAGACTTAAATGTAAGGGCTAAAACTATTAAATTTCTGGAAATGAAGGGAATTCTTTATAACCTCAGATTTAGCAATGGATTAATAGATAATGATGCAAAAAGTACAAGCAATACAAGAAAAAAGTAGAGAAATTGGAATTCATCAAAATTAAAAACTTTTGTATTTCAGAGGATACTATCAGGAAAGTAAAAAGACAACCCACAGACTGCGAGAAAATATTTGCAAATCATCTATCTGATAAGGGACTTGTACTAGAATATATAAAGAACTCTTACAACTCAATAATAAAAAGATTTATAAGCCAATTAAAAATGTGCAAAGGATGTTTTACACCAATGATAAGGAGACTTTTTCTGGCCATATAGTAAATTCTTTAAGTTTAAGGGTCACACAATCTCTTATAACTACTCAACTTTGCCATTTGTAGCATGAAAACAGCTATAGAAAACACATAACAGATAAGCATGGCTGTGTTCCAATCAATTTTATTAATAAAAACAGGTAGCTGTCCTGTGGGCCATAGTTTGCCAACCCCAGCACTAGAGCAACTTCTGAAAAGTAAAACAAAGAGGTAAAACTAATATGTCAATTCTGAAAACAAAATGGAATCTATGGGCATAGGTGCCATTGCCTGACATAAAGAGAGCAGTTAATGAGTACTGCTTAAGGAATGAACAAAAAAACAAATGGGGCAGGACATAGGCCACACACTGTGCAGGATTTTTAATGTCCTCTGATGCATCCTTCCACACAATTGTCCCGACATCCTGTGTTTTGAGGCCCCTCGACGGAGAGCTTTGGGAGGAAAGCGGCCCAGCCAGGGCAGTGACGGTGCACTGTCAGCATTCCTGTCGAACGCAGCTGGGCTGACATGCAAGGTGAAGACAAGGAGGCTCTACTGCAAAGGGAAGGCTTTTTTTTTTTTCTCTATGACTGGGGGATAAAATGAAGAGTTCTTGGAAACATAATCAACTCTACAAAAGACAGATTTGGAGATGCTAGGCACAAGAGAATCATTCTAAGCTATGAACCAGAAAGGACAACAGTAAGCTAGGGAAAAGTGAAGGAAAATTGATTTAGGTGATTCAATCAAATGATTTTTGATATTTAACACAAAGGGACTTAGGAGATTGAAAACTCGAACCAAATGATAAATTTGGGAAGATAACATGCTCTCCGGCTGTATCCCTGAAGAGTCATTATGTGTATTTAAGGCTATGTCTACAAGACACAACACAACAGTGTGAAAGCAGAACCTTCGGGCTAATGGATTAAGCAGAATGCGGGAGTCAATCCTCTTGACGCCTGTAACCAACTGCCTCTGAATTTTAGCCGAAAATAAATCCCAAAATAAAAAACACTTAAGTGATTTTTTAAAAATTCATAATGATTTATTCTAGGCACACGAGGACTGAGAAATCAAACCTTTGGTCAAACCTTTCTTTTTGCTTAGGACTCTGTGCAAACTGTCTGCTTGTCCCTTGCCTTGTAGCTGACTGACAAATGTGTACCACACCAACCACCAGCAAGAACAGCATTAGGAACTTTGGAGGTGTTCAGGTAGGTGTGTACCCCTGGTGATGGTGGCCAGAAGATTTAGGGTTCTCCAAAGTTCTTACAGCCAATCTTGTGATGGAAGCTGAGTCAACATGTGAATGATGAAACAGTCCCTAAATGTTCCATCAAGCAAATAAGGACTAAGGCCTACTAGGTACTAAGTCAGTGATGGCGAACCTTTTGAGCTCGGCGTGTCAGCATTTTGAAAAACCCTAACTTAACTCTGGTGCCATGTCACATATAGAAATTTTTTGATATTTGCAACCATAGTGAAACAAAGACTTATATTTTTGATATTTATTTTATATATTTAAATGCCATTTAACAAAGAAAAATCGACCAAAAAAATGAGTTCGCGTGTCATAGGTTCGCCATCACTGTTCTAGGTGCTTTCGGGACCCAAATATAAATCAGATGTGCATTCTGTCTGTAGGAGCTCTCAGGCCAGTAGAGGGAGAATGTTCTGACCCACTCATTAAAGTAGAGGAGGCAGCATTTTAGCTGGCCCTTCTAGGATGGGGCCTGGGGGAAGGACATTCTAGTGGAAAAGGAGATTTAAGGAGACCCCTGAATCCCTGGAGCCTTGGTTGCAGGTTGGCCTCTCTGTTGACACACATTTCCTGGAAGACAAATAACTTTAGCTTCCATTATAACTAGGTCAGTGTCCATGCTATCCCTGACTTGTGCCATGGCACTAACTATGGTACAAAATGGCATGTTCCTGTGATTCTCCACTTAAGAATTTGTCTCTAAGCAATGGATCACCCCAGAGTAAATTAGATGTAGTCATTTTCTTACTGACTGCTCTGATCCATTGTGCAGCAACTGATTTGTAAGTGACTCATCCAGACATGCCCTTCAGCCTCTGCCTTCATTTCTCAGTGAAGTGGCGATGATTAAGCACTAGATAATAAGTTCAGAAAACTCAGCTCTAGTCCCCACTCTCCTACTTAACTAGCTATGAGGTTCCTTATCTCTATCAGAAAGAAATAGGTAGTAAGATCCTTCCTAGCTGCACTGTCCATTTTACATAATCTACAAAAAATGTCCTCTTGCAGACCCTTACAGAGAATCCCTAATTATTTCCCAAATGACCAGGCAATACTTAATCACTGTCATAGGCTGTTATGACAATACTGGATGCATGGTAGGAACCTCAGGATGCCCCCTGTGGGTACTCTTTGATTGGCTAAGTGATTGTTTCTCAGACTCCTGTGGTCTATACAGTGCTTCTTAAACTTTAATGTGCATGTAAGTGACAGAAGGATTTTGTTTAAATACAGATTCTGATTCAGCAGGTCCAGGGTGGAGCTGGAGATTCTGTATTTCTAACAAGCTCCCAGTTAATACTCATGTTGACTACACTTTGAGTAGTAAGGTTCTAGAGAGTTTTTATTAACAGATATGAGACTGGTATTAGGAAGCTTAATACTATATCTGAGAGAATGCCAAATTTCAACTGACTTGTGTTTTCTCTAAGTGCTTATTCAAAGGCCTTGTTCAAAGCAGGTGATTAGTAAGTGCTTGCTCACTGATAGATGAATCTTATTCTTTTGTTAAAGGTTAAAAGAAAATGCATCTCTTCCCTTCTTCATTTCCAAGACAGTATAGCCCAAATGGCCTCTCTACCTGCAATATCACATCCTATCTGTTGGCAATTCCTATAAAGAATTTCTTAGGCAAAGTTTAATGGAATATTTACAAGGTATTTTAAAACTCAGAGCTTCTTTGTCCCCAACCTTTCAATAGCTGGAACCAGCCAATGTGCTTTTGTAAAGTATGGAGAAGCAATGGGCATGGAGATGTATGCTTTTGCCTGCAGTTTTATAAGGCATATTTTCCACATCCCTCCATCACTTACACCTGTACAAGATTCCCTAATGTGTTAACCTTGGTTAGAAAGGGAATGCATAAAAATTTTAACTGAATATTTTCAAAAACTTCAAATCTCAAACTTATATATTTGTATGACACACTTCAAGTAGGCACATTATCCTTAAAAAAAAAAGGTGGAGAAACATAATGGACTATGGAAAATGGGATTGGGCTATGATGCAATATTGGGATAGCTTATTCCTTTTCTGAAAGTTGAGAAAGCAAAATCCATCCCAAGACCCCCTCCTACTCCTGCTTTTCTCCTAGGAATATAACATTTATATTGATTGCTCTGTGATGAATAATTTGCATGGCTAAAATGGAAACATGGTCATCAATTTAGGCCCTGGCTAGCCATAATGTGTTTCTTACTGAATATAGTGTGCACTACTTGGAAGCAATGCTAGCTGCATCATAAATATTTCAGTGGTCAACATTTGGGACTTGTTTCTTTGATCTGGCTCTAAATCAGTCAATAAGTAATAACAATAGTTTGGTCTTTAGAGTTTGAGGAGTGCTGACAAACCACATGTTTAAAATTCATAAGATAGGCATTTATCAAAATAATACTGCACCCACAAAGAAAGGCATCGATCAGTCCCCAACATGTATAATATCCACTCAAAATTGGAGACTTGTCTTCCAATTCTAATGGACATGCCAGGGTTTATGATTGAGCAATGAGGCAATTGTATCTTTTCCTATTGGGTCATTGGGGAATCCATTTACAAGGGAATAGTCAATTTTGGATCACAGATCATTAGAACTGGAAGGAATAATAGAAAACTTTCAGCCCAAAGCTATCATTTCATAGATAAGAAAACTAAGACCTAGCGAACTGAACTAATTTGCCCACGGTCGCACAACTATTGAAAGCACCCAGATCTCTTGGTTGTTAGGTCAGTACAGTTCAAGAAGGCACCTGCCTTGTATCAAGCAATGCACTTGGAAGCTCCCAATTTAGTGGGCCATTACCATTTCTACCAATAGATTTGTGTGGCTTTGGCCCACCACACAGTGGAAATGAACTAACCAATTAGAGGAAACAAATAGTCTCTACCACTTGATATTCATTTATTATACAAAATATGTGTTGAGTCTGTTATGTGCCAGACTCAAATGATTAAATCCCGGGGAGTCATTGAACTCTCATACCCAGAACTTCAAAGCTCATTTCTCAACAGAACGACTCAGGAGTGTTCAGCACCAAACCACTCTGCTGAATCTACTCAAGAGTAACGACTTTATGCATCTGTCAAAGGTGGCCCTGCCAAGCGCTATAAACAAAGGATAACTGTGCATAACATCAAAGAGTTTTTGAATGGCCTGGCCAGCGTGGGTCAGTGGTTGATCATCGACCTATGAACCAGGAGGTCATGATTTGATTCCTGGTCAGGGAATATGCCCGGGTTGCTGGCTTGATCCCTGGTGTGGAGCTTGCAGGAGGCAGCTGACCAATGATTCTCTCTCATAACTGATGTTTCTCCCTCTCCCTCTCCTTTCCTCTCTGAAATCAATAATATATATATAAAAAGTTTTAAAAAGTTTTTGAATGACTAAGTGCAGTGCCAGGTGCTTTCATATTCAGACCTCACCTACTCTGGGCAGTAACTGAGTGGAGTATTGTCCCCTCCCCTTATTTAAAAACAAACAAACATAAGATACCGAAGTTTGGAAAGGCTTTAGGACAGCAGTTCTCAACCTGTGGGTCGCGACCCCTTTGGGGGTCAATCGACCCTTTCACAGGGGTCGCCTAAGACCATCGGAAAACACATATATAATTACATATTGTTTTTGTGATTAATCACTATGCTTTAATTATGTTCAATTTGTAACAATGAAAATACATCCTGCATATCAGATATTTACATTATGATTCATAACAGTAGCAAAATTACAGTTATGAAGTAGCAACGAAAATAATTTTATGGTTGGGGGTCACTACAACATGAGGAACTGTATTAAAGGGTCGTGGCATTAGGAAGGTTGAGAACCACTGCTTTAGGAAGTCAACCCAAGGTCACAGGGGTAATAAAAACTGGAGCTAAGATTTGAATATAGGTAAAGTTGACTCCAGAGGCAATATAATCTTTGCCCTCTATTTGTCTATTTTATTAAGGGAACTTTGTCAAGAGCAGTCAGCTGGACAGGCCTTGACAACTTTAAACCTTAAAGTAATGCTATAGACTGAACATTTGTGTCCCCCCCAAATTCATATGTTAAAGCCTAAATTCCCATTGGGAAGACATTGGTAGGTGGGGCCACTGGGGGTGATTAAGACATGAGGGTGGAGCTTTCATGAAAGGATTAGGGCCGTGGTCGGCAAACTGCGGCTCTTGAGCCACATGTGGCTCTTTGGTCCCTTGAGTGTGGCTCTTCCACAAAATACCATGTGCGGGCGCGCACGTACAGTGT
>NW_005371933.1:2652188-2658239 GCF_000412655.1 Myotis brandtii | reverse complement strand
GGTATTTTGTGGAAGAGCCACACTCAAGGGGCCAAAGAGCCGCATGTGGCTCACGAGCACAGTTTTCGGAGCCGCAGTTTGCCGACCACTGGATTAGGGGATTTGTAAGGGAATGAAGAGACCAGAGCTTCCACTCTCCACCATTTGAAAATAGGACAAGAAAGTGGCCATCTGTAAACCAGGAAGTGGGTCCTAATTAGACACAAATGCCAGGGCCTTCATATTGGACTTCTCAGTCTCCAGCACTGTGAGAAAATGTTTGCCGTTTAAGCCACCCAGTCTGAGGTGTCCTTGTTATAGCAGCCTGAGCATATAAAACAAGTACTAAGGTGGAATCCATTTGACCTTTAAGATTCTTTCCTCCTACACATAAACCACTTAATTTGTCACCTGTCTTATATATATATATTTTTAAAAAATGTTCTGTATAAGACATAGCCTTAATAATGCAAAGATTTGGCTTAGAGTATAATTTTTCCCCCCCCCCTTCCCCAATAAAGATAGCCAGAGGCCAAAAAGGCATAGAAAGTATTCTAGTAATGCAAGAAAAATGCAGAATCCATACATTATAAAAAATCAATAAGACTTGAACACCTGAGAAATTTGATAGTCCTTTAAAATTTTTTAAGATAAATGTCAACCAATTTTGCCACATATTCCTGTCTGAGTGAGATATATGACTGATAGAGAGGAGGCAAGGACCCTTTGCTTCCTTCTCACTTTCCAGCATTCACTGCCTATTCCCCAGGGGACCAGTTTCATAACATCATCATCTTTCAAATGATATCTCCAAATCAAATGATCACTTCCAAACTCTTCTCCTACATCATTTTCATTAGCCCCTTTAAATTATTCTGATTCAACTGAAGCTATTAACTGAGATATGGCAGGTATCAAGAGTTCATCTTCTACTGGGTATCATGAGGAGCTCTTTGAGAAGAGCTCCTTTCAACAGAGGCTAATTTTGTTGCTATCATATTGATGCTCGCTCATCAGCTGATAACTCTCTATTAGCCCATCAAGTTCAGCTTTTAATGGCCAAACCTTATTTGTGACCGCAATTCAATTTCTACTCTGCACTTGTGGTTCCTTGATACCTTGGAATTCTTATACCTGCTTGATTAGCCACCTGAGGTAAATGGCTTAGTCATTTTAATTTTTATGAAACATCTGTGCACTCTGATTATAGACCAGCCAGAGGAGAAAATGGCTCTGGAATCCTCCTCAAACCATTTAGGAAGCACAGACCACAAGGTCTATGTGACATGGAATTCAGGGAGAACGGGAGAGGTAGTTAGGGCCAAAGCTCTAGCCAATCCCAGGATTTTATTAAACCGATGTCCCTTTAAGGGAATTGATTGGCTTTGGTGTTTTCTAGGCTGACCTTTTGGGCCAATTTTGAAGGGGACTCAGCTCAATCCATTCGAGTTCTTCCTCTAATCCTGGGTTCTTGGTGGATGTGCAAACACACTATAGCCCTACAACAACTTCTTTTCGCCTTTAAGTTTCTCATTCCTTCCTCCTCATTTTTCTCCCTCCCTTCTTCATCTATTTTTGAAGCCCCATGTGTGCCCATTGTTCAATAGAGAATCTGTTGGTTTGAACGTGTGTAATGTTAAAAAGAATTAAAAAGCAGCCCCTGAGATCCAGAAGCTGGCCTGGCACTCATAGCTCAGCCATATTATTCTCCTATCAGATATGAATACAGAATACTGAGCTCCAACAAGGTTACTCTGATATCACAAAAAAATAAAATAAAAATGAGATAAAGCAAGCTTACTTTTAAGCGCACGCGTGCACACACACATCACTGTGCTGAATACAAAATATCAAACACCCAAGATGAGTTGCTCCTTGCCAATTACTACTTACAACTTTATACTCCTTCTAGTTTTCCCTCCCAATAGAGAAGATTTATTGAGATACCCAATCATATTGTCCCACTTTCTGACAGCATCCAATGTAGAGCAAATCCCTGCTTCCCTAGAGTCCAACCAAAGCCCAAATCCTACAATAGTTCCTTTCTAACTCCCTCTTACTGAGAGATCCCATGGTTCCCATGATGTTTGCTCTTCCACATGGCAAACAGTAATAAATTCAACTTGTTTAACTACAGGTATGTTCCTGGTGGTCCTTCCCTGAGGATACTGATAAGTGGTAAAAATAACTAACATTTAAACAGCAGTTTACATTTTAAAAAGTTTTCACACCCATTATCTTTTTCAATCTTCATAACAATGAGGAAGACAGGCAGATATTGTTATCATTTTCCAGCTTAGAAAATTAAGGCTCGATATGGTTAAAAGGGTTATGTTAGTTCAAAGATCTATTAAGTATTAGAATTGGGCCTTGAGCCAAGTCTTCTTGCTCCATACGTTACAGGTTGAAAGTCCATGTGCCTGACACTTCGGAAAGCCCAACCTCGAAACATCAGAGTTTGGAGTAAGGGAAGGTTTATTGACTGAGAAGATGTCAACCAAGAAGATGGGAGACCTAATCCTCAAATCCATCTTAAGTAAATACAGAGTTCAGGCTTCTTTTATGTCAAGGGAAGGAGAAATGAGAGGGGTTATTTTGGTAAAACTCAAGCCTCAGGCAGAATTCTACTAATGATTAGCGTTAGGCATGACCACGCAGGAGCTATTAGTCTGAAGGCCCTGAGAACAACACAGGCTTGAACAAGAAGGAATCAGAGAAACCTAGCATTTCACTCTGTTATAATTATTTAGTGGTTTTTTTCTTCCTGTTGGCTGGTCAGAGAAGAAGTCCCTCAACTATTTTTTTAGTGCATCTCCAACTGGACATTGCAAGTGAGGAAAGAGTGAAGAAACAAAATGGAGTCACCATAGCCAAGCTAACAACATTCCTTAAATCAGAATGTGCTGATACATGAGGAATAGATTTTAATTTACTTTAACTAGCTTGAAGACTTAAACTTTTGAAACTTTCAGTTGTGCACCAATCCCTGGAGATTTTTGATAACTCTTTGAAGTTAGGAAAGAATGTTCATGTAAAGAACTTAGGAAAAAGTGTTCATGTGTCTATACCGCCTGACATCCATTGTCCCAACCACCAGACATCTGGATGATTATCCATTTCAGACCAACCCAGAGGCTAAGAATGTAGGACTGATCCTTCTCAAGAATGTACTTTTTACTCTCAACTTTTTTCTTTGGAACACTCCAGGTGTTACTTGGTAGTGTTTCTGCTTTGCAAATCTTAAGGCCTTTGCATAAAACTGTCATTTAATTCTAGTGAAGCCTCCTGACTCACTTATATTCTGTTGACACAGGTGAGAAGGGGATGAGGTTCAAATATCTTTCAGAAATATCAATTGTAATCAAAGATTTTTTTGAGGAAACAAGGTAGTTTACTATTTTTCAAAAGAATGAGGTTTAACAATTTTGGAGTTGAAACTAAAAAAAAATTAAAGATAAACAGAGAACAAAAAAATTCATGATTTGCTACTAGTAGCTTAAGTCTACTTTCCCAGATTCAACCCCCTCCCCACCCGGGAGTCTGTATTTAGGCATACTTAGTTGGAACTTAGAATTCTATCTAATACCCATCTAATGCCCATTCATCTCTTTTTGGATCAAAGAGCATGAAGTAAACACCTTGAACTGACATTCGGGTTCTCTTGTTGGAGCACTGAGGGGCAACTTGTCCTCAGGGCAATGAGGGTTAATAAAAGTAGGGTACCATGTTTTCTGGGGCTCCTATTGATTCTGGGGAGGGGAGCTGTGGACTTGTCCTAGACACCAGTTCTTCTCTAGGGTTTGGGGGAACACCCAGCTTTCTGGTGCTTGGCTTTCTCCAGACCAGCCCTCCTTGTGGGACTCAAGTCAGAATCTGCCCCCTCTCTGGCCCAGCTATTGCCACTGAGAGGCATGGGGGAGGGGCGGAGACCCTAAAAGAACTAATCATGGCTCCAGGCCATGTCAAAGCCCAACATTTATCTAGGGCCATACACTGGTCATATGTGGTACACAGGCCTTCAGGGAATTTGAAATCTGATCATGTGCCCAGGCAAGCTCCTTTTAATAGATCTACTCACATATACACATTTTGAAAAAACACTGTGTCTCTTCTCACATCTAGAATTCATCTCGACCCCAGGGGCTCTAGTACTGAAACAAAATATAGCTACCTTAAAAAGAACAAAGAAAAATTGTCAAGGACTACCTGAGCTGACAAGCTATTGGTATGATAATGTTATTTAAAAATGTACAACATAAAAGTAGTTATAAACCCTTTATGCTTATAGCTCTTGCATGGCTATTAAAACCAAACAAAATAACCCAATGATTATTTACAAGCTAAGTACAAACAAATGTACAAAACCATGCAATTCAAATGAACAGATCAATTCAATGTGATGAAAGGTGTTATTTGCTGAAACAATATCACTGTTCACAGGACAACTAGGGCACAGACTGTTCCTACTCAGGTTCTGTGATGAGTTAAATTCTGTCCTCCAAAGATTCATTACTCCTGGTACCTTACATTCACACAAGGTCATTAGGTGGCCCCTAATCCAATATGACTGGTGTTCTTTTTTTTAAAAAAAATATATTTTATTGATTTTTTACAGAGAGGAAGGGAGAAAGATAGAGAGAGTTAGAAACATCGATGAAAAAGAAACATCAATCAGCTGCCTCCTGCACATCTCCTACTGGGGATGTGCCCGCAACCCAGGTTTCTTCATTTCCTCTTGGTTCTTACACATATTGTTGAATTTGTCTTCCATTCTTTTCATCCACCTTATGACCATTTCTCTGAATTCTTTTTTTTTTTTATAAATATATTTTATTGATTTTTTACAGAGAGGAAGGGAGAGAGATAGAGAGTCAGAAACATCCATGAGAGAGAAACATTGATCAGCTGCCTCCTGCACATCTCCTACTGGGGATGTGCCCGCAACCCAGGTACATGCCCTTGACCGGAATCGAACCTGGGACCTTTCAGTCCGCAGGCGGACGCTCTATCCACTGAGCCAAACCGGTTTCGGCGACTGGTGTTCTTATAAGAATAAAAAGGGAATGACACACAGAGAGAAGGCCATGTACGGCAGAGACAGACATTAGGCCGAGGACACCAAGGGTCTATGGCCACCACAGAAAGCTCTGAGGGATTGTGGCCCATCTGACACCTTGATTTTTGGCTTCTGGCCTCCAATAATGTGAGAAAATAAGCCATCCACTTTGTGGTACTTTGTTACAGCAGCCCCAGAAAAGGAATGCAGGCATTTTAAGTTGCTATGCCCATCCTACATGTGTGAAGAGTCAATTCTCCCAAGAGTTTTTGCTGTGCCAGCTGCTGCAAACACTCCTCTTATCGGGGTCCCTTGTGGTCCTTTGGCTGTCAATCCTCCTCAGTCTGCCTCGCCTTTTTCATGTGTCATGACAATTATAATACCACGCTTTGATACCAAAGTGATGGAAAACATAGCCCAAATGTAGAGGAGAAAATGTCTTTCTTTTAGATTATCCAAATGGAAACAAATCATTTAAATTACTATAGAGAACTCACAGACCCTTGTGTGTCCATGGACTCTGACTGAGGGGCAGAAACAACTAGATTTTGTCCATTTCTCATTCCCTCTGGCCTCCCCTGGGTCTCTGATTCCTATTTGGCTCTGGGCCTTGGCTGGCAACTCTTGGATCAAGAGCTTCTGGCTTTAATAGTCACATTGGACTTCTACTCCCCATCACACTTGACCTCAGCTTGGCCTTGCAGTCAGGGTCTGGGCAGGCAGTCTCTAGCATCGTCTATCCAAGCACAGTAAGAGTCAGAGCTTGGCACCCTCGGCCAACAAGAGGGCCCCACACCTGCAAGAGGCCCCTATGGAAAGCATTGGCTTTCCTGTGTACATCATTAAGGAGTTTCAACACACAGTGTGACATTAAAACCATTTAGCAACCAGTCACTTAGAGTCTCTCCAGGGAATTCATAGAATGGGCATTTGCCTGCTGGGACCACCAAACTGTAAAGGATGCTTCTCAGCAGGGGAGAGCCTGTTTGGCTGGGAGACATGTGAGAAATGTGGAA
>NW_005371933.1:2635226-2652153 GCF_000412655.1 Myotis brandtii | reverse complement strand
GGGGGATGCACCTGGGAAGTGATGGGCACTTGCAGGGCCTGGAGAAGTGGCTATTTTCCAATGGATCTGGAAATATGCGAATGTTTTAATAACCAGCACAGTTGTAGTGATGTGTACCACCTGAACATCAGCCCTAGTTTAACAACCACAGAAGAGCCAATTATGTGCTTCCAGAAGTGCTTTGGAAGGGACTGGGACACGTCTCAAGACCTTGATTTGGGTATTATGATCGACTGAGACTAAGGAGTAGCAATGCCTTTTTGAACATTGGCAGGAACAGGAATGTCCATCGCTCCTCTGTCGCCCAGCAAGGCCCCTCGGATGCATCCATCTGGCCCATTGTGAGAGGAGTGAAAGGTTGCGGTCATAGGAAAGAAAACCACTTTCAGTGATGCTGTCTTGTAGAGGCACAAATCATTTCCAAACGAGCTAAATGAGCACTAATTGAGAAGCAGATGTCCTACTCCTTGTCTGGAACTTGCTGGTTTCATTATTCACATTTTTACAGGAAGCAGGCTCATAGGTATAACAAAGCATACCTAAGATCACTAATGACGAACCCAAACCATGCCTCCCCTCTCGTCTCCTCTGGCAGGAATCCTTCCCCCTCCATTATAATTCTCATGATAATGCCTCTTGACCGGCAAAAAGAGCATCTGTTGTGAGAATGCACTGAATCAAAAAACCTTGTAGTACTAGGAGCTCTGGGGCGTTAATTACACAAATTGCCCATCAACTCCATTGTTACTCTCTTTCCTCTGATAAATTAAAATAATGTTGAAACTTAAGCATGATGCAGTTAAGCCAGAAGTTTTCGTACACATATGGAGGG
Source organism: Myotis brandtii (assembly GCF_000412655.1). Classification (NCBI taxonomy): domain Eukaryota; kingdom Metazoa; phylum Chordata; class Mammalia; order Chiroptera; family Vespertilionidae; genus Myotis; species Myotis brandtii. Next base: position 2,651,321 of record NW_005371933.1, on the reverse strand, counting down.
GAGTGCTGGCTCCTCCCAAGCAGCCGTGGCCACGAGCGCTGGACATTGGCTTACAGGCACTGTGGGGGAGGGGGAGGGCACTCTCTGGCGGTAGGAGACTGGGTTTTATAGGAGCTCTGCTAGGACAACCTGAGTGATCTTGAATATTCTCCCCTAGTCTTTTGAGCTTCAGCTTCTTCATTGGTAAAAATGGGGATATATTACTAGTTTTCCAGGCCTGGTTGCTGTGAGGATAAATAAAAGAATGAAAGCACTCCCAGACTCCCAAGCATGTGGAAATGTATGTGTGTGCATGTGCGTGTGCGTGTGTGCGTGTGTGCGCGCGCGCGCGCGCGCGTGTGTGTGTGTGTGTGTGTGTGTGTGTGTGTGTGTGTATGCATGAGTTTTAGTTCTGACTTCTTTGCTGTGTGAACTTGGACAAGTCCCTGATGCTTCTGGATTTCCATTTCTTCTGTAAAAAGACAATGCTGCACAAATGATTGCCAAAGTCCTTTCCAGGTCAAAGACTTCTGATTCTAACTCAGAACATGAAAGGGACGAAGCCAGGACTCTGCCACTGGCTAAGGTTAGGTGCCACATTGTAGTTACAACTTAACAGGGAGGCAGGGGCTTGGGGAGCCTTCCTGAGTGCCCTGCTCGAAGCACGGCTATGCAGTGAAGAACAAGAGCACAGTCCTGAGTGACACTCAGGCAGGTGACATCTTTATCTCCCTTTTCTCCTCTTCCTTTCCTTCTGTTTCCCCATTCCTCAGACTTCAGGACTGCCAGGAGGTTGGCAAAGATTTTAGAAATGGTTGGTAAGGGGCACTGCTGAGTCTCCACGCTGAACCAATCGCTGCTCTCTCAGCCTGCAAGGTCATGAATATGGGCAGAGAGTAACAGAAAACCAGGCCCTTTCAGTAGTGATGAAAGTAATTGATGATAATCCAGAGGGGCAGTGGAGACAGACAGTTAGCCCTACAAACACAGGAAGTCCTTATGCCATGGGCACTCTGATAACCAAGCTAACAATAACTCCTAGCTCAGTTAGACTGTTTCTTCTGGAAGCATTCTGCACCTTCTCAGTTATAATTTCACTCCTTTTCCAATTGCTCCTACGAGGCTGCTCTTATTAGCCCCAATTTGCAGATGGAGAAACTGAGGCCCAGAGGAGAAAGTCACATTATAAATTGTCTTGGTTCACTTAGTTTCTCAACAGTTTACATCAAATAAGCTACAGTAAAGCACAATGGGATTGCTCTTAAAATATTTATTTATGCTGCTCAAATAGTTCCTGAATGAAGAGGGCAGGGAGCAAAGGCAAGCCATGGAATAGTCGTCAGAGCTCCTAGTTACCCTTCTCTGTCCTTTCTCTTGTCTGGCGCCAGGCAGTTAGGGGGTCGTGGGAGAGACATGAGGACACTGGGGAATGTGGAATGACACCTGAGGAGCAAGATGCAGGGCAAGCAAGTAGCTGACATTCTCAGGAAGGTAGGTTCTTGTTGGGCATCTTGAGATGTTAGGGGCTGAGTCACCCAACACACCTAATTCATAAATGAGCAGATAAAGGACGGGTGCCCAGGGGACAGGTGCGGGCCAGGCAGGAGCATCCAGTCAGGCTGCATTAGGACTTTCTAGGGACAGGCACTTTTGCCTTCATGGGACCCTTGCTCTACACAAAAATGTTAACAATCCTCACCATTGCATTGGTATACAGACAAACGTATCAATATTATGTGAAAACTTTATTTGACCTAAAAGCTCATTTTTCCTCCTTCTGATTCTAAAAGAAATTAAAACGTTTTCATGGGGCCCCGAAACCACTGTGGGCCCTCGCACTGTGCCTTGGGGAGCATTTTCTACCTCCCAGGCCTGCAGGCTGGAGTAGCTGTCCGCTCAGGTCTGCCCAAGCCCGTCCAGGCCGGGCTCACCCAAACTCACAGGATCAACTTAAAAAAATGGGTTTGAGCGTCTAGGGGGTACAAATATATCACTGCCTTACACATGAAGAAACAGAAGTTCAAAAGGCTATGGTCAAATAATCAGAGACAGAGAAGCCAGGATTATTTCAATTTAGTCCCACTTGGCCAAAGCTCACGACTTGACTCCTACTTCCTAGTCAGTGTATCTGGGCTGTGCTGAAACCACATCCCCAGACCAGAGGTCTTCCTGTCTGGGACCTGCAGGGGCGGACAAGAGTAGGTTTATAGTTGTTCATACAGAAAAAGACATGCAGGTTATGATTATTATAAAAGCTTTACTAATTCAAAAGAATGTTACAATGGAGGTGTAAACCTCCTTTGCCCACCCCTGCATATATCTAGATATTGGGATATATCTTAGCAAATATGGAAATCAGTCATCAGGCCAGGGTGGATCAGTGATAGTGGATCACAGGGAGAGAAAAGTCTAAAAATAAGTTCCACATAATGCAATGGGAAAGGTCCCACAGAGCAATGGAAAAAGATGCTCAGAGGGAAAAAGAAATCATCCCCAGAGAATTAATGTTCTCGTAAACTGTAAGCTGCTTATATTTTCACTCTATTATCATAACTTTCAAATAACTGTCTGAAACGATAAAAAGGCAATTACTTAGGGCCAGCTGCATCACAGGCTAGCAACGCTGTGCCTGAGCCATTGGGGGTTCCCTCATAATTTCCCTATGGCCATGTAGTGCCTGAAGAGGAGATGCTGGATGAGCAGCAAATGGGGACATTTTGCCTCTTCTCAAGGGAACTCTGGATCAATTCTTGGAGCACCAAGACTGCAAGGACCAAGACCATTTACTTGTGTGTCACAAGTAAGTCACTCTACTTGGCTAATCCCCTTACTGATGAAAAGTTCATTACAACCCCAGCACTACCAAGCACACAGGTTTTTGTGAGGCTTAAATGAAAGAAGGGTTATAAATGGGCTTTGTGAACTGCTGAGCACTGTCCAGAGGCTTAAGACTTCACCCTACCCGACAGAGTTCCCTGAGTTCAGACTTGTGTCTATCTGCCCCTGGCTACACTGAGCTAGGAATGGTCACAGCTTCCTAAGAGCTGGCTCTTTGCTCTTCCAGCCTCTAGCCCCATCACCACCAAGATCCCCAAGCTGTGCTGCCAGACAATGACAGTAGATTGCACTAATTTATTTTATTTGACTTACTGGGAATTAAGGCTTTTTGAAAGCACTATGCAAATGTATGTAAATGACTATATTTCATGCAAAATAATGTGCAAATAGTGTTCCTGTGTTGGCTTAGAAAAATCTGGTGGCCAAAGGCTGTTTATATAGGCCAAGAATATTTTAAACTTCAGGGACCCTTCCAGATGCTTTAAAAAATATGGAGAACCTAGAGTTAGTGTGGTTATCATCCTTTTAAATATATGTATATATTTTTAAAGACTATTTTTAAGGGGAAAGAGAGATAGAAACATCAAAGATAAGAGAGAATCATTGATTGGCTACCTCGTGCACGTCCCCCACTGGGTGTGGAGCCCGCAACCCAGGCATGTGCCCTTGACCAGGAATCGAACCGTGACCTCCTGGTTTATAGGTCAACGCTCAACCACTGAACCACGCCAGCTAGACAGGCATCAATACTTTTAATAGCCCTGGAGGAGCCAGACTACAGAGAAGTGAGGTAATGTGGCTCCCTTGCTGGGCACAGAGACCCACACTGTGTCCTTCAACTCTGCCACCAAGATGCCCCCATTTGGTTAATTCCTCATGATGATAACACAGCTGTATCCCTGATACGCCATCCGGCCACCTCCTGCCTCCCACACTGGGCTGAAGGAGCGAGCAGGGCACAGACCTTGCTTAAGCCCGACCCTCTGGGGGCAAGCCCTATTCCTTGTCCAGAGGTCATTAGTGCAGCCTATTATGATTTCCTGCAGAAAACTCTCTGGTAGGTACTCCCACATGGGCAGGGAGCATTCAGTTCAAGCCACCAGAGCACCTGGGCAAGATGGGGACAGAGTGCACACACAGAACAGGTCTGCTGACATGTGGTGCTTTTGTCAGATTGGGAAATTATTCTTAGCAGTACAGCAAGCAGTGGTTGCAGGAGGGGGAAAAAACCCAATGTGTTTATTATCATGCGGTCCAAGATGATTGCCCCGAATGAATGAAATATAATAGAACTGGTCCTGGTTTGCTGAGCACACATAAAAGGAAAGAAAATGAAATCGGCCCTGTCCTCTCCACAGTCTGCTTCTATTAGGAGATGACACAATTCAATGGCACCTTTGGTAAAAGAAGGTGGCTGGGGGAGAAGTAGCGGGATTTCACCTTGAACACAGAGGGCCGCTTGGCATCTCAAGTTCAATGGCAGAGGTCCTCCAGGTAAGCTCCTGGTTTTGCTTCCTAACCAGAAACCCACCCATATACCTTGTCTTTGGGGTGGAGAGCCTTGCCACTCTCAACCTGTCTGAACCTCTTTGCTGCTTAAATTTGTGTGGATTTTCAGCACAAGTTTATTGCCTAATAGATAGGTTGGGAGACATTGATGTTGCTTTTGATGCAATTTCACAATTGGTGGAGTAAAAGGGTGAACAAAAAATGATAAAGAGTTTAAACTATTTTTATGACAAAGAAGAATAACACTTTTGTTTCCTTACAGTTTTGCTTTCTTTATAAATTTAAGGCTAGATGCAGCAAGATATGCTTTATTATTCTTTCCTGTAGTGCTTGTTAAAATTTTCAAAGTTATACTATACTGACTTTTTTCCCTTTATATTCACTGCTAGCGGACACAGTTTGAATCAAATCTATAACAAAGAGAGAAGTCTCAGAACCTGCTTGTTTGCTGAAACAGCTGGAAACCTTTTTGATTTTCTAGGAAGCCACAGAGGATGCAGGGGCTTCTGTGGTCCACAGATTTAATGTACAAAGTAATTTAGGGGGGGGGGCGGTTTGGCTTTGTTGGTAATGTGAGTTCATTTGCAATTCTCTTCTCTTCTTACCAGGCTTGGAAATGACTGCTGAAATTCACAAGAGGATGTGTGTGCCTTGGGAGTGTGTTAAGCCAGAGGGTGTGTGCTCTCTGTCTACATTCTGGGGAAGGGATGCTGGCCATGCATCATTTTTTACAGCTGAATTTGCACAGGTAGGAAATAGCAGTGTCATCTTGGAACAGCAGACACAATGATATACATGTTTGGGGGTATCTATAGAGCACAGTGAATCATGCAACATGCAAGTCAGCCCCACCATAAGTCAATCCATACTTCCCACCAAAAGCTTCTTAGGTAAGTGGAGAGGCTGCCTTAAAATTACTTTGGAAGATGAAAAACATCCCCATATATAGTCAGGCCAATAAAGCAGCCATGCGGGAGGATAAAAACAAATCCTGAAATCAGTCTCAAGGCTGAAAGAGACCTTCAAGGTGTCTAGAAGAGCCACCCATCCAAAGACCCATGCTTGAATTCTCTTAAGGACATCTTTTCATATTCTCTTCCAGTTTCTGGTTTGAACTCCTTCTATACTGGTGATCTCACTGATTTTTCCAAGAGAGTTAACCCATGTCCATTTCTCAGTGTCCAGATGGTGGGGAAAAAAAAACCAGAACAGAAAAAACAAACAAAACCCTCTATGTTGTTAAAATCATAGCATCTACTGCTTGATACTAGGCCTGCCCACTACTGCACAAAGGCAATCTTGCAATAGCTGTAGACAGCTGTCATGTCATGAATTTATTTGTACATTTTTATTAGCTGAACAAGCATTGAACACCCTACCAGAAACCAGGGTCTAGAGATAAGATGTGGTAAGTTGTGGGACCTGCTTTCACAATATAATAAGTAACCTGAAGCCTAATCAACTAATTTGAATTTACAGTGGTAAGTAGAGGTCTAGACAGGGGCCTCTGGAAAGCATAGAGATTTGCCTGGTGGGTGTGTGGATAATTGGAAGCAGAGAAGCCTCCTAAGGTGGTGGTTTTGGTGTTGGGCCCCGAGGGCTGCATATTTCCATTCTTCTCTTCAAACAGTTTTACAAATTCCTCATTAAGAGATTTGCATGTGGGGTGTGCAAGAGGCAGCTGGTCAATGATTCTCATCAATGATGTTTCTATCTTTCTCCTCTCTGAAAACAATAATAATATTGAGAGAGAGAGAGAGAGAGAGAGAGAGAGAGAGAGTTTCTATCTTTCTCCTCTCTGAAATCAATAAAAATATTGAGAGAGAGAGAGAGAGAGAGAGAGAGAGAGAGAGAGAGATTTGCATGTTGGTGTCTGCCCAGCCATTGTGTGGGGATCTCCATTAATGTAGGCTTTGACAGTCAAGACTTGGGTACTTTTCTGTTCTTAATCCAGACTAAATTGATTCATCTGAGGGTACTTCATTTGGGGCAGGGAAGCCCTTGGGAGAAGACAATGACTCCAAGGGTCTGGGTGCAGGACTTGAGTGCTCACGGATGTTAGTTCCCTCCCCAGTCACTTTTCTACAGGAACTGTCTGGGCAGGTGAGGCTCTTGGGTCAAAAGCCCCAGCGGTTTGGCAGAGGCATGGATCACTGAAGGAAACCTCGAGGCTCCTTTGCCAGCACTTTGTCTGCAACATGACATCTCCCGCTGGTATGGAACTAGAGGAGAGGTCCCTCACTGTCACTCTCTGGGCTCCCTGTAGCTGTGAATGGGGGATGCTCCTCCTGAAGACGGGCTAATGGAACAGCTGCCCGTTAGTGAAGATTTATTTGTACACCTGGACACATGGCATTGGAGAAGTAGGAAGAGAGAGCGCCGAAGTTGGAAGAGGATGACAAGCAAAACCCAAAGGGCAAAGGGGAGATGCTGTCACCCTCATGCTCTCACCTGGGCAGTAGGGCAACATATGTTCTCTCAAATCTACTACTTCAAGGGGGTGGGAGAAAAAGTCATAATAGAAGAGAAACATTTTAAAAAAATATCTGCAGGACTATAGCCTATAAGTAATGCGAAGGGGAATCTTAACTTCAGGACAGAAGCTTGAAAGGAAATGGGGCTGGGCAGTGTTTCAAGAAGGTCTTTCAGACTATTGCTCCTTGGTTAAAATCCAGGTCCTACAGCCCCATTTCATACCTAGTAAATCAGAACCTCTGGGTGAGGCCCAGAACTCTGCGTTGTAACAAACTGTCCAGGTGATTTTTATGAACACTGAAGTTTAAAAAAGTCAGATTTGGGTGAATAAAAATTCACCAAGAGCACCTGTTTATGAAATCTTAGAATCAAATCCTATGGGTCTTGTATGTTAATGTGAATTCCATAGTTTCAGTATTTACACTATGGTTATAGAAGATGTTGGCTTGTTATCAAGAGAAAACAATATATTTTCCAATATCAAAGTTTGTTTCTGAATGTTGTATTTCAAGCAGACTATCTTTCATGCTTGAGAAGGCGTTTAGCTTTTAGAAAGATATATGCTGAAATAGTAATGACCTCACACTTGCTCTACTACAAATGAATTTCCAGCCTTCTCCCTGCAGTCTCTCTCCCCAACCACAATCCACCTCACATCCCACAGACCGAGCAGCTCCTGCAGCACAGCTCTGATAAGGTTACTCCTTTGGTAAGAACCATAATCAGTTCCTCATGCGACAAAGATGAAACTCCTTAGTCTGGCTCCAGGCCTTTCTCTCACTACATGGCCCGCTTGCCTGCTAATCTTCCCCTCACATTCTCCAACACACACTCAACTCCAGCCAATCTAGCCCAAATGTTCAACACCTCGGCTCATTACAAACTTTTCATCTGCAATGACTTCTTTGTCTCAAGCCATCAGAATCCTACCATCCTCCTTGATATCCATAAAGCCTCTTCTGACCTTCCAATTGCACTTCGTCCAAATCCTACAGCAGCTTTGCTGTACCCTGCCTCTGGTCTCAATACATGCTACTGGTGTTGTGCTTATTTGCATATTTGTCTACTAACCTTGAAGTTATTGGAGAACAGGGACTGTAACTCACTCAACCCTGTCTCTCCCATAGAAACTAATAATGAATGACCCCAGAAGGCATACACAGCAGCGCTGTCTAATGGAACCCTCTGCCATGATGGAAAAGTTCTGTATCTGTGATCCACTAGCTACAATGGTGACTATTGAGCACTTAAAAATGTGGCTACTGGTATCAAGGGGCTAATTTTTCATTTGCTTTGATTTCAATTAATGAGAATTTAAATTTAAGTAGCAGATGTGGCTAATGAATTCCCTGTGAGCACAGATACAGTATATATTTAATGAAGGAAGTTGCTCAACACTTAGAAAACTTCCAAACTCTCTCTCTGCCCAGGGCTCACCTGATCTGGTTCTTCCTACTTCTGTATCCTTAGCTCCCATCACTCTGCACCTTATTCACTTCCCTGGGGCCATGCCTAGTTTACTTCCTTGGTCAAACAGGCCTTGCTCCTCTGGTTTCCGGGCTCTTGTTCTTGCTATGTGCTTTGCCTGAGTGCTTTTCTCTTAGATCTTATTCAGCTGGGTTTTGTCATTCAGTCCTCAGCTCAAACTTTCTGTCATTCCACCTTCCTATATTTTCTTTACAACTTGCATCATACAAAATAATCGCATTTATTTGATTATCTTTTTATTGTCTAACTCGTCCTAATAAAAGCTAAGCTGCTTGAGTAAGGAAGCGCTAAAAAAAGTGTAATAAAATCAGTGGGTGAAAGCATGATAAGGAAGAGGACATTTGCATAGTCTCAAAATATCTCCCCACGAAATATTAATTAATTATAAAAGAGAAAACAGTGACTATTACAGAGAAGAAAACTTAGACACTACCCTTGCCCAGTGTTAGCCTCTCCAAGTATAACCCAGGATTAACATCACCAGTGATGAGACATTTTGACATCGTGTACCTGTTTGATATGATCACTGAGAAGGATATAGTACTTCTGTGGTATCTTCCCAACAATGTAAAACCTCAGTCTAATCACAAGAAAACATTAGATAAACCCAGATTGGGTGATCAGTTCTATTAAAAAATGTCAAGGTCATGACAAATACTGAAAGATGGTAAGACTGGAGAAAACTAAGGAGATGTGATAACTAAACCATGATGCAGAGAAAAGAAACTGGAAAAATCCTAAAAATATCTGTAGGAGAGCTAGTAGAAATGTATCAATGTTAATTTCTTGGTTTCAGCATCTATGCTATCCTATATAATAAAAGGCCAATATGCTAATAGACCAAATGGTGGAACAACCAGTTGCTATGATGTGGCACTGACCACCAGGGGACAGATGCTCCATGCAGGAGCTGCCCCCTGGTAGTCAGTGCGCTCCCACAGGGGGAGCACCAGTCAGCCAGAAGCCGGGCTCATGGCTGGCGAGTGCAGCAGCAGTGGCAGGAGCCTCTCCTGTCTCCACTGCAGGTGGGTGGTAAGGAGCGAGGGGTCCCGGACTGCAAGAACCCCAGACTGCAAGAGCCCCGGACTGTGAGAGCGATGTCTGACTGCAAGCTTAGGCCCCAGGGATTGGGCCTAAGCAAGTAGGTGGACATCCCCTAAGGGGTCCCGAACTGGGAGAGGGCACAGGCCAGGCTGAGAGACCCCCTCCCCCCCAGTGCACAAATCTCATGCACCAGGCTTCTAGTAGTTATATAAGATGTTGGCAGAAGGAGAAGTTAGGTGAAGGGTTTATAGGAACTCTACTACTTTTACAACTTTTATGTGTCTACAATTATCTCAAAATAGGGTTTTCTTGAGAGCAGGGGCTAATCTCTTTTGTTGCAGAACAATATCTACTACATGGTTGGTATTCACTACTTGTGAATGGGAGAAAGGATGAGAATGAAAAAAGCAGAGAATAGAGGAAAGGAGGAGCCTGTGAAGGGAAAGAGGGAAGGAGTGGAGGAAGAAGAGGTGGAGGATGTGTGGGAAGAAGGGAGTGTGCAGCTTTAGGAAGATGAGCAGAGAATAGAGGAAAGGAGGAGCCTGTGAAGGGAAGAGGAAAGGAGTAGAGGAAGAAGAGGTGGAGGGTGTGTGGGAAGAAGGGAGTATGCAGCTTTGGGAAGACATGAGGTATTCCTTGAAGAAGATGTGGGACACAACAGGCCTGTTAAAGTTCCCAAGGAAACAGCTCATTACAGACTCTGTCACACGCCAGGAAAACATAGAGACATGGGCTATCCCTCATGCAGGGGCTGTGTTATTTATCTTTGTGTTCCCAGAACCCAGTGCCCATGCCACACTCTAGGTATTCAATACACACTTATTGAATTCGATTTAATTAAAGTAGTTAATGACTTGGATTAAATGCAATGGTTGGATTAACACATACAACGCCCTCCCAAGAGAATTTTTTCAGGTTTTGTTGGGCAGGTTAATAACTTTGCTGAATAGAAGTGGCACAGTCTTAAGGCCTGGGTCCTGAGGGCTCAGGAAAGTGAGTCTCTATAGACTGTTGGAAATTGGAGCAAAATTAATTCAGTGAAACATAGCCCATCCTGGAATGACCTACAGAACTGAATTTATTTTCAACTGCAGTATATATAAAATTACATGCTGTGCTGCCTTCCAGATCTAAAGACATAAAAAGGGCTCACATTTGGGGTGTCTTTCCAGCAGAAGAAACAAAATCTCGTCATTGAATATTATTTTAATTTCACATCAACTATTAATTGTGTGCCTAGCATCTACTTATATCCTTCTATTGATATTAAGTTAATATTTATGCTTCACAGAAGAGGAAACATAGAGGTAAAATGACTGGTTTTAATTTGCACAGCACTAAAGTCATGAAGTCAGAAGTTCAGCCCAGCTCTTCTTTATCCAAAGTTTTTGAGAAGGGTCCTAGACACCATCTAATCTAAACTCTACACTGCAGTGACCCACCTTTCTTGTTGCCAGGAATAGGCATCAGCAGGTGAGACAGACTAGACTTTAAGAGAAAGGAGCCCTCAACCACCGTCTCTTTCACAAAGTGAAAAAGCATGAGGCCAGGAGGCGCAGTGTTTAGGAAGCCCAGAGAGCTGTCAGCAGACTCGCATCCCATCTTGCCTCTCTATAGCTGAGGGATCTCAGTCAGGACATTGCCCCGTCTGAGCCTTAGCTGTGCCACCTATCAGATGACGAGGTGGAAGCCCTGTTCTGCCCCAGGAGAGCAGCAGGGTGGGGCCTTAAGTCTGGTCTCTTGTCCTCTATTCCCCGGGATAGATTTGGACGTTGTTTAACTGGCTGAAGATGTGGTGCCATGCAAATTACATCAGTCTCACAATCCTCTCTTTTTTTCTCCCTCACTGCTTCCATTTAGCTGCAGGGTGTGTTTTCTTTTTCTTTCTGTGTGTCTCTCTTTCTTTCACTCTGAGTTTTCAAATAAGAACTGTTTGTTAGCTCCACAATCAAAAAGATCTAATTGGCTACAGAAAGGAACATGCACAACATCGGAACCGTAGGCCGGATGCGGGAAAGAAAAGGTCAAAAACCACTTGATGATCAAGAGAAGTAACAGAAACAGGAATTCAAAAGCCTCTGTTGTAAGTGTGGAAACTGAAGTTCTGAGCTGTGCTCGTGACCAGGCACATCACGGAAACAGCCTGTCCACCCTTGGGGAGCTCTTGGAAATAAAAACAGATTCAACCAGGCTCTTCTCATAACAGGACCCGCTCCTCTGTGGGGCCCTGTGTTCCTAGCATCATTCTGATGCCAGAAATACAGCAAAAAGTGTAAGGTCTAAGAGTTCTGAATTAGAATTGAGCCTCTTTTGCTTACTAACAGCCTGATGTTGACTAAGTTGCCTTTCATTTTTGGACCTCAGCTTCCTCACCTATCCTAGGGAATGTCACTTCACATTCATTAGCATGGCTATTTTCAAACAACAACAACCAGAAAATAACGAGAGTTGGCAAGAATGTGGAGAAATCGGAACCCTCATGCATTGTTGGTAGGAATGTCAAGTGGTGTAGTTGCTGTAGCAAACAGTCTGGCAGTTTCCTCAAAAAGATAAACATGAAAGCACTATATATGACCCAGCGATTCCACTGCTGGGAATATACCCAAGAGAATTGAAAGCAGGGATCAAGCAGATACTTATACACCAACGTTCATCACAACACTATTCACAGAAACCCAAAGTGGAAACAACCCAAATGTCCTTAAATAGATAAATGTATAAACCAATTGTGGTATATACATATAGTGGAATAGTATTTAACTTTAAAAAGGAAGAAAATTCTGACACATGTCACAACATGGATGAACCTTTAAGAAATTAAGCTAAGTAAAATAAGCCAATCATGAAATATCAAATACTGTATGATTCCACTTATATGAGGTGTCTAGTGAAGTCAGACCCATAGAGACAGAAAGTAGAATGGTGGTAGCCAGGCTGGGAGGAGGGGTGAATGGGGAATTAGTATTTAATGGGTACAGAGTTTCAGTTTGAGAAGAAGAAAAAATTCTGGAGATGAATGATGGTGATGGTCGCACAAATATGTGAATGCCACTGAACTTTATATTTAAAATGGTTAAAATGATAAATTTTATGTTATGTATGTTGTACAAAAATAAAAACGGAAATATTGCCACCTATTAAAGTAGATATAATATGCAAAATATCTAGAATAATGCCTGCCACACAGCAGCTGTTCAACATATGGTTTCCTTCTCCATGTAATTTACATGGAGCTTCTTTTTGGCTTTTTAGGAGATTATAACTGCAACGTGCCCACATAGAGGGAGATGGTATAGAATAACATTTCTACACAAAGATGATCACACTCAAAGAGGGAAGACATGAACTATAGCTTAGTCCTACAACCCTACTTCCTTCCAGCTATGCTTTAAGAATAACCTACTTCTTGCTGTAACCGGTTTGGCTCAGTGGATAGAGGGTCGGCCTGCGTACTGGAAGGTCCCGGGTTCAATTCCGGTCAAGGGCATGTACCTTGGTTGCGGGCACATCTCCAGTAGGGAATGTGCAGGAGGCAGCTGATTGATGTTTCTCTCTCATCGATGTTTCTAACTCTCTATCTCTCTCCCTTCCTCTCTGTAAAAAATCAATAAAATATATTCAAAAAAAAAGAATAACCTACTTCTTGAAGTAAACTGAGAGCAGAAAGGCACACCTGAGGGACCACTTGTAAAAAATCAATAAAATATATTAAAAAAAAGAATAACCTACTTCTTGAAGTAAAGTGAGTGCAGAAAGGCACACCTGAGGGACCACAGTAAATTTTTTAGTTTAAAACAGGAAGGGAGAAATACCTTTTAAGGTCTTGAAAGTGAAGGAAAACATCCTTACCTACCTAGACCACTAGGCCAACAAATGTTTCAGTGCCAGCTTAACTCAGGTGTGGGAAGCAGACTCTCACCCACCTTGCTGAGTGGTGTTTCTGGGTGGAGAGTCACTACACCTACCCACCTACACTCAGGTGACCTTCAGAAACAGGATGAGGAGGTAAACTGAATGGCAGGCCCCTGGACTTGTAAGAAATGATGCCAAAGAGTGCTTCCTTAAGGCTTCTTCCAAATCCAACTTTCAGTGCAACTGTGGCTTTTGAGTTGGATAGCAGCTTTGCAGCCTGCAGGTCTCAGGGAGAACTCCTCCGGCAGGAGCCCAGAGCAGGCCTGAGCCTTAAAGTACATCTTGCCAGGTTGGACTGGAATTCTGTCACTGACATGAGGCCCCCTTGACTATCTCCCTCTTTCTCAGACGGTGCCTTTGAACATTATGACTAAGGGAACTTGGGCTCAAATCACTTCTTCATATCTAAGTATAGAGAATAATAAAAGTAAAAATAACAGTGGTTTATAAAGGGCTAACTACATGTTAGAGACTGTACTATGTGCTTTCTATACATTATTCTATTCTATCCCCATAATAATCTTTTGATGCTGGTATTGTTATTCCTATCTCATGAATGAGGAAACTAAAGTTGAGAGATGGTAGGTACCTTGTTCAAGGTTAAAAAAAAAATCCTCCTTATTTTCATATACTTCCCTCCCTGCTCAAGCCTAAGTTTTCAGCATCTTGGAGGTTCTGCCAAAGTTTAGAAAGGTCTCAGATGCTACACTTACCAATGGTCTTTGTGCAAGCCTTAGAGGTGTGTTCCACTTGCAGAAAAAAAGATTCAAGAATAACAAATAAAGATATGAAATTTACTTTTTAAACCAATAACTGTGTTGAGCATGTGTCTCCCATAGTATTTTATAATGTGGGTGTGTATATATAGATAAATTTAAATATACATGTATATATGTGCATATGTGTACATACATATGTATATAAGTGTATGTGTGTATATATATACACACACATATATATATACACGCATATATACATATATGCCCACACATGCCCATATAAATATATGTGTATGTGCATGTATATATATATTTGCATTTGACAAATAATTTCAGGTCCATTTACTTAACTTGGGACACAAAGGCTAGAATGATCATCTCTAAGTGATTAATTTCTTCCAAAAAACAACCAGGAAAGCCATCTGCTCAATCACAGAGGTATTTAGCTTCGGATATGCTATGTTATGTTATGCAGAACTTTTTAGCATTCTGCCCAGGGTTTTATAGTAACTTATCATCGGACCTTCCCAACACTCTGGGATCCGGAGATGACTCTAATCATTACAGCTTTAATTTGTTTTAGGCTGTCTATAACAAAAGGACTATACCCTTTATAGATACTGCATCAGTCTTACTTTCAAAACAATCTTGAGGCTTGAAATTTCTTATTGACCTATAGAATGCACTGGAAACTTCCTATTGTTCCCTGTGGGCTGAATTAGGAGACTTCAATGGTATCTACTGCTAGCAGATTTGAGTGATAGTGACTTCATTTCACAGACGGTGACTGAACAACTGAACCATAGCTGAGGCATCCATTAAGATCTAGGTCCCCTGATGCTGGGGAATATTGTCTGTAATATTAAAAGTTGCCAACATTACTGAGCACTTACACTGTGTCAGGGCTGTGCTAAAAAGAAGGCAGAGTTGCCGTTCAGCTGTCTGCTCCTTTGTTTGTTGTTCCCTCTCTCATGTTTCAAAATACCCACTCTCGGTGCACAGCGGCCCCCTTGGGCTGTCCCCAGTCATGCAGGGCCATGTTTCTCCATGTTAGTGGGCATAAAAACCACTTGGGAATTGTTTTCAAATATAAGTTCCTAGGACCTGCCTTAAAGTTCACCTTCAGTAGATGTTAATTTATATTTTTAATGATCAATCTTTCTAATGCCTTCTAATGTAGGTATCATGGGAATATACTTTGATGAGCACTGATTTAGGACTTTCGATGCCATTCTTATTCTCTCTTGAAAATTTCCCCATCATTCATTTCTTAAACATTCATGAAGATGTTAAAATTGTGAAAAAACTGATTTCTATGGTGCTTGTCCAGATTAAAAATCACTTTCACATACAGCCTCATACTGGCCAAGAAAACTCCAGTAGGCAGGTATGGGGGCAGACATAGAAGACAGGGCGAACACCCCTCTTCTGATCCTTGCTGCCCACAGCACCCTGATGTGTTAAGGTGTTGGGTTAGAGGTCCCACGAAACCTGAGAACAGGCTCCCTTATCCATGCCCAACGAAAAATGTTGATTGGCTCAAACTCCTTAGTGTTGGCAAATAATTGGCTAACGATGGGTATTTTCTAGCTTATACAATATAAAAAGAATAAATGAAAACACAAATAAACAAAAACAACCACTTCCTTGGGTGGATGCCTTTCCCCACCTTTTCTTTCTGGAAATCCAAATAACTAGCCATCTGGTGACGTTGCAGCAGCAAGCATAGGGACGAAAGCCTGAATGCTAGCAGGTGGGACAGGAAGGTAAAACCTCAGCAACTACATCTGAACTGGTTTTAAATGAAGAAAAATAAGTCTGTTTCGGTTACTATAAGTTGGACTTTATTACTTTCAGCTAAAAGTATTCCTAACTGATATAGAAATATTATAATTATTAAGATCTTGGTTTTATAGAAAATGGCATCAGAGATGTTAAGTTACTTACTCAAAATCTCTCATCAAGTTAATAGTGGATCCTGGACTGGAACTCAGATTGCCTTCTGCTGAACCATTGACTCTGAAGCTTCACTTTATAATGAAGGGGTTCCAGTGACTACTTTCTAATAGAAGTAAAAGAAACCCTGTGTGTGTGTGTGTGTGTGTGTGTGTGTGTGTGTGTGTGTGTGTGT
>NW_005371933.1:2621367-2635215 GCF_000412655.1 Myotis brandtii | reverse complement strand
TGGGGTGGGGGGTGGGGGGTAATGGGCTCCTTATCCCTTTTGAACCGGAAGAATTCTTGTTAATTGATTTGATATATTGGACTTTCTTAAAAGATATAATTTAAAGAAAAGGCTTCTGCTGATTTAGAAAATAGTGTAAAATAAAATAGCATTATGCCATGCTTCTCTGCTCTTATAAGGCACTGTAGATACAAAAAACTACCATACTTGATTATTTTTCTCAGCTCATTTGTTACCTATTTGAAGAGATAAGACATACAACTCAACAGTTAAACTAAAGAAGTGTAAAACAATGACTACTTTTTGCTATAATATGTCCCTAAAAACAGTGTTATAAAGCAAATTATTGCAAAAAGAATTCCTATTTTCCCATAGGAATTATGTCATAACAAGCAACCAATTAATTATAAATATAGCCAATAACAAGATGTAACATTATTTGAAATAATAAAATGATGACCCACATTCTAAAAAATTGGAATAAATACATATTGAACATATTACAGCACATTTGGGCTTATTGTATAATCACAGTAGTTATATAAAATATAAACATAAAAATCTATACCAAAAATCTGACCTAAAATTAACATGCTAACAATAATAAACCAAAAACATATAATTATTTGCTTCTTTGAGGTTTCAGATGAAGTTTTACAGGACATTTGGATGCTTTCTCCTCTTATAAGTGTGAGATAGCTGAGGAAATTAGTAATTATGCATTTCCTGTAGCAAGACTGATTCTTATAGCAAGCAGAAGTATCCAAATATTCCCTTCACTTGAAATTCCATGGAAAATGATGACTATTGTTCAGAGATCCACAATGGAAGGAGTGGTATTTTTCATATGAAAAAACAACACATTTTAAATGTAAACATCTACTGTTGCTTTGGTTTATTTAAAGCTTCTTGTGGAAAGTTCCACTCTGCCCATTAGGATTAACTACTACAGGGATTGGCCTCCTGTCATAACCAATTGGAAAACCAAAAATCTATATAAAGTGGTGGGTATCAGACATTTCACAACAACATACAGCACAAGGCTGTGGTCCATGAAAGAATGGAAATAAATAACACGAGCCTTACAATTTTCCCAGCAGCTTCCAGACTGTAGTTCAGAGAGAGTAAACGCAAACAGAGCATGGTGACTTTGCTGAGTTGAAGAGGCAGAGCTAGGAGTTTGGGGAGGCCAAAGTAGCTATAGTTTTCAAGGAAGAGATCAGAGAAGCAGTGTGGGGCAGGGGAAAAGCTCAGCCCTGGTAATGTGTAGAGCAGTGGTTCTCAACCTGTGGGTCGCAACCCCTTTGGGGGTCGAACAACCCTTTCACAGGGGTCACCAAAGACCATCGGAAAACACATATATAATTACATATTGTTTTTGTGATTAATCACTATGCTTTAATTATGTTCAATTTGTAACAATGAAAATACATCCTGCATATCAGATATTTACATTACGATTCATAACAGTAGCAAAATTACAGTTATGAAGTAGCAACAAAAATAATTTTATGGTTGGGGGTCACCACACCATGAGGAACTGTATTAAAGGGTCGCAGCATTAAGAAGGTTGAGAACCACTGGTGTAGAGGATTCCTCTGGAAACTTTGGCTGAATACTAATTGATGTGTGCGTGAGAAAAAAAATCACACAGGACAAAGAAAGAAACACCAGAAAACAATAGGCTGAACAATTCCCAGAGCCAAGGCTATAAATAGTCTGTGTCCTAACCAGCCAGAGTGGAGATATCTAGTAATACTATTTCGTAGAGTCCTCAGAAGAATTACTCTTTAGTGGTGGTAGAGTTAAATTAGTCCCAGAATAAAGACTACTCTGAACCTGACACAGCAAAACCTGAAAGGATCAAACTGATCTGCAGGTTACTTAACTGCACATCAAAACAAAATCCAACACTCTTTAGGGGAATATAACAAATATCCAGCTTCCAACAATGTAAAATCACAATGTCCAGCATCCAACCAAAAATTACCAGGCATTCAAATAAGAAGAAAATATGACTCATCATCATGAGAAATATCAGTCAATGGAAACAAATCCAGAGGTGACAGACATAATAGAACTAGTAGACAGTGATCTTATAACAGTTATAAATATGCTCAATGATGTAAAGTAGCATGAAACTATCCAAAATGAAGCTCAGAGAGAACAAGATTAAAAAATTCACAGAGCATCAGGGAGCTATGGACAGTTATCAAATAGTCTATTCTAACATGTCTAACTGAAGTCCAGAAAGGGGTATAGCTATTTGAAGAAACACTAGCAGAAAGATTCCCAAATTTGTTGAAAACTATAGATCCACAGATCCAAGATGTTCAAGGAACCCCAAACTGAAGAAACATACACAAAATCACATTAAGACCTATCATAGTCGAATTTCTTAAAAACAGCAATAAAAAAGAAAGTTATTAAAGCATCCAGACTTAAAGATGCACTATATCCAGGGGAGCAAACATAAGAATGATAGTCAAGTTGTTGTCTGAAGTCATTCAGGCCAGAAGACAGTAGAGCAACGCCTTTAAATGCTCAAAGAAAAATGGCCAACTTAAAAGTCTAAATTTAGCAAAAACATATTTTGAAAATAAAGGCAAAATAAAGAATTTTGCAGACAAAAAAAAGCCGATAGAGACTTTTGATATAAGACATGGTAAAGGAAGTTCTTCAGGCAGAAGGAAAATCGATACCAGATGAAAATTTGGATCTACACAAAGGAATGAAGAATGCCAGAAGTGGGCAAACATTCAGGTAAATATAAGAAATATTTTGTCTCATTTTAAAATCCATTTAAAAGATTTGACTGGTTAAAGCAAAAACAAGAACAATATATTGTGGGTTTCTAATATATGTAGAACTAAAGTGTATAAAATAGCACAAAGGCTGGAGGGTGGGGAATGGATGTACATATATAACAATCTTATACCACACATGAATTCATGTTATTTAAAGGCAGGTTGTGATAACTTTGAGATGAATATTAAAAACCCTAGAATACCCACTATGTTATAAAAACAAAAAGGTATAGATAATAAACCATAGGTGGAGATAAAATGAAATAAAAAAATTGAGTAACCTGAAGGTAGGCACCATGTGGATAGCTTTCTTCCTTATACTCTAGAAAGCCATAGCCACATTAGTACACACCTCAGAAAAGAAGCTCCAAACCCCTATAACAGTGTTGATATCTTGTTCTCAATAACTGTTGTCATTCTATGTCTAGAGAGTAATGGAAATTACACACACACACACACACACACACACACACACACATACACACACACACGCACGCCAAACTTCATTAGGAGACTGAATGTTAAATATGTCTCACAAACATATGTAGAACAGTTTTCAAATATAGTTTATTCTCATGATGTAAATTTCTTTTACAGTGTTATTAAATTTATAGGACTTGCTGTCATTATGTGTTTTTTTTAGTCAATTAATGTTATGACTAACGATTAACTTCTACTAGATGGGAGTCATTAAAAGGCTGGGAACCATGGAATCACTGTGATGAACTGAAGTCCCTGAGAATTTGTGACTCTTCCTTATAGATAACAAGCAATCACTGATGGTTTCTGAATGGCATGACCTATTTCAGCAACACTCTCACACATTTCACGTCTGGTGAAAGTGAGGTAGAAAAAGCCTATGGTTTGTTCTGAGGCTCAGTGACTAGAACGAAATTAAATAATCACAAATCAATCACTCAGTTGTTAATTGGCCAGAAGACAGTTCTCTGTTTGGATTGTTGAAGTGACCAGACCACATATTATATGTAATTTGAGTTTATACTTGATTATATAAGCCATTTGTTGATAGGTAACATCTGTAGTGAACATCTGTAATTTTGTGTGACCTATGCTCAGTATTTCTTATTTTGGGGAACGGCCACATTTTCATTTAATTTGATTGTGGTAGGATTGTTAATAATTCCCCCCTCCTCCTGTTCTAAGTTGGCAATACCCATTCCACTAACATAAAGTAATTGATTCAGCTTGGCCCAAGAAGAGAAAATAACCTTCCTTTCGGGGCTATAATATGGATGCTGTGTGACAGAAGGGATGACTTTTTCTCTGGGATTATGAGCACTAAGAACTATGTTGGACCAGAGTTGAGCTCCCAAGGGCTATCTTGTCAGGGAGTCTTATTGATAACAGAAAATATAAAAGGCAAGCAGAGTTGAAGAATGGGAACAGAGTTCTCGTAACAGTAATTAATCTATTATTTAATAAACTAGCAAATATATATTGAGTACTTACTACGTGTTGAACACTATTCTTGGCCTGGGGAATACGGCAGTGAAGAAGCCTCTAAGTGCTTACATTCTAGGGAATTCTTGAGCCCCTTGTTAGGGTGGAATCTGAAGCCCAGTCCTATAGTTTTAGACTTTTCAGTTACATGAGCCAATTAATCTTCCTTTTTTACGTAGTTTTTCTGAGTTGCTTTCACTTGAAAGAGTTCAAATACACTATTAATTCTGATTTTAAAAAGCTATGAGGATCTTAAATAAAAAGGAGCCTGGTTTAAGGCCGAAACTTGAATCCTTTCTCTCTTCCTGGTATAAAGGCCTACCAGCCAGACTAGAGCTTCTCAAAGTGAGACTGAGGGATTGGGGAGCACTGAGTCTCAGGGGGTTAAAATAAGCAAAAATTGTTTTTTCATAATTATGAAATACATTTTTATATAATCATATTTAGATATTATTTGCCTTTTCTGTTCTCATTCCATGAGTACATAGCAGAGTTTTCTAGAGGCAACATGACTTCTATTAAGCCAGAAATTAAAGAGATTTGCAAAAATGTACAATGCCACTCTTGCAACTAAATTTTTTGATAAATATAATTGCTTTTCAATAAAATGTGTTTATCATTATTTGCATATGATTTCGTAGATTAATATTGAATATGATCAATTAAATAGCTTTAACCCACATGAACAAAGCTCTTTGGGGTCCTAAATAATTGTTAAAAGTGTCAGACAAGAATGTTTGAGAACTGCCAACCTAGATCAGTGCTGAGAAGTTGGTGTGTAAATAGATATACAGGGTGTCCCCCCAAAATGTATGCTCACTTTGACTAATTATTAATTCCCATGGGTTAAATCTAAAAAGAGAGAAACATCACTTGAGGTACCAGCTGTAAAGTGTGTATACATTTTTCGGGACACTCTATATTTGTGGTGAAACTCGGAGATACAGATTAGAAGAATGCTATCTTACGGGAGTTCTAAGTGCAATGTAAATTCACGAACATACATTTCTTCTTTCTCTTTGTCCAGATGAAAACTTCCTGGTTCAAACTGAAAACTGCAGTAACTGCCTCCACATTAACGGCACAGACTGAAGTGTCCTGGAAGCAGCCAGCACTGACAAGGCCTGAGAGGGTAAGGATGGTGCTCAGAAGCTTTCCTAAGGAAACTACTCTTGCTGCCAACTTGAGTTGAAGGAGCAGGGATTCTTGTCAACAAGATAATGAGAGGATGCTCTATTCACATCTGTGGATATGCTGTACTAATGTAAGGAATTATCCGAATCAGTGATCATCAGTCATTATCTTATGTCAAATTAGCATCTCAATACCCAGAGCCTTCGATTTGACTGAGGGGAGCCAGTGATGTCAGCAGGAATATCAAATTAAAAAGTAGCAGGTGGTCTTGGGATATTACAGCTTTTATTAGCATAACTATTTTGATAAGATCCCTCTCACTTTAATTTTTGACTTGTATCCTAATGTTTCTTTCCCAAAAAACTAAAATCCCTGGTTGTGTACAACCCCAACATCCTCTCATACGCATGCTCCTACTGCAAGGCAGTCGAATCCCTTCCTACTCTTCTCCAATTTTGCTCCCCTTGCAGTGCTCCTAGTGGCATCAAACCCCTCATTGCTGAGCTTCCCAGCTTAGAGCGTTTAACGTTTCTCTTACCAATCCTAATCATCCCCTTTCCTCCAGCCCCTGGTTTTCAATAAATTGCTGATTCCTGCCACTTCTATCCCATATTTCATTGTGATTCCACAACCCTGAATCATCTACTCCTTGATTGGACCACATGACACGCCTGCCAAAGGAACATGAAACTTCTCTGAAGATCCACAACATCATCCAGAGCCTGTAAATTGAATGCACTATTACCAGGAATGAGAGAAAACAGAGCCAAACGACCCAAAGGCAAGATAAAACAACACAGAGAAAGAGACTTTGAAGTCTGGTGATGACGTTATCAAATATATAGATTTTAAAATAATTATCTGCAGAATATGTTTAAAAATTGATGAAATAGAAAGGATTTCATCGGAGAACATGAATCTCTGACATAACCAAATGCAAGTTCTAGAAGTGAAA
Source organism: Myotis brandtii (assembly GCF_000412655.1). Classification (NCBI taxonomy): domain Eukaryota; kingdom Metazoa; phylum Chordata; class Mammalia; order Chiroptera; family Vespertilionidae; genus Myotis; species Myotis brandtii. Next base: position 2,628,858 of record NW_005371933.1, on the reverse strand, counting down.
AATATAATAAGGGATATAAATAATTCAGTACATTCCAGCTGAGGCCCCAGACAGACAATGTTGTGTAGATTGGACACAACAGAAGAAAGAATGTGTAAAGTGGAAGAGAGGTCAGTAGAAAACATCCAGATTGAATCACAGGGAGAAAAATAAAAGATGGAAAATACAGATGAGTCCAAGAGACATATGAGACACAATGAAAAAGCCTCAAATAGATGTAATTTGAAGTTCCAGAAAGTGGGGAAAGAGAGGAAATGACAGAGGCAATACTATCTGAAACAATACTCACTGAGAAATTTTTTTAAATGAACAAAAACATCAAGTTTATTCATAAACCCCAAACAAAATAAGTATAAAGAAAAATGGATTTAGTCACATCATAATAAAGCTGTTGAAAATCAAAGACAAAAAATAAATTCTTTAACACAGCCAGGGAGAAAAACACATTACTTCCAAAGAAACATCAGTGAAGCTGAAAAGTGACTTTACACAGGGGCAATGAAGGCCAGAGAGGACAGAGTGAATATGTTAAATGCAGAAAGAAAATGACTCAGCTAAGAGTTATTCACCCAGTGAAACAGTCTTCAAAAATGATGGTAAAATAAAGAAATTTTCAGACAAAACAGCTGAGAAGTGTTTTTCTTGCAGACCTTCACTGGAAGAAATACTGAGGAGCTCTTGAGGGGAAAGGAAATGGTCTCAGACAGAAGCGCAGTAATACAAAGTACTAGAGAGCTTTGAAAAGGGAGCATATGGGGAAATATTTAAATGAATTTCGCTGTTTAACACAGAAATATGTCTCGAGAGATTTAAAATATGTGTAGCAATAAAATACATGACAACAAACAGACAAAAGATAAAGATAACAGCATCATCCTTGAGGTGCCTAACAGTATCATCCAACGTGACCTAATTGACCTTTACAGGACACTCCACCCAAACAGCAGAATACATTAAAATGTTATACAGCATAGTCCACATACTGAGCTATAAAACAAGTCTCAAACATCAAAGCAATTTAAAATTATCCAGTGTATAGAATTTAGGTAATTGAAGGTCCTTGCCTTACTTAGGAATGATAAGTATACTAATTTAAGATCGATTCCAATAATCCCTAGGTAACAACAAATAGTGTAGTAAAAGAATACGTAACTAACAAGTTAATAGGATACTTTTTCACAAAGATTAAACAAAGCCAAGATGGCTTTACCTGTGAATTCTTCCAAATATTTAAAGATGGAGTAAGATCAATTTCACACAAACTTTTAGCAATAATAATAATAATAAGGAATACTTTTTGATAACAAAAACAAGAAAGCTTACAAGAAATAAAAGTAACAAGAAGATTAATTCTCAAAATTCAATCAGTGTAATTCACTGCATTAATAGAAAAAAGAATAAATATTATACGAATGACTTGATAAATATGCAAAAAGTATTTGATACCATTTATCACTATTCATGATTAAAACTGTCAGCACACTAGGAACAGAAGTTGTGCAGACTGTATTTTCCAAAAATGGCCTCAGCAATATTTCTTCCAGAGCCTGCAGGACCCTGTGACTCTCCTGTTGAATAGAATGCAGTGGAAATGGCACTATGTGACTTTTGAGGCTGGATTATAATAGGCAATGCAGCTTCCACCCAGCTCTGTCACCATGCTATGAGAAAACTCAACTAAGTCTGTATGGATCAACTACATAGAGAAGTGGAGGTAGAGAGGCCCCCAGCCAACAGCTAGCATCAACCCCCAGGGGAGTGAACAAGTTTCAATTGATTCCATCCCCTCAACTCCAGGGCTTCCAGCCGAGGCCCCAGACAGACATTGCGAAGCGGAGACAAGCCTTCCCTACCGTTCCTTGTCTAAGTTCCTCACCCTCAGAATCTGTGAATAGTAAATGCTTATTTTTTGCCACTATGTTTTGGATGCAATCATAGGAACTGAAAGAGAAGGAAACTTCCTCACTCTGATAAGTGACATCCACAGCTATCATACCCAATGATGAGATATTGAAAGCTTTCCTCTGAGTTAAGGAACGAAACAATGATACTCATTAACACCAGTAAATACATTTTACTGGTCTTCTTAGACAATACAATAGGTAGATAAATAAATAAATAGCATACTCCTTAGAAAAGAAAAAACTATCAACTTCAGCAGATAATAGGGTAGAAAATGCAAAATGATCTATAAACTTTTAGAATCAAGAAGTAAATTTAGCATGGTCTTTGGATACAGAATCAATATACAACAAAAATTGTATTTTTAAATTCTAGTCACAAAAGAAATTTTTAAAGAGACTTTTCCAAAAGCACTTTAAAAGCATAAAGGAATAAATCTAAAGAAAATGGGCAAGAATACAAAGAAAACTACAAAATATTACTGAGATAAATTAAGGAAGACCTAAATAAATGGAAGCCTCTATTATGCTAATGGATTGGAAGGCTCAATATTGTTAAGAATGTCAGTTCTCCTCAAATTAATCTATAGGTTCAATGCAATTCCAATAAAAATCTCAGCAGGCTTTTAACAATGTGAGGCGATTCTCAAATGTACATGGAAATATAAAGGGCTAAGCATGGCAATGACAATCTTAAAGAAGAACAAAATAGGAGCATGTAGAGTACCAGATATCAAGCTAGATTATACAGCTACATTAGTTGAAACAGTGGCATTAATGCAAAGACAGAAACATAGAAACCAACTGAATAGAGTCCAGAAACAAACCCATACTTATAATCACCTGATTAATAACAAAACTGCCATTGTAATGTGATGGAAAAATGCAATCTTTTCAACAAATAGTGTTGGATAAAGGGAATATTTATATGGAAAGCAAAACAATACAGCTTCTTCAAAGACGACGTGGGAGAACGTGTTATGATGCTGACATAGGTAAAGTTTTCTTAACCAGAACACAAAATGTACTAATCATGAAAAATGGCAAGTGGGACTTCCCAACATAAAAAACTTTGCATTAGAGATACTACTAAGTAAATGGGAAGGCAAGCCACAGACTGGGGGGAATATATTTCCAATATTCACAATGCATAATCTGATAAATGACTTTTGTTCAGAATATATAAAGAACTTCTAAAGTTAATAAGAAAAATATACATAATACAATAACAACAACAACAACAAAAGAACAAAAGACTTGTACAGGTCCAATAAGCATATGAAAAAAAACTTTTGTTCAGAATATATAAAGAACTTCTAAAGTTAAGAAAAATATACATAATACAATAACAACAACAAAAGAGCAAAAGACTTGTACAGATCCAATAAGCATATGAAAAAAGGGTCAACACCATTATTCACCAGACAAGTGCAAATTAAAGCCACAGTGAAATACTACTTCACATCTACCAAAATGGCTAAAGACAAACAAGCACACACACAAAAAAACCAACCCTACCAAGTTGCTGAGAATATGGAGCCCCTGGAAGTCTCATACATTGCCAGAGGGAATATAAATTGGTACAACTACTTTGGCAAACTGTTTAGCAATATCAATTAAAGCTGAATGCACACAGAGTTTTGACCCTCCTAAGTAAATATACAAAAGAAATACATACATATGTGCAGCAGAAGACAACATGTATAAGAACAACCAAATTTACTGAATAAAGGTGGTATGTTTATACAATGGAATATTATACAACAGTGAAAATTGAATTAATAATGTTATTATTAAGGGATCTTTAAGGGATCCCAAATAATAATATTATTATTAAGGGATCTTAATGTTATTATTAAGGGATCTTTAAGGGGCCTGTGATGACTGGAGTGGGTACAGGGAGGGTTCTCAGATGCTAGTAACATTATAGATTTTCTTCTGCATGGTAGTTATATGAATGAATTTTGTAAAAATTCATCTACTGGTGTGGTGTGGTGTGTGTGTGTGTGTGTGTGTGTGTGTGTGTGTGTGTGTGAATATATATATATATATTTCATGAAAGGAGATTAAATATTTTTAAAAAGAAAAACAACAATCCATGAGTGATTGCTGGGGGGTCAACTGCTATGACTTTCTGTTCCTAGGCAGACGTGTATATTTGCCCAAATGCCCAAGGAGTGGGCTCCATGCAAGAATCACATATAGAGTTCCACTTACTGCTGTGGAACTAACTCTACAGCAACACTATCTGACTATTTGGCACCTGGAGAAAAATGATGAATTCAGGAATATTCTCTTTCACAAGACAGCACTGCAGCATAGAAAATTACTCCTGAACTCATTTCTTACTCCACTGAATATGGGGAAGTTTAGTCCAGGTGGTTTTTCTAGAGGAACAAAAGTGGGGCTGGTGGAGAAAAATGGGTATGGGGAGGGGTGATTTGTCAGATCAAGTTGAAAAGCAAAGACAGAAGAGCACAAAAGCCTGAACTAATTATCTTCAAAGTGCTTTGACACCCTTGCCACTTGTCAGGGCTCAGGCTTCGGTGTCACTTTGAAGGGAGACCTTATGGAACCCTTGAAGCTCCTGCAGAAATGCCTCTGTGGCTCCTCTGTGTAACCTGAAGTCCCCTCCTCCCTGCCCCACTCACCATCAACTCTAGCTTCGCTACAGTCAGCTCACTCCCTGAAGCAGCAGTGCCCGCCTCAACCAAGAGAGGCGGGAGTGGAGAAGAATCATTTGTAAAAACAGTCATGGGATGGAAAGCAGCATAGGAAATATAGTCAATCATACTGCAATAACTATTGTGGTGCCAGATTGGTTCTAGACTTATTGGGGTGATCACTTCGTAAGGTATATAAATGTCTAGTTGTTATGCTGTATACCTGAAAGTAATACAATATTGTATGCCAAGTAAAATAAATTTCAAACTGATAATATTGTATGTCAACAAAAATAAATTTAAAAAGGGAGGGGGGAGAAATAGTGAGAAAAGCAGCAGCTGGTCCCGGAAAAATCCCCCCCTTTGCTGAACCAGAGCCACATCCCTGGGACAACCTGGTCTCAGTAAGCCCAGAGGCAGCATTGAAAGATTTCCCTGTATGAAATGTCTACTATGTACTTTTGACAGCCTCAAAAATCACATGGTGCCATTTCCACTGCATTCTATTCAATAGGAGAGTCACAGGGTCCTGCAGGCTCTGGGAGAGTTATCTCAGGTAACATTATTCCCAATCGATTGATGAGGAAATAGGCTCAGAGGTGAAGTCTCCGTAGGGTCACTCAGGTGGCAGAATCTTATCCCACAGCCTCCCCATTCTTCGGGTCCCCACACCAGTGAACATATTCGGCTGCTGCAGGTTAGCAGCATGAAACCCCTAGGCCCTCCCAGCCAGCACCAGAGGGAGGTGGCTGTCTTCTTTGCCATTCTCCCTTTTTCATCCTATTGAGTGGCTGAGTCCCTGCTGGCACCATGGAGATAAGGGCGAGCCCCCGGGGCCAGCCTCCATTTAGCCATGGCCTCTCAGTCAAAGGTTTGGAAAATGTGGCTGGAAATTTAAGACAGCCTGGAGCACAGCTGGCTCCCACCGAGTAAAGAGTACTGCGCCCCGATAAAGGCTCATTCATCTCTAGGAGCTTCATGCTTGAAAGGCTCTGAGCGCCTGCAGAGAAACTGTGCAGCCTGACATCACAATAAGCAGAGAAAGCGTGACTATAAAATTCCAGACAGGCGGCAAGTGTGACCGGTGACATCAAGTCCCACAACTGCAATGACACAAAAGTCTCTGTGGTGCCATGCAGAGATGCCTTAGACAGACAGGATGGGGACAGGGGGCGGGCTCCAGTCGGGGAGCTGCATGCCCACCAGCGCGTGCTATGGGTGAGAATGGTCACAAGGCTCCCTAGGAACAATTTATAAAGTTATGGTGCGGTGGCCAATAGACTTTGTTGCTTGCTTTCCAGGTGATGAACTGAGGTTCAGACCCATATCTTTAGTTGTCAGTTCAATTGCTGCCCTTTTCTTCTCACTCACTCATTCATTAATTCATCCATCCATCCATTCACCTGACACACAAGGAGCACAAAGTTCCAAGCCTTGAAGATAAAACAAAAAAGACCTGGCTTCTGCCCTTGATGATCCCACAGTATAGTAGGAGTGACAGACACAAAATAACCACAAATATTTTTAAATGTCAGCAGTTTTTTTTTCCATTTATAAAGGTAGTTGTAGGACAGATTCATTGTGAGAAAAATAGAAAGTATCTGAAAGTAGTATCAAGAAGGCAATAAAACCCACACACGATCCCGCTATCCAGAGACAACCATGCACATACCGGTAGTTAGGCATATGGACATAGCTCATGGACCCTGTGGCCAGTGCCATGGGAGAGGCAGATAATGTGAGTGGGAGCACAGAAGAGAGAGGGAATGAGTGGCCCAGGAAATAGGGAGGTCTTTCCAGGAGGAAGTCAGGCAGTGCTTCCCTGGGAGGGAGTGCAGAAGGGGCAGGAAAGCGTGGTTGTGTGGGCTGGCACACCTTGTGTGTGAGGGCACCCAAGGGAAGGAGCTGGAAGGAGGGGGTAAAATTGACAGGCAGATTGCAAAGGAACCCCTGGGCCCTGCAGATGCCATCATTAGCCATTCTCCCTCTGTTGTCACACTGCAGACGTCAGTTGTGAGATGGGTGTCTAATAAGTCGTTACTAATGACTCTTCAGGTATTGATTGACTTGCCTTTTCATAGTTAATTTACATTAGAGTATGTTCAGATTGGTCACTAAGCACCTCACTCCCACTCATCCACATACTGATCTGCTTCAAGAGTGGATGGGGAAGGGGAAGAGCAGAGCAGGCTGGGGCCTCCCCAGAGGTGTGCTCCAGCACCTACTCCTGTCCCATTGATAATGACCTGCTCTGTCTCCTCTTCCTGCCTGATGAACTGTATGTTCTGTGAGGGCAGAGTCCATACCTGCCCTACTATCTGCTACATATGCAGCCCCTTGCACATTCATTTATTTATTTAGTGAATAAGTATTTATTGAATGCCTACCATGTGTCTGCCAATTGACACATTTCACTATGGGGAACAAACTTCCCTGCCTCATGGAGTTTATAGTCTATTCAGGGTGGGAGGGAAAGACTTTAAACAGATACATACACCAATAAACATCTATACTAATAAAAGGGTAATATGCTAATTAGACTGGATGTCTTCCGGACGTCCTTCTGGACAAAGCCATGGTGGCAGGGCCCAAGGCAGAGGCGGTTAGGGGTGATCAGGCTGGCAGGGGAGCAGTTAGGGGACGATCAGGCCAGCAGGGGAGCATTTAGGGGGTGATCAGGCCGGCAGGCAGAGGTGGTTAGGGGCGATCAGGCAGGCAGGGAGGTGAGCGGTTAGGAGCCAGTGGTCCCAGATTGCGAGAGGGATGTCTGACTGCTGGCAGTTGGACATCCCCCGAGGGGTCCCAGATTGGAGAGGGTGCAGGCCAGCTGAGAGACATCCCACCCTGTGCATGAATTTCATGCACTGGGCCTCTAGTCCTATATAATAAAGGCCTAATATGCAAATTGACCGAACGGGGAATGACTG
>NW_005371933.1:2600553-2621246 GCF_000412655.1 Myotis brandtii | reverse complement strand
CAGCAGAAAGACTGGGAATGACTGGTCACTATGACACACACTGACCACCAGGGGGCAGACGCTCAATACCGGAGCTGCCCCCTGGTGGTCAGGGCGCTCCCACAGAGGGAGCGCTGCTCAGCCACAAGCCAGGCTGATGGCTGGTGAATGCCGGCAGTGGCAGGAGCCCTTCTAGCCTCCGCGGATGCACTAAGGATGGCCTAAGCCAGTGGTCAGCAAACTGCAGCTTGCGAGTCACATGTGGCTCTTTGGCCCCTTGAGTGTGGCTCTTCCTAAGCCTTAGGAGTACCCTAATTAAGTTAATAGCAATGTACCTACCTATATAGTTTAAGTTTAAAAATTTGGCTCTCAAAAGAAATTTCAAACATTGTACTGTTGATATTTGGCTCTGTTGACTAATGAGTTTGCAGACCACTGGCCTAAGCCATCAGTCGAACATCCCTGGAGGGCTCCCAGACTGCGAGAGGGTGTAGACGGGCTGAGGGACCCCCCACTCCCGAGTGCATGAATTTTCATGCACCAGACCTCTAGTTTCATTATAAAGGGTGACAAATATTGTGAAAGAACAGCACAGAGGTTCTGCATGGGGAGGGCTCATTAAACTAGGAGTAATGAACAAATTGCCGAGGAAATTACATTTCAATTGGTTTTTAAAGGGGCTGGAACGAAGTACTTACTAAAAAGTGTGTATTACATGGAAGGACAGTGGAAATCTGCATATGCTGATGGATGCGTGTCATGCAGGGGACGGAGGCTTGTCTCCATCGAAGCCTAGCTACTGTGGCCAATAGCGCTGAAGTGTTTGTAGTATGGGAGCAGCACAGTCAGATATGTGATTTAAAGATGACAGCTGCCTCTTTTGGACCTTAGTCTCTTATTCTGTAATTTCTAGGAAAAGGCCTAGATGATCCCTAAGAACCCTTTTACTTCTCTCACTCTGGAATCCTTGACCAATCGACCAACAACTATCTACCCGGCCCATAAACAAACTTGGCAAGAAGGTGGGGCCACCTTGACCTTTCTCACACCTTTCCCACTCTATCTCCTTCTCCCAACTTCTATTCTCCTTTTAGTTGTCCTTGAGCAAACCCAATGGAACTCTCCCTCTCCTTATCAAACTGCTTTCATAAAGTGAGATCAAAGGAGGATGTAAATGCCTGGTAAGATTTATTGCAGTATTACTTCCCCTATTAGCAATGATAAACTCTTGAGCCAAATAAATGAATGCTAATAATGGAATTCCAACCAAATGGATAGATAACATCAGGCCCATACTTGAAGTTCCTTAAAGGATGGATTGGGTTATAGATAGGTGGGGTTCCCATTTACCATGTGGTGGACACAATTTGCAGGAGGGACACCCAGTCTAGAAAGGTTGTGGGTGTCCACAGGAAGAGGTGATCTGTGAGGGAGAGTTGAGCTGAGCAGTGCAGGTTGGGTAGGGTTTGGGTATGTGAACAGGAGCAGGGAGATGATTCCTGGCACAGAAGGTTTGAGTGGGTGGGTCACAGAGACTGGAGTGAGCAAGGGGCCTGGAAATTGCATAACCACCACCAGTACACTTAGTACCACCTTATCCCATTAGCCAGGGGCAGCAGCATGCAACAGAGACAGCTGCTCTGTTACTTCGCAGCCCTGTGGTCTGGAGCACACTTAACATTTCCAAGATGCCATAGCATAGAATGGCCCACCTCTCTAGTTGTGAGGATTTAGGAAGATAGAAACCATGAAACTGCCCAGTAGAGTGCCTGGCACACAATGTGTATTCAATTGACGTAGATTTTCTTTCCTTCCCAGCTAAGCAAGTTAGGAAGTCCCCACCCTCAGGCCTAGGATGCCTCTTCAGAGGCATTATACGATTCCTAACAACCCAGAGTGGTTCCGGGGACATGAAGGTCACAAACCAAAAGGGAGACCTCAAAGGCTCCAGCTCTTTTTGCTCCGGGCACAGCAGTTCTGAGGCTGATAGATTCTAACCGGCTTCCAGGTTTAGAGGTACATGGTGGCAGTCACAGGGGTTGTGTAGAGACGTGGAGGAAAGAGGGTCTCTGTGTGGAAAGGGGCAATAAGAAACGTGGGGGCTTCAGATGTGGCTGGATGGCTTAGGGCAAATTGATTACCAGGCCAGCACTAGGTTGGGGGTCAGAAATACTAGCTGAATCCAAACGTGATTTAATCCAGGTGCTCGGGTTCTAGCCGGAGGAATGTGCAGGAGCATACCGACAAGGGGAGATCTCTGCTAGCGGATAAAACATTGATTTTAAACAAAAAAGAAAAGAGACTCTTTTCCCGAATATAAGTTCAATATTAATAAGCTGCGCAAAGTGCTGCCCTGCTTGGTGTGTTTCTCTATCCATAAGAAATGAGGAGACCTCATTTTCAGATTCTCAGAACTCCCCAGGTTCCCTGATTTTGACTCAGGGATAGAAATATGAATATTAATATAATCACAAATAGAATACAAACACACACAGGGAACAAAAATATGGTCATAAATACAAAGCCTAACATTTCATATGAATATGGTACATGTCTCTGGGGGAAGACAGCTCGCTCCGGGTTCCTTTAGAGTCAGTCGGCAAACCACCTTTTACTGTACACGTGACTATAATATCCTTATTTTGTATAAAGTGCATTAGAGCCTCAACACAGCTCTCGTACAAGCCGCTTCCAGGGAAGGTAGGGCAGCGCTGGCATCTGTGAGCCTGTGGAAGCAGAGTGGGTGGGTGGCGGGCCTGCCTCCCTGGGGGCTGCACATTTGTCCCACTACCCCCTGCCTCTCCCAGCGGTGGGGAACGTGCAGCCCGCAGGCCCTATCAGGCCTGGGAAATAATTTGGTCAGGCATTAGGGGTGAGTTAATGAAATGTTTGATCAAATACAGCAGGCTAACCTTTAAGTTGATAATTTTGTATGGCTCGCGATGATGTTATAAATATCCAAATGGCCCTTGGCAGGAAAAGCATTCCCCACCCCTGCAAGCCAACCTGTAGGAGAGCTTTGAAATAGAGGGTTTATGCTGTCCTTTCGAGGCTCCTACAAACCTACGAGGCATGAGTCATTTGCTTGTGCAAATCCAGTTACGCCATCAGGTTATTTAGGGGAGAGGTTCCACCCTGAGCTTTCTAGAGGCCAGGCCTGCCTGAGAACATCGTAGGACTTAAGGGCTCAAGTCCCACAGCTTCCTCCTGGCAGAGCGTTGTCACCAAGACTAGGAGGAGCTAATAAGCAGGTCCAGGGATGCTTGAACACACAGGTCTAAAACTCACACTTGACTCGCTTGGTGATTTTGGAATTAATTAAGTACCCATTTTACCAAAGCTTTAGGGTGTTTTTGCTCTAGAAAGCCTCTGTTCTCTTAACTAAATTGAAGCCCATAAATGAGAAATACAGTGCATGAAATTTCTGGGTGTCACACCATAAATCTCAGGCATGCGGCTTTGCAAATCTCCTTTAGGATAAATTGTAGCAATAAAGAGTTAGCATTTTCTCCACGTACTGCTGGATTCCAGGAGCCGAGCCTTCTACATTCGCAGCACTTTGATTGTACACCATGGGAAGAGGAGGAGGCGGCCTGGCTGCAAGCCCTCGGGGTTGCCTGTCCTCTAACCTTCTGTCACCAACTGTGGGTGCTTCTGCCCTGGCAATGACCTCAGGAGAAGTTAAGAAGATGTGGAGGGGAACATTCATCTCAGGGGTGGAAGGCATAGGTTTAGACCCGGGATACTTGGAATCTGGTACAGAAAGAAGATCTTTGACCTAAAATACACTAGACACATAACTAAAATTTGTTTTTTTCTAAACAGCCTTTCTCATTCTCTTCAACCTGACTGTCCCTAAGTGTTTTATTCATTCAGTTAAATATTAAATAGCAGTTTAAAAAGAACGAATAAAACTCCATATATTTTGACACAGAAAAATCCCAAACATAATATGGACAGAAGAAACACAAGTTCCAAAAGATATATACAGTGTGATTAAAACAAGCCTATGCATTGACTATGGACACATTCATATACAGGGAAATATACTAGTAAAGTCCCACATGGAACAACACCCAGAGCTCAGGGGAGTGATAGGAGAAGATAAAGAGGCAACAGAGTGAGGCTTGAACTTTATTAAAAAGGGGAAAAACCAAAGTCAATGGGGGAAAACTATTAAATCTACTAATTCTAAGTGGTAGGTGCAAGGCTGTTTGTTTTATTGATGTATTATTTTTTTGTATGTCTGCAATATTTCACAATTAAAAGTAAAATATTATTTTTAAAAGACTAAAATTATATTGAGAGGTGTGATATAGTTCATTGTTTTAACTTGAATTTCCTGAGGCTAAGCCTCTTTTCATAGATTTATTGACCATTCTACCTTTTCTTCTGTGAATTGCCTGTTCATATACTTATTCTTCTTGTATTTATTTGTCTTTTGTCCTTTCCACTCTTGAACTAGAAAATCTTATATAACAACTCTTTATACCTTTTTCTTGTACTGGAAGTATTTAAAGTTTGCTGATTGTATGAACTGTTTATCATCTCTAAACTAAGTGGTCCTAGGTTGTCTATTCATGTTTCTTGTCTCTGCTTTTCATTGTCCCGTTGCCCAGGGACACCTTAACATTTCTGATGTTGTCTGTCAACCTATCCATTTACTTTACTTGCCAGCCCAGAGGAAAGCCCAGCCAGACACATGGAGGCAAGCAGAACGGGGCTGGCTGGGTCAGGGGAGAGCCCGCCAGGCACTCTATACACACAGGTGGATGCAAAAGTGGGCACTGAGGAAGCTCACAGCATAGACATCTATGTCGTCTGGGAAATAGGAGGAGGAGTCCTAAGCCAATGCTTCTCACACCTGAATGTGAGGACGAATCTCTAGGGGCCTTCTTCAAATGAAGATTCTGATTCAGCAGGTCTGGGTGAGGCCTGAGATTCTGAATGTCAAATAAGATTGCAGGTGATGTTGCTGTTGCTGGTGCAAGGGCCACGCTGGGCACAGCAAGGTCCTAAAGAAGGAAAAGGAGACGCAGTGTGGTCCTTTGAGTCACCTCACCTAGCACTTGGGTGTTTTCCTCTAACAGGAGCCTGGGCTCCTACGTCTGAAGGCCAGCTTCAACGAAGGGAGCCTAGAGATCCTTCTAGAATAGCTGGTGAGAAAATAGCTGCTATGGAGGCTCAGTGACTCCCGAGGCCATGCAGCTGGTTAGTGGTGTTTTTAGACTAGACTTGAATTCCTGTCTGCAGTCCAGTGCTTTAAGCATTTTATCATTTCATCGCTTCCACCTTCGTAAGAAAACAAACCCAACAGTAAGAATTCATTGAATTACCAATATTGTTGTCTTTAAGCAACTCCCCTGCAGACAAACCCAGGTTTAAAATAAAAGAGCAACAGGAAAGGGAAAATATTATTTTTCAGTCTTTATTGTAGAATTCCTGTAAACTGTAGGCTCACATAATAGACCTCACAAATCATTTGATTTTACCAAAAATCAATTTACACATCCTGTTTTATCAGCACACATCACATATATAAAGGCCAACCTCAATGGGTGGCTCTGTCCTGCCAGACCCTAGGTTATAGTTTTTCGGTGAGAAAATAGCTGCTATGGAGGCTCAGTGACTCCCAAGGCCATGTAGCTGGTTAGTGGTGTTTTTAGACGAGACTTGAATTCCTATCTGTAGTCCAGTGTTTTAAACATGTTATCATTTCATCGCTTCCACCTTCGTAAGAAAACAAACCCAACAGTAAGAATTCATTGAATTACCAATATTGTTGTCTTTAAGCAACTCCCCTGCAGACAAACCCAGGTTTAAAATAAAAGAGCAACAGGAAAGGGAAAATATTATTTTTCAGTCTTTATTGTAGAATTCCTGTAAACTGTAGGCTCACATAATAGACCTCACAAATCATTTGATTTTACCAAAAATCAATTTACACATCCTATTTTATCAGCACACACCACATATATAAAGGCCAACCTTAACGGATGGCTCTGTCCTGCCAGACCCTAGATTATAGTTTTTTTGTAACTTTCTGGAATCTCTGACTTTGGTAAAGTATCTTCTTTTGGCTTCAGTTTCTCCACCTAAAAATAGTTTTGGACTCATTGGCTCTGAGTTCTTTTCAGTTTTAATAGTTTCTGAGTCTAACGTTTCCTTCTTTATATACTTTAAATGTGGTTTTCTGGGATTCCTCTCTCCAGCTGTCATTTTTCTCTTTACATGGTTCATAGCTTTCCTGCCCAGAAAAGTGATAAGTAAAAGGAAGGACTATTGATACGGTAGTTACTTTATATTCAAGAAAGAAGGTCCAGGCATTATTTAAAACCCAGGAATGGAAAGACTTGCAGATTGATTTTCAAAGGCTCTAAGGCCTCAGTTCTTCCCACAAAAAAATAAAAGAAGTTAATTGCCCCACATCTTACCTGCCTGAGAATAAAGAATATGCTCAGTGCAATGCACCTGTTGGAAAACCCGGTCAAGCCCTTCCTGCCTGTGACCACAGATTTCAAATGGACAAAGTATAAACCTTTGGTGTAACCCTGGGTAAATCTTGATAGGCATTGCCTCTTTCCCCTGAGACATCCTGGTTTGAGATCAATATTGGAAATGAAAACCCCAGTAGCGTGGAACCACAAAGACTCTCTCTCTGTTTGTAAAGACACTGCCTGTGGTAGCAACCCTATGGTCAGTATGAAATATACCACTGGACAGCACGCCATGAAGAGGGCTGGGGGGAGAATGTTAGCCCACTGCTCAGGGCCTTGGTTTTATCAAAGGGAGAAGTCGGTCTGCAAGATTTTCTAGTCTCTTTGACAGTACACAGTTATAGGATTCTGTATTGGAAGGTAAACTTGGAGTACAGGCATAAATCCTACTTGTTTCAATGTCAAGGAGAAATGAGGGAGAAAGATGTCTATGCCTACATCTGAGGGAGGAAGTATAAAATCCGGGTGGCCTAGTAAAGACGAAGAGAGGTCAAGGCTAGAAGAAAAGAATGAAAATGAACACCCGGGCAAGTTCACCTAATGTTTAAAACCTGTGCTGAAGCTAATGGCACGGAACGAGGTCCTGTACTGAGGCTTTCTTCAGCAGGAGATCCATGGCACCAAAATCATGGTCCTTTGCATACAAATGAGTGTTGTTGCTGCAGTGGAGTTACTACAGGGCCTTATACTTCAGCTGATGAGAGAGCAGGCGAGTGCTATCGTAGAGAAAGCAAAGCAAAAACTGAAAAACTCAGAGACCTGGTCTTTGGGGAAGCAAGTTCTTTATTCCTCCATGACATTACTTATTCAAATTCATGGCAAGAAGCTCCCCAAGAGTATTTCCATTCGTGCATAGAGGGGAAATGGATGGGGTGGGAGATGGCAGAAGAGTGCCAAATGGCAGCCTGATTAGCTTCACAACCATGCTTTGGATCTGCCCAATTCTCTCTCACTTGGCACAGTTGTTGGGCTACACTAGGAAATCTGAGGGGTGGGAACTAGGAGGAGACAAGCAAAACTCTGCACCTGGAAAGAGAACCGGAATGGGGGTTGCAAGCATAGCCATTGTCAGCAGTTAGTGGGGAATCCTGTTTTCTTAGAGGGTGCATCAGTGTATATTGCAAGCACCGCAAGGACAAGGCCTGTGGTTCTCAATCACCCCACGCATTTCCAGGACCCAGGAGACGGTTTGGCATGAAATGAGTACTTCACAAATGTCACAGAAAAACTAAATAAGCTTCTGCGGACATTGTTCTGAACCTCTGAGATAATGTTCTTAGACTTAAATTCAAACATCTACCCCCCGGACCATAACGTATGTGCTGCACATAAAGTCAGCACATTTTCAAGATCAATGACATCTTGAAGTCAGCCATTAACTGCAAAAGTCAGAGCTGCTTAAGAGAGATATGGGATGCCCTGTTTTATCACAAAGGAGCAACATGGAAAACTATTCCTTGACATATATCCTACCAGTAAATTAAAAACAATAAGCAAATACCTTCAAATAGCTTTCACAGTGTGTTTTGTATGCTTTTCTCTTTGAATATTATTTATGAGAAATAATTTACTGATATTGTTGTTCCCCCAAATTATATACCAAAGAAAATTAAAAGCACTACACAGGAGGAAATAATGAATAGTAGCATTTAATTAAAACCAAAGTGAGTACAATCAATGCCTGTCTAATACAATAATGAGCTTAATTTAATTTTCACTTAAATGGGAAAAAAAGAGAAACTTAAATCAACTGCCTATGAATTAGATGACAGCAATTTTTAAAATGCAAGTTTTTCTAAAGCAGAGAGAATAACAATGAGCAAAACCAATGCCAACAAGCAGGCCCATGTCCATTTTGTGATAGAGTTAGAGTGGACAGTTATTAGCAGGACTATGTATTTTGAGCTTCAGGGGAGCACAATTAATTAAAAAGCAATACTTGAACTTTCTGATCTTTGGAGTCATCAAAAAATGAGACAAAAATTGGATTTCTAAGGTTGCCAGTTTGGAATCATGGCCCCAAAGGGACTGAACTAAACAAGTTACCGGTAGCAGGTGGGGGAGCTTCCTGTCCACTCTCCGCTGCATATAGGGCAGCACTGAGCACGAGGTGGGAGGGCACTGCCAACCCCGGACAGCTGTCTGGGGCTGTGACTGAATCTGCAACTCCGGGAACAGGATTCAGGTTAGATAATAAGGTGGGACTGTTTTTCCAGGTCCCAGTTTGGACTTTGAGAAAAGGTGGTTGCACCCAATTAGAACTGTGCTATTTGTGACTCCAACTGCAGCTGAAGAAAGGACTCTACTTCAGATGGCTAATCTGTGAAAATGTGAAATGGGAGGCAAGGTGGTTCAGTGTTCAGAGCACCAGATTCGAGGTTGGGAGTCCTGACTCTGCAGTTTAACACCTCTGTGATCTCGAGCAGATCACTTAATCTCGTTGAGTTCAGTTTCCTAATCTGAAAAATGGGGTTCACAGCAGATGATTCAGGAGGTGGGGAAACATTTGTTCAGTGCTTCCAATGTACCAGTCACGTTACTAGATAACATTATTTCATTTACTTTCCTATCCATTTACTAACCTAATTGTCATCTTACTGAGATAGAATCAGGGCCATAGACAGGACCAGACCCATCCAGCATCACAGTGTGTGCCTGTCCCCTCCCTGCAGGCTGCTGGCTATCCTGTGCTTGTTCCTGGAGCTCAACCCATATTCAAAAGCAAGAAGGACCCAGTGCAGTTGGAGATATATTGGTGTTCTCTGTCCTTTGTTTTCTTTGATTGCCATTTTTTGTTTCTGCTGGACTCTTCCATAATAGTTACACACACACACACACACACACACCACACCAACAGCCTTCCACATTCCGCCTGCCCTACTTAAACTCGACTTCATAGACACACACACACACACACACACACAGACACACACCACACCAACAGCCTTCCACATTCTGCCTGCCCTACTTAAACTTGACTTCATATCAGCAGGGATCATCTCATATGCAGTTCTGAGTAATCCCAGGACAGCTCTCCAGGCAAAAGTGTTGCTCTTTATGTATGGCTATGTGAAAGATTCAACTATGTTCAATTCTCTTAGTTTTGCAGGCTGCTTTTCGGGTAATTGACAAGTTCCTGTTATTCACTCCTTAGTAACCTGTCACCATGCTCTACCAGATGCCTACTTTCTGTTACATAAGTTGTGTTTCATCGTGCGGTTGTATTCAGCAGGATTCTGGGGTCACTCCCTCACCCCCCAACCAGAGACTCCAAACACTTGTGACTCACCAGCTCTCCTAAACATCTAATTAATCACAGAAGCGCTGAAGCAGAGCAGCACTAGTCCGGGGCATGTCAAGCAGTTTCCCCCGGCATGAATGATCACATCAGAGCTGCAGGGTTGGTGTGGGCCAGATAATATTGGTAAGAATCCAGATAGCTTTCATGCTCATACTTTATAAATTATACCTAGGTTGGTTGAAAAAGCACAGAATAGGGAAAAAAGACATCTAACATTTTTTTCTTCATAATTTACTCATGATCTCCACCTCTTACTTGGTAATACTGGTATATGGGGAGAACGTCAAATTGCTCAGACCCAGTGGATTCCCATAACCAGGGTGTATCTGCAAAGGGAGACGAGGGTGTGGGAAGTGGGAATACTAGTAGGCTTAGCAGGAAAGTGAAGTTAGGTCAGCATTTTTTATCCCAGCCTGGTCCTCCTCCATCTGGGAAGGCTGCCGTCCTTGTCCAAGCTCAGGACTTTGGTTTCATGAAGCAAAGGAGAGAATATCACTTTATTACCCAGCTCACCACCAATGATCACAGGGTCACTGGAGTAGTGAATGGGACTACAAGCCCTGAGAAGAAAAATCTGCCAAAGAAAAACTCACAGCTGGTCATCTTCAGGGATTTTTTTTAAAAAGTCCACTTAAAGAAGAATTAGAGATGAACTATTAACTAGAGCAGAACTATGCAAATGAATATGCAAAGGAGATGAAAAGAGACCACCGTTATTTATGTACATTTTTACATCTCATATTAGTCTGTGCATTTCCTTTTTTGTAAATTGTTGTGTTTTTCTTTTTTTAAATGGAAGGTCCCTTACTGGTCCTGCTTCCATGAGTGGCCACAACTAGGTGGGAACGGGGAGGGAACCAGGTCGCACTAGGAGAGGTTATAACCTGCAGAGGTGGAGGGACGAGGAAGGTCCAGGGGGTGGTGGGTCTGTTTGGCTACTGGGTGAAGGGACTGCCCTCTCCCTGCTGGGATCGCCCAGACCCTCTGGTCTGGCAGGAAGGGGGCAGTCTGCAACTCCCCTAAGATCTGGTACCTGGACATGGCGACAGGAAGGACATGGCGACAGGAAGCTGGTTCTGCAGGTGTTCTGGAAAAGGGTGTGGCCCACAGAAGAGAGAAACATGTCAATAAGGCTAAAAGCAGGCATTGCTCATAAACACGGGAAGGAGGGAATTCTGTAGGCAGCTGGGACTCAGGCGTCACATTACATCCAAGCAGGGACTCTAAACCCTGAGGGAGGGAGGTGAGAGGGAGGCAGGAACTTGTCTAACAGAGACTAAGATATGAGTCAGGGCCTCATGTATCCTGGAGCAAAGCAGAGCCTCGTATCAAGGGACAAGGGACAAGGGGGTAGAGCTGGCCAGGCAGCAGGTATGAATATCCCAGGATATGCAGTGTTTCTTAAGCTGCCCCTGCCTAAGTCAGAATTGGAGCTAGAGTGGGAAGGGGCTGAGCTTGCCATCAGCAGGGTCAGGAGACCCTGGCATGGGCAGTGGAGGGGCTAATGCCCAGCAGAGCCTGGCCATGGTCAGGTGTGTGCTCATGTGTTGCTCTGGCTCATTTGCTAGCATCCCAATGCCCTCAACATGGTCACATGCCAGATCTATGTGGGGGAGAAACAAAACTCAAACCCATTGTACACTATGCCATGGTCTCAGAGCGTGGTCTCTGCATCAGTAGCATCAGCCTCACCTGAGAACTTGTTAGAAATGAAAATGATCAGGCCTTGCCCCAGACCTACTGTGTCAGAAATGTGGAGTTGGGAGACAGCGATCTGTGTAAGAAGTCCTTCAGGTTTGTTACACTCAAGTTTGAGAACCACTGTAGTAGGTCAGGTGGTTTCCCTCTTCCTGTGTGTCATGGACCCCTGGGAAGTCTGGTGAAACCTATGGACCCCTCCTTAGAGTCATGTTTCAAATGCATAAAATTAAATACACAGGGCTGCATGGAAAACCAACTGTCCCCAAATACAATTCTTAACACATGAAAAATTATGCTATAATAATATGTATGCTTCTGAACACATTTAATAACAGCATCTCATGGCAGATCTAATATCTGTAAATGAGAAGTAGTGACGAGCGTAAACAGTATTTCATGATGCTGCAACTACTGTAATGAGATTTGTATTTGTGACAAAATTTCCTAGACTACCACTCCAGTAGATTTGTTGCCTACACTGACAATTGAAGAAATGCTAAATGCCCATTATAAGTAGTAAAAATAAAGATGTAATTTTTCCAGCCAAGTTCATAGGCCTTTCAATTCTATCCACAGTCCTCTAAGGACCCATGGCCCCAGAATTAGGACCTCTGGTATACGTATTTAATGAACATCATCTTTTTTATTCTTTTAACAATCTTATTCTTAATATTCCCATTTTATGGATGAGGAAATTGATGCTCAGAGAACTGAAGAAACATATCCAGTGTCTTACACAGCCAGTAAGATCGGCAGTGCAGGTAATATGCCGCTGTGCAAGCAGCTTTTCCCGAGTAATCCACTAGTTTCTCCCCAGTTCCCGGAACAGGGCCGGGTCCACAGTGTGTGCTCAGTAAGTATTTGCTGAATGAAAGCATACATTGCACTGGACTGACCGAAAGCCAAGCCTGCCTACCTCAAAAGTCCATGCTCCTTCTACTGCCCCCCGCCCTGTGCTGCTACTAAACGGGAGGTTTCTTATTTATCCTGATCTGCTAGACCCAACAGCTGAGCTCTGACTCCAAAATTCATGTCGAATGCACACATCATGAGCAACATTATCCATCAAAATTGGAAAACAATTCCACAAATTGAGGAGAGGAGCATCTCAGCAAGGAACACGAACGCCTCTGGTTTCTCTCGGACACAGTGGAGCCTGTTTCTGAAACAGGTTGTTGCTTCCACGTACCATGTATCCTTCTTTAACTAACAAATTAGGCAGGGCCAGCAGTGACGGATAGAGGAGATGGGGGGGGGGGGGGGACTATGGAGGGCCTGGGCTCTGGGAGGAATACAAAAGGAGGGAAAAGAAACATAGAAGGCTGCCTCCTCACATGAGCAACCACATTCTTCTCAGGGGCATTGCATAGATGTCTAATAGTCTTAACTAACCACATTTAATGTAATTACTTTTAAAGGTGGATCGAATGCTGAAAATTCATTTACATAACAGCAATTCGAATGCTTATAAATTATACAAGCAATTAAACCCTTAAGAACAAACGTATAGGCTATAAACAAAATATCCATCTAGTAGAATTAATCAAAAGCTGATCATGAAAAATTTCACCCTTGTCCTGACTGGAAACATGGTTACCATTCCAAATTACAGTATTGCAGGGTCAATCATATTCATTGGCAACACTATATTTAATGTGTTTCCATAACCCTTTCCTTCAGAATCAGAAATTCATTTATCTTTAGACTGTGCCTTCTTGGCCCAACCCATCATCAGTATGTGTTATGATGGTTACAGGTGTTTTGAAAGTATTGGATGACGTGAGGCTGACCCTGGGGATGTATCAAGAAATAAAATGCTGTCTCTGCCCTTGAGGAAAGAAGAGACAACAATTCAAGTCCTTGGTGGTTCAGATCAGAGTTGCTTAAAAAGAGTGGGGAACCCAACCGGTGTGGTTCAGTGGTTGAGTGTCAACCCATGAAACAAGAGGTCACTAGGTTCGATTCCTGTCAGGGCACATGCCCGGGTTTCAGGCATGACCCCCAGTAGGGGGTGTGCAGGAGGCAGCTGATCGATGTTTCTTTCTCATCATTAATGTTTCTATCTCTCTTTCCCTCTCCCTTCCTCTCTGAAATCAATTAAAAATATACTCCGTATTTTTAAAAAGAGTGGGGAAAAGGTATTAGGAATGGAATAATAGTCAGGACCTCAGGGTGAAACTCGTCATTGGCCTGAACTGGGCCCTATTCAGTTCTGGGTCTCTCCAGCCTGGCTCGGTGCGTGTCACTCAGTGAGTGCTTAGCAAAAGTTTTGATGACTTCACTTGGTCCAGTGATTCTGCTTAATAAGAATAAGGTCAAGAGTACAGAGGGGGAGCTGACGTCTGTTTATAAAGGTTCCTAACGATGGGTTTTGAGGTGGCCTGAACTCTGGAGGTAAGCCACGGCTCTCTGGTTAGACAGGTGCCTGTTGCAGATGAGATCTAGGCAAGTGTCCTGATTTAAAAAGTCAACTTCATAGTGGCAATACTGGCATCAGTCCTTGGCCAAATTTTAAAACAGATTTCTAACCAGATGGTTTGGGAGCATTTAGAAAAGAAAGTAGGAATCATGGGAAGCCACTGCGGGTAAACTCAGAATCAGGCTTGCAAACCAATTTTGTTTTCTCTTCTGCTAGTCTTGGCACACGGCAGGTTGGGGAGTAATGCAGTAGAGAGCATGCATCTCATTTCAGCTTTTGATGAAATCTTTCCTGCTATCCTTTCCAGTAATAAGATAGATGTGGAATAGTTGATAACAGTATTAAGTGGATTTACAGTTACTTAGCGTCAACAGCAAAGGAGTGTGGATTAATGCGTCTGTCCTCTGCCTTGTCCTGCTGAAGGTTTCAGCCAACACTGGGATGAGGACCGGAGGCTTGCCCATCAGAGTTTTAAAAGGCTCTACCCCAGTAGCTCACTCCTGAAACTGGTACCTCCAGATGCTAAAAGGACTCCTCTGGTCGATTGAGTTGTCTTGGAAGGGCAGTATGGGTTCTAGTCAGGACATTTTCTAGGTCCCTGCATCAGAGAAAGGTTAACTAAGATGATCTCTAAAGCTTTCCTGTTTGCTCTTTGATTCTTTCATGATCTGCAGGAGCAGTATACAATGAAAACATCACTAGCTTTCAAAACAGAACTGACTTCATTCTTTACTCCTTTGGCAGTCTCAGTTTCCTCATCTGTACAATGGGACCAACTCCTATTTCACCGGGCCGTGAGCAGATTACACAATGAGGCCTATCTAAAGCACAGAGTTCAGAGTAAGCACTGGATAAATGTTAGTTACCTCCCATCTTCCAGCACCCCGGTCTAGGGCATGCCCTTTGTAAGCAGGCTGAACAAGGCTCCTTGAGAGGTTCTGTGCAGCCCACAGAGTCCCTCTTTGCAAGGCCACCACTGTCAGGATTAAAATGGCCCAACACGTAGTGAAGTAGGATGCACCTTTGAAGGTCTAATCCTGGCCGAGCAAAGGGGAGGCAGCAGGGGAGTGCGGAGAGATGCTCTGGTCTCCCACTAACTTGTTATGGATCTTCAGCAGGCTGCTCAGTGTCTGAGAGAATTGTCCCAGGGTCCTCGAATAAGTAATATAAATACCAACCTAATGGGTTTGGGGAGGGTTCGTTAAGATAGAATAAATGAGATTGCTCAGATCAGAGCCCAGCACTCGAGGGGCTGAATAAATGGCAGTTTTAAAAATCATTTGTAATTAATAATAGCATCAAGAAGAGTTTCCAGCCTTTAACTCTTCAGATCTGGTATTAATCCATTTAGGGTCTCTGCCAATTGTGGGAGGAATACAGCTAAAAACACTTGAACAGAAGCTGCGGGAGAAATAAGTGATGAGAGGAGAATGCTAATACTGCAGAGAGCTTGCTTGCTAAACAGAGGGTGTGGAGAAGGCCCAGAGAGTTTGAGGGCTCTGAGATCTAAAAAACCAGCAACCTTTCCCATACTCAAGAGGGGTGGAACACTGGAGTAAAGCTTTGAATCCTAAAGGAGGCAGGTGGGAAGTGGGGGCTGGACAAGACTCCAACACAGGCTCTGTTCCATACAGGTCCGAGCTGACCAGATGGGCCTGACCCAACCCAACCTGGAACAGAAAGCACTGGGTCGGACCAGCTGGTCCCTCAAGTCATTCCAAACCTTAGGACTCCAGGGCTGCCTGGTTTTTGACATGCCATTACATTGGACCCTTCAGGTGCCTCAATAATTTTGTCTCAAGGCTGGAATCTCTGGATTGACTTAGTATCTAGTAAACTCCATGCTGTGTGAGAAGCTTGGAGCCTGTGTGTGTGTGTGTGTGTGTGTGTGTAGAGTCTCAGTTCCTTTGCTGGTAGAGCAGTTGGAGGTATTTTCTTTCTTTCATTGACTTATTCATTCTGTAAATATATTTTGCTCACTGGCTAAGGCCGACTCTATGCTTTCTGCCTTATTTCCCATAAATTGCTACATATTCTCTATTCCTTTTTTCTGGCATGTTTAAGAGGACAGGGTGGTTAAGTAAGTTCATATTGCTGAGACAGACTTATGGATTGTGCTGCGTATCCCCTGCCTACCCGCTGATCTGCTCTCGGTCCTTCTCCTCCCTGCTTTGTGCTGTGGGAGGCTGAGCTGTGTGGAGTGCAACCCCAGCTCCCTTGCTCTCTGGCTCTGGTTGGGTTTGGCCATTGGGTAGCATCACAGAGAGAGGGAGAGAGGAAGGGAGGAGAGTGGCACAAGGGAGCTTCCCTAGCTGCAGCATTGCCACAGTCTGTCTGTCACTCAGCACAGGTCACTGCCCCTCTCATGGCAGCTTTCTCTCCAACGCACTCTCCCTCTGCATTCTAGGGACCTGTCACCCTTGTCCCTTCAGGACTAGAGCCGGCATGTGGTTACTGGCTCTGGGCTACAGCTCTATCCTGCTCACGTCTTTGCATAGAATCTCCTTTCTTAAACTCACCTTAAATTACCCAATTTGAATCTACCATTTACTTCCTCCTGCAACCTTGAATGATGCAAACCATTTATTTCAACCTCCTCATGTCAACAGAGGAGGAAACTCAGGAAGTGACTCGTCCCAAATCACTCACTATAGAAGCCAGGATCAACCTGAAAAAACCCATGATGAAAACTGACCCAGATTTCCCCGTTTTCTTGTGTTTAGTCTTTTTTCTCAGTCCCTAGAAAATGCTATCAGGTTTCACAGTGTAATTAATTATGCAGGTACCTGCAATGAATGGAGCTATGGCTTAGCACATCTACTCGAGATGCTGATAAATTCAATAATGAAATGCACATTTAAGTTTCAGTTAAGAGCCAGACCTAGTTGAGGAAAAGAGCACAATCTACATTTTTTTTTAAAAAAAAGAGGGAAGCTTTATATAACTCCTGCTCTGATATCCCCTCTCCAACCTCCCCCATTCCCCGACAGATGACAGTTCTTTGTTTAGGAGTCTCATGTGGCTGCACATGTAGGGATCAAATGAAATAACTTATTTGAAGTATTTTAAAAAGTGTAACATGCTTCACAAAATGTGAACCATTATTGGTATTCTGCCTATAAATATTTGACTTGAGAACATATGCATGTAAACAGCCCTTTTGATTATTATCTACTACATCAGATCCAAGCCCTTAGGCAAAATGCTAAGGCCCTCTAAAACCTACTGCCTTTCCCCTAAAACTCCCTCTCTTTTTCATTATGGCAGTGTGGGCAGTGGGACTAATTCAGACCTTCTTGATTTGCATTCTGGTTCACAGTCACTGTGTATAGCTGTGCAGGCTGCCCCTGCACAAGGAAGCCACATCTGAGGCCTCACATCATAGATGCTGTAGATCTTGATTTTTTTTTAAAATGACAATTTAATAGAAAGTGGTAGTAGAATGGCTTGCTCTGTTAAAATTGGTATAATATGACAGTGTGATAACAGATGAAAATAGAATGCCTTGAGGAAGGCATTCTTGAGGAATGTCCTAATATAACCCTCTTCTAGTTTCACAAAAAGCAGCTATATGAGTTCATGAAAGTTCTTTAATTTAACCCTGGCTTTGTAACCTACTCAATGGGCATTCCTTAAGAATAGAGATGGCAAATATTTGGGACCACAACACTCTCTGCCCCCAGCTGACCCCAGTAACCCACCATGACTGTTTTTCTCACCAAGTCTGCATGTAGCCCACACCATGTCCTAAGCAACTATTACCAACAAACTGGGTTGGCGTGTCTGCTGACACCCATTTGCTGTCACTTCCCAAGAGGGTTGTTGTAAGGTTTCCAAGATGATGAACCTATAGCATCTGGAACATGAGAGGACTGTTGTTCTATGGGAACACAAAACTTCCACCAGAGCACTGGGAATGTTCTTCACATCTCGGGTTACCATTCGCTCTATTGTCACTACTGGGCTCCTACCTCTCTACCGACCCATGCTCTGACTCAAACATCTATCAAATACGAATGAAGCCTCAGTCTGTGTCAGACACTGTCCTTATGACCTGGAAGGCCTGGGCCCCAGCTCTGTGCACATCCTCATTGACCTCCACTCACTAGGCCCCTTCCCTCTTCTGTGAGCTCTGCACAGATCCATGCTCCGCTGCTCGCTACTAACCAGAACTTGGTGGTGATTTGTAAATCTCTGTAAAACTAATTATAACTTTTATGTGTCTAGGCCTGTATTCCCATCAAGAAGGCAAATCCCTTGAAGGTAGTATCTTTTTCTGCTCTTTAGGTTCAGTACTCGGCTCACATGGGAACTCCACAAACCATATTGTTTTGGTCATGTAGGGGCCTTGACAAATAAAGCATGATCATCTGTTATAACTAGTCCCTGGTCACCTTTTTCATATGAGGCTAAGAAAATGAATATAGCCATAAAATGATTATTGCTCTCCTGGTCCAGAAAGTAAATTTACATTTCTTTTTCTCTCTTAAGTCCAAAAAAACCCCACAAACCTAATTAAGAGCTCCTGATATCTTTATAATATTATCACTTATAATAAGTAATAAAAGTGTAAGTCAAAATGTAATTTCTTATGCCATTACTATTAACTTCTATAGGATTCATTTTTCTTCCCCCGTCCCCTTCTCATTTGGCCAAATGCATTTCAGTAAGTGCATCTAGGAGCTGAGAAGATGATAAAGAATTATGGGCCTCACCATTTACTCTATGCTCTCCTAATATTGCAGCCGTTTTCCTTCCCGAGGAGATGGCATTTTGACTGTGGGTGTTGTGATTAATGTCCAAATATGGTTTGAAAGTGGGAAGGGAGGCCTGGTTACCAGATTGGGGGTAAGGAGGAAATACCCTCCAATCAGTGTTAAGCTTTTCAGGCAAGGAAATACACATTGATGTAAAATATACAAAAACCAAAACAGAATATTTTGAAATAGAACCCTTTTCAGAAATCTAAAGCATGTGGGTTTGGGGCTACGAAATGCAGGGGAAATCACAGCAGCTTTTATACAAAAACCAAAACAGAATATTTTGAAATAGAACCATTTTCAGAAATCTAAAGCATGTGGGTTTGGGGTATGTGTGTGGAGGGCTACGAAATGCAGGGGAAATCACAGCAGCTTCCTGTGGCCTGATACCTTCATCTATAAAGTGGGAGTGCTGTCTCAGTGTAAATGACACATCTGATGTCACAAGGATTGAAACCAGGGTCAAAGGTGTGCAGGTTGGAAACTTCAGTGGAACACCCTGCTGAGGGGATGTCCCCCACTCTTCCCCCCAATCCAGCCTGGCTCCACTTGCCCGACTGGCCTTTGGCTCATCTGTCTAATTTGCGAGAAGGAGCTGCATGTGCTGGCAGCCACCTTGTGAGATAAGTGTGCAATGACGTTCTTATTCAGCCGAGGGCCTCCACTTCTCCTTATGAGTGTCTATCCCTCCTGCCAGTGGAGAGAATGTGGAGTTGGATCATCATTATAATTGAACTCAGGAGAAATGGTGTCACAAAGAGGTCAAGGACACAGATTCACAGGTCACTACATTTTGAAGCTAGACGATCACCCACCTATTCCAAATATCCATTTTGTAGAAAAGGAGTCTAAAACTCAAAATAACTCGCTTCACCCTCATAAAAAAGGCTTGTTATAAAGTTCATAAAGCTGGCCGGTGGCCATTGGGAGAGAGCCTTGCACATTTAAAGCACACGAGCTGACAGGCCTGCACATTTAAAGCAGGAGTCTTCCATTCTCAAGGTATATGTTTGTCACTCCAGTTTTGTGGCCCTTCAGATTCCAACATCCTCTGGACCTCCTTCTCAGGGGTTCTCTCCACATTTAGATTGAAGGTTGACTAGTTACACAGACACCTGGAATTTTGAGGTTTTTCTAACCACACATTTCCAGGGAAATGACTCCACCCATCTGGAATCCTCACCCACCCTTTTAGCCTATCTCTTCATCTGGCTTATTCATAATTATTGCTCAAGTAATAATTCCAAATTCCAGCTTTCTCCCTCCAACCTTCCTTCCTTCATGGGTGGGCTCTGCTTTTCCTGCAGTGAACCCCCTTTTCAATTCAGGCTCCCAGCCCTTTCCTTCCTTCCTGGCTGACTGACTGGATCTTCTGGTCTCCTCAGAGCTGCCCATCTACCGGCAAGCTTTTCATTTATTTGTCCTTGCTGACCAACTAAACCTTCCTCTTCACACTCTCTTCTCTCTCTAGTGGTTGATTTTCTTACTCATCTAACACTTGTCTCCACCTCGTTACCCTGTCACCATCGCTAGGGACATTTCACCATTCCACAAATACTTGACCTCACAGTTCTGGGACTTAAGTTTGGATGGTGTCCACGAGTCAGCACCACTCTTCTAGACCTTGCTGCTTGTCAATCATGATTTCAGGCTCAAAGATTCCTGGCTGGATACCTTTTGTTTTCCTTCATCCTGGCCTACCCTCTCTTTCTTCCAGAACCATCTCCACACACTTATGAACTCTATCTCTGACTTCATATCCCTCTAGTTCAGTGGTTCTCAACCTTCCTAATGCCATGACCCTTTAATACAGTTCCTCATGTTGTGGTGACCCCCAACCATAAAATTATTTTCGTTGCTACTTCATAACTGTAATTTTGCTACTGTTATGAATCATAATGTAAATATCTGATATGCAGGATGTATTTTCATTGTTACAAATTGAACATAATTAAAGCATAGTGATTAATCACAAAAACAATATGTAATTATATATGTGTTTTCCGATGGTCTTAGGCGACCCCTGTGAAAGGGTC
>NW_005371933.1:2569401-2600252 GCF_000412655.1 Myotis brandtii | reverse complement strand
TCGCTTCACTCTCGTAAAAAGGCTTGTTATAAAGTTCATAAAGCCGGCCGGTGGCCGTTGAGAGAGAGCCTTGTACACTAACTGGCAGGCTTGCACATTTAAAGCAGGAGTCTTCCATTCTCAAGGTATATGCTTGTCACCCCAGTTTTGAGGCCCTTCAGATTCCATCATCCTCTGGACCTGCTTCCTAGGGGTTCTCTCCACATTCAGATTGAAGGTTGACTAAGTTATACAGACACCTGGAATTTTGATGCTTTCCTAACCACACATTTCCAGGGAAATGACTCCACCCATCTGGAATCCTCACCTATCTCTTCATCTGGCTTATTCATAATTATTGCTCAAGTAATAATTCCAAATTCCAGCTTTCTCCCTCCAACCTTCCTTCCTTCATGGGTGGGCTCTGCTTTTCCCACAGTGAACCCCCTTTTCAATTCAGGCTCCCAGCCCTTTCCTTCCTTCCTGGCTGACTGACTGGATCTTCTGGTCTCCTCAGAGCTGCCCATCTACCGGCAAGCTTTTCATTTATTTGTCCTTGCTGACCAACTAAACCTTCCTCTTCACACTCTCTTCTCTCTCTAGTGGTTGATTTTCTTACTCATCTAACACTTGTCTCCACCTCATTACCCTGTCACCATCGCTAGGGACATTTCACCATTCCACAAATACTTGACCTCACAGTTCTGGGACTTAAGTTTGGATGGTGTCCACTAGTCAGCACCACTCTTCTAGACCTTGCTGCTTGTCAATCATGATTTCAGGCTCAAAGATTCCTGGCTGGATACCTTTTGTTTTCCTTCATCCTGGCCTACCCTCTCTTTCTTCCAGAACCATCTCCACACACTTATGAACTCTATCTCTGACTTCATATCCCTCTAGTTCAGTGGTTCTCAACCTTCCTAATGCCATGACCCTTTAATACAGTTCCTCATGTTGTGGTGACCCCCAACCATAAAATTATTTTCGTTGCTACTTCATAACTGTAATTTTGCTACTGTTATGAATCATAATGTAAATATCTGATATGCAGGATGTATTTTCATTGTTACAAATTGAACATAATTAAAGCATAGTGATTAATCACAAAAACAATATGTAATTATATATGTGTTTTCTGATGGTCTTAGGTGACCCCTGTGAAAGGGTCATTCGACCCCCAAAGGGGTCACGACCCACAGATTGAGAACCACTGCTCTAGTTCCTTGGATCCTGGTTTCCTTACCTTCAGCCTGGACTTCATGGACATTGGTTTTATCCATGTTCTTGCCTACCCCGAGGAGGCATGTCCCCCTGGCCTGCTGCTGGCCCTGTCTCACCCATTTTCAACTGGACAACTCTTTCTTCAGGTTACCAGGAGCTCAGCACTGTTACGTTTCAGAAGCCACTGGTCTCCCTGTTCACACAGGGACTCTGATCTCAGCTAGATCCAATGCTTTCTTCTCCAATTTGTGTCCATCCACAGTTCCTATAATACCAGCTCCACACTTGGTAACTTTTCTCAGTGTATTCTCATCTTCTCACTCTCAGCACTTGGTCTTGCTTCCTGCCTCCCTGAGGTGACTGGGCTGCCCACCAGGAGACCTTAAGCTCCTTTTTGTCCACCTTACTTTTTCCCGACACCTCCTCCATCTTCTTGTCCTGCCCTCTTGTTTTAAAGGAAAACAACCGAGTTGTCCAACTCATCTTTTCTAGCCATTCTAGATACTTTCCGAGCATTTCTCCTTTTCTTTCAATCCCTCTGTCTCTTGCTAATTCTTTCTCTTTCCTCCACTGATTCTTTAAAGTTTCTACCATCATTCTCCTTCATTATCAAATTTCAATGTCCATTTTTCACTCACTTGGTATTTAACCCTGTGTAGCCTCATTGCCATGCTCACAATTCTCTGAAGATGATATACAGGGGTCACCTACTTGTCAAACCCCAAGGTTTTGGTCAACTGGTATCTTCAAAAAGACCCTGGTTGGAATTCTGACCCTTCTTTTCCATGTTCCTAATTGGCCTGCTGCTCCAGCAAGTTCAGACCACTCTCCCCTTGGCCTCCTTTCCCTAACACCTCTGGAGTGTGTCCTCAGCACAATTCTGTGCCCTCTTTCCCTCCCTCTCTGGGAAAAGCATGTGTCCTCTCAATGATCCCTTCTCTGTGGAATGCTCCACTGCCTCTTCTGCTTAGCTCTCTCTGGAATTCTTACTAACCCTTAAAAATTGTTGTTGTTATTGTTGTGGTAAAATATACATAACATAAAATTTACCATCTTAAGCATCTTTAGTGTACACTTCAGTGTCATTAAGTACATTCACTTTGATCTAAAATAATCACCACCACCCATCTCCAGAACATTTTTCATCTTGCTAAACTGAATCTATACCAATTAAATATTAACTCCCCATCCCTCCTACACTCAGCCCCTGGAAACCATTCCACTTTCTGTCTCCATGAATTTGACCTCTCTAGGTATCTCATATAGTTGGACTTATACAGTATTTATCCTTTTGTGAGTGGCTTATTTCACTTAGCATAATGGTGTCAAATTCATCCAAGTTATGACATGTGTCAAGATTTCCTTAGTTTTTAAGCTGAATAAAATTACATTACATGTATGTACCACATTTTTGTGTATCCATTCAACCTTGATAGAGACTTGTCATTTAATACATTTTTATTGAGTTCCTCTGTGCCAGACACTGGTCTACACTTGACAGTAAACAGACATTGCACCTGTCCTTATGGAGTTTAGAGTCCATGTGGTGCCCTCATTGTTGGGTATGAGCCGCATCTCCCCAAATAGGAGTCTCTTGAGGATATAGACCATAAATGGCTCCTTCGGCAGCCAAACCCCTAACAGAACTTCTTGCTCAGAGTTGGTGCCCAGTAAACATTTGGTGAATGAGTGAATGAATGTATCCAATAAGTACTTGTGAATAGATGTTTCATAAATACATACTTTGAAATCTTTCTCTTGAAGTTTCATCTCTAGAGACTATTTGCAATAGAAGTTGCCTCCAAACACATGGATCACTCAAGTTTTTATTACTGAGAGGTTCCTGTTACTCCATAAATCTTGAGCTCCCCAATGTAAATTGCCATTGAACAAGCAGAACAACGACATGGGCATTCTTTTTATCAAGGGCCTAGTATTAAGACAGATTAACTTGGAGGGAACAGCACCGGCCTGGGTATCTGCCCCATCCCTCATTCTTATTGTGATTAATGAGATGGGGGACATACTTTTTTATATTCTGCCTGAAAACATATTGAGTTTATGCCTCGTCCCACATTGTTAAATATTGTCTTAGAATTACATTATCTCTTACACAGATGGATGAGCCTGGTGCTGTGTGTGCTGCTGACAGTTTTCCTGAAATGGAACCAGGATCGGTAAGGAAATTATTCAGCCGTGATTACAGCTGGAAAGCATGCAGAGGCCTCCAATAAAACTAGCTTGTACAGGTATGCAGTGAATCCAAAAGAAAAGGATTAACGCAGAGATGCAGAGATGCTGTAGACCAAGAACCAAGACAGTAAGAGGTAGACATGTCTTTAAGGTGGGTGGGAAACTAATAATATTGACATCTTGAAGAATTAGATCATGTCTTCATATTTGCCATTTGAGCACCTTAGCATTGTATAAGGGCTCAATAAGTATTTTCAGAGTCAAGGAACTTAACATTTTCCAACTATTTCTATATTTATTATTTTATTTTATTCTTACACCAATCTTATAAGATAGATAATAAATCATTATTCCCAATTTACAGGTGAATAAACTGAGATACCAAGTGGTATTATAAGTCACTCGAATCACCAGGGAACTGGGATTAGTTATCTGGACTATTGTATTTACATGCAGGGATTGCTCTTCTACTTAATTCATTCATCTTTCCAACCCATGTTTGTTGAGCAACTAATATGTTCTATACAGGTTCTGCACCTGATTTTGCTGAAGGTTGGAGGGATGGAGAAGACATGATCTCTTCCCTTGGGATATCACAGCTTACAGAGGATGTGGATATGAAAATGAATCCTTACCAAAAAAGTTGCCAAGAGCAAGAATAGAAGGAAGGGGGAGGGGAGCCCAAAGAGAGTAAACAAAGAACTTATATGTATATATGCATTGCTCATAAACACAGACTATAGGGTGGTGAAGGCCTGGGGTGGGGCGAGTAGTGGCAAGGATATGGAGATATTGGAACTCTTGTGCATTGTTGATGGGAATGTAAAATGGTGAAACAACTATGGAAATAGTATGAATGGGGATTCCTCAAAAAATTAAAAATAGAATTAGCATATGATCCAGTAATTTCATTTGAGGGTATATAACTCCAAAATTGAAAGTAGGTCTCAGGGAGATATTGGTACACCCAATAGCCAAAATGTAGAAGCAACTTAAATGTCCATCTACAGATGAATGGATATACAAAATGCAGTATATACATACAATGGATTATTATTCAGCTTTTAAAAGGAAGGAAATTTTGATACATGCTACAACATGGATGAACTTTGAGGACATTATGCTAAGTGAAATAAGCCAGTCACAAAAGAACAAATACTATGTGATTCCATTTATATGAGGTCCCTGAAAAAGTCAAATTCAGACACAGAAAATAGAATGGTGATTACCAGAGACTGAGGGGAGAGGAATGGGACGTTAGTGTTTGATGGGTATAGGGTTTCAGTTTGGAATGATGAAAAAGTTCAGAGATGGACAGTAGTGACGATTGCACAGCAATGTACATATACTTAACACAACTGAACTGTACACTTAAAATGGTTACGATGGAAAATTTTATGTGTATTTTACCATTATTAACATTTTTAAAGATTAAAAATAATTTTTTTAAAAAGTAAGAGACAGAATGGCTTCCAGAGGCAAATCAGGGGAGCAGGAACTCAATTTTCTCTAACGTTTCTGTGACCTCAGTACCCCACACAGTACCTGGCACTTAGGAGGGTTTCATGTTTGAGGGGTGAGCCTAAAAACTAAAAAGCAAGAATTTTTCTGAAGAAGAGCAGGAAAGGCAGGCCACGTTGACTGAGTCATGACTTAAGGTGTGTCCCTGTGACAGAATCAAGAGGCCACTAAAATCACTCAGATGACACTCCTGAAGGCCTGCAGGCCAAGCCACCTGCTGGTTATAATCTGGTATGTTGGTTGCCCATTTGGAGCTGCTTGTAGGCAGGGAACACACTGATTGGCCAAAGAGAGAAATCTCATGGATCATTATATGTTTTATTGGACATTTAAAAATTAGCTTATATGACTTACATATATGTCTTTTGGGAATGTGATTAGCCTGAATCCTGAGCATGTCTGGCCCTGCAAAACCGAAGGTGTGATCTAGAACTTGGTGAGTGCACTTAAAAATTGCTGCCCTGTAGGGCCTTGCTGACTTTCTAGAAAATCAAGAATCATTTCTACTATGACTCATCAGATGAGCCAGGAGAGCAGAAGGCGCAACGAGACTCTAAATGTTCCCACCTCTAGCCTCAATTAAGATCTGTGTGTGGACATTCAGATGCATTTCCTTTGCTAACCAAAGTGGTTGGAGCAGCATTAGAATCGCCTGCAAGCTTGTTACCAATGCAGATTTCAGCTCCATCCCGACCTACTGAAACGGCATCTTCACTAGATCCCCAGGTAATCCATATGAGCAGCTCACCTTGAGAAGCTCTGCTTCAGACCATCCAGCTCCGGTTTTCCGGGCTTGCACAGTTATGGGAGTCATCTGGGGTGCATTATTAGAGATTCCCAGGCTCCTCCCTTGGTGATTCTGATTCAGTAGGTCATATTATTTTAATGGAAAGGGAAAATCTCCTAATAGGACATGAGTAGTATGTGCAAATACCCCCATGAACCATCAGAGAAGAGAAATACTCAAGACATGTGTTTCTGGGACACGCACATTCCACAGCGCCAACAGTCATGTGCAGAAGGCTTTCTTGGAATGAAAGCTTTTAGAAAAAAGGGTGTTGATTTATGAATGTTTATAAGTAATGTACAGCAAATTTTGGGTAGTCACCATTTAAATAATTCTGACTTCGATCTTTACCAGCATTACTGATTTCGGCTTCATCTCTCTATGAAACATCTTCAAAACATCCTTGGTTTTCCTGTATACATTTTTAAAAGCTTATTTTTTAAAAGTATAGCCAAGATAGAAAGGCTTAAGGAGAACAGAGAGTCCTTCAACCATGGAGAAGGCTATTTTAAGAGTAAATTAGATAAGCAAAAGCTTCTGTACTCACTGATACAATCCCTTTCAGTCCCTCCTACTCTCATGCTTTTCACTGAATATAAACACAAAATTCTGAAAGAAAAGAGTCTTTCTACCTTCTAGGCAAGTATCTCATTCTGGGCCCTCATGAATCCTTGGGAACCTTCATTCATGAATCAATTCTTATCCCCTTAAACCCCAACTGAGTCATCAAAAAACAGTGACTAACCCTAAATTATGCAAAAATCAAGGACACAAAAGTGAAATCTAGTTCCAATGTATTTCTAATACAATAACATTTACAACTAAAAGAACCTTCTAGGTAAGCAATTATAATGCACCGTTTTTGGGACATTAGAGAGCCAAAAAGAAGGTAGGGTTGGAGAGAGACCTACCTTAAAGAGGGAGGGAGGGAGGATGAGAGGAAGGGAGGGAGAGAACTGGAGAGGGGGCTTTATTTGCAAGGCAATTGAAAGGTAGTTCTTATGTTTAGCAATTATGATCCATTTGTATTCCAGGTCTGGAGCTTATCAGAAGAAAAAAGGCCAAGGAGTGCGCCAGTCATCACTCCCTGCTCTAGGATTTCCATTGGGGTCATGAGTATAAAGGAAGCTCCTACATTGGCCTGGCCCGAAGTGACCACAATCCCTTGACAGTCCTGTGGACTTCCCTTGAAGTGAAGGGGAAGAAGCCCCAGGAGGTGAAAAGACAACTTGGATGAGCAGAGAGAAGGAGGCTGACCTGACTACCTCTTCTCCCACTAGTGACAAAAAGCCTGGGACCCCTTTAACTTATCCCTTAATCTGCTCCAGCAAAGATGAAATGTACCTAGTAATTGACATTCTTAAAGCCCCTTAAGAGTCCTTGGGGCAGGTGGTTGCTACTTTAAAGCATAAAAATATTAGCTTGGGAAATCAATCAATAAATAAACCAATATGTGCTTAGCACCATACCAGTTGCAAAGGCGTGCAAAATAAGTATAAACCATGCCCCAATTGGAAGGAGGCCGTGACTGCAGTGCCCATGAGCAGGCATTAGAACTCTGAAATAAATGAAAACTCAGAACTCACAAAGACCTAAACTCAAACCCCAGTTCTACTGCTTTGGGAAGTTGCTTGATTTCCCTGAGCCTTGGTTGTTTTCTGCCCTGTAAACGGAAATTAATAATACTTACTTCATACAATGTTAC
Organism: Myotis brandtii; assembly: GCF_000412655.1. Classification (NCBI taxonomy): domain Eukaryota; kingdom Metazoa; phylum Chordata; class Mammalia; order Chiroptera; family Vespertilionidae; genus Myotis; species Myotis brandtii. Next base: position 2,592,846 of record NW_005371933.1, on the reverse strand, counting down.
AAGTACTCAATATGTACAATATTTTTATAGCAACAATTCAATAACCAGCAGTGAGCAAACAGTCTTGGGGGAAACCAGAGACACCTACAGAAAACAATTTGTAAACAAAGATAACACTGGATATTGATAGACTAAGGAAACAAAGAATTGAGTATAGCAACCTACAGGCATTATGTGATCAGATGAGACACTGGAGTGTTATTTTGTAGTCTAGACAGTTTTATGGAGTAGAGAGAAGAAGAGAACAGCATGGGTTGAAGTCTCCTGGGAAGCCTTCACGAGGAAGGCAATTCATGAATCCGATCTCCATCCTGACCAGCGGCATCTGAGCCATGCGAGTTGGGCTGGGGGACAATGCAATGTGAATACGTGACCTTGATCTCTGCCCCTCCGGCGGGCGGCACCTCTGACCACCGTTCACACCTCGGCTCCTCCATCTGTCTATACATGAGCAGCTTCACTACTTTTACTCTCCCCTCTCTTGTCTTCCCTCTCTATTCTCTCTCTAGGTATTTTTCAAGTCAACTTTATTGAGGCATAATTTATATGCAATAAATGACATCCATTTAAAGGGTACAACATGATGAGTTTTAATAGTTGTTATACCATGAAACCATGCCACATTCAAAATACAGAACATTTACACTATCTCCCCTCCCTTTGCAGTCAGCCCTAGTCCGCCTCCCCAGGCCACCTCTGCCCGGCTCTCTGTCACTGTAGATCAGTTTGCATTTTCTAGAATTGTACGTGAATGGAAGGAAGCACACACCAAATGGTCTTTGTTCCTGGCTTCTCAATAGTTCCTCCTATTCAATGACTTGGCTTTTCATTTATTAAATGGAATCCTTTGAGAGCAAGAATTAAATTTTGACTATTTCTAATAGATCAGTATTTTGTTTTATTGTTGATGGTTTTGTGTACTAGCTAAGAAATCTTTGCTTAGCTCAGTTTGCAGAGATTTTCTCTTAGGTTTTCTTCTAGAAATTTTATGCAGCACGTCCTCACTTAAAATCAACAATAGGTTCTTGGAAACTGTGACTTTAAATGAAGCGATCTATAAGGAAAGCAATGTTACTGTAGGCTAATTGATATACATAAGAGTTAAGTTCCTGTGGCATTTTCTGGTCACAAAAACCTCACCAAATTTCTAAATAAAGGCCCCAAAACATTTCTAATATTAAACACTGAAATAAATGTGAGCTATACATACAGTTGAGAAAGATTAATAGAAACAAGGAAGATAATTCTTTTCCAGCACGCTTATTCTAGTTTAGGGTGGTGGGGGGCAGGAGCCTCTCCCGGCAGCTCAGGAACAAGGCCGGAACCCACCCTGGCAGGACTCCTTCCATCACAGGCCACTCACTCACACATACTCACTCAGACTGGGATGACTTAGATATCCCAGTTCCCCTCATGCGAACATCTTCGGGATGTGGGGAAAACCAGGGTACCCTGAGAAAACCCATGCAGACAGGGGGCCAACATGCCAACTCCACACAGACAGTAGCTCTGGCCGGCAATAGATTATTTTCTCCTATCAATGTTATAAAGAAATAATGTTATTGGAGGACACACTGTAGTTTAGATTTCACATTTAAGTCTATGATTCATTACCAGGTAATTTCCTAGACATTTTAATACACTTCCATTGGCTCCAAGGGCATGACAACATGCTGAAAAATCCTAAATTTTTTCTCCAGCCCAAATCTTTTCTCGGAGCTCCAAACCCATGTCCAGCTCCAGACCCGTGTCCACTGCTAAACACTCAACACCTTCGCACTGAACTTTGTACTTTCCTCTCCACATCTGTGCCTCCTTCATTTTTGCCTGTTTTAGTGAATGGCTCCATTCACCCAATTGGTCAAGGCAAAAATATCTTCCTCTCTCTCCCACCTATATCCAATCCATCACTAAACCTGTCTATTGCACCTTGTACTTAGATACGTACAAGTCTGTTCATTTCTCTCTAGACCTCACTCTGCAGTCAGGACTACCCACCTGCCCCCTGAGCTGCTGCAAAGGTCTCCATACCCACTGCTGCACCAGCTCCAACACACTCTCGATCCTGCCCTTAAAACTCTACATCAGCTGCTCCTTGGCTCTGAAGATGAAAGTTGTGATCCTACATGTGCCGGGTCTGTCTGTCCGCCTTTCACCCCATTCCTTTCTCCAGCAGGCCTCTCCTTACTCTCAGGCCCAGGTGCACCAGTTTTCCTTGATTTCCTAAAAAATGTCTTACCTCTTTCCCTTCAGGGCCTTCAGATGCTGTTCCCACTCCCAGAAGGAGTCTTGCCACTTTGTCACATGACCACTCCCTCTTCAGAATTCAGTTCCAATGCCACTTCTATGGGAAGGCTTCTCTGATCCCCACCTGGTTCAGGCCCCCCTCTTGTAAGAGCTCGCAGAAGCCTGAACTCCTCCACATGTATCACTATAGTAATTTTATGTTCATACATGTAACCAGTAATGTATGTTCATTCTCCCCTCTAGAGTGCAAGCTTCATGAGGACAGCAATTGTTTCTGTTGCTCCCAGCTCTATTCTTGCCATCCAGCATGGTTCCCTGCACGTAATAGAGGAATACTTAGTAAGTATTTACTGACTGACTGACTGAATGAATGAATGAATGAAGACAAAGAGGAGGGCAGCCCTGCATGGAAAGAGGAAAGGGGGTAGGCCTAGGGACACAATCTCACCAAGACAGGAAGGTCAGAATAGAATCCTGTGGTTGTGGGAAACACATTTGTTGATTTTCTTTCCGAATTGGGAATCAATAAATAATTTTCTTTCCCCAATCATGTAAGCAGACAACTAATTATAGCAAGGCTGGTGGGAATTGCATTGCTCTCATCAAAATCAACCTGTAACCAGCTTTAGAAGCATATGGCAAAATCGGCTCAGCACAAATGATGCAGTTGTAACTGAATTCTCTGGTCACAGCAGCTTCCTGTTTAAAAGCAATTAAGTTCAGGCATCAAAAGGCAAAAGCAAGAGGGGAAAGTTCAATTAGAGGCGGATATTTTCCCTCTAGAGCTTTTCTTCACAGGGCTGTGAGGGACCAGTGTAAGCCTGATTGAGCAGGCCTGAAAGGAGAGCAGGGCCAGTGATCTGAGTGGGGGCTCTGGCAGTGGGTTCCCACACAGCAGCAGAATGTAAGCAGACCTTGTTATTTCCATCTGGCCTCAGTTTATCCATTAATACATATGTATTCCTCCCTCCTCTTAGTGATTTGTTATTTAATTTCACCTATGAAGAGAAGGAAATGACTAAGTGCACTGCTGGGAGGTCTCCCCCTCCCCTCCCCCTTCCTCTCTTCTTCCCCCTTTTCCTCCCCCTTCCTCTCACAGGACACAGGGCTATGTAGGAAGCTTCTCACCATCTTGTGATGAAAGCTTATGATGGTTCTTCTCTCATTTTTCCCCAAACCAGCACTATGTATAGCATCCTCCTTCCAAGGCCTAATGGTAGCTGAATTAATGGGCCCACGTCTCTACCCTGTAGGGTGTAGTGTGTTCCTGAGTAGGCATCAAAGATGCTGTTTCACGTGGAACATGTAGAGGAAACAATCTCTGCTCACTGGTGTTTGCCTCTGTCCACCTGACATGTCACCTGACAAAGCCACTGGTGAACTCCCCTTAGGGCGGAGAGCGGAGCCACCTCTTCACATCTCTTTTGTAAAGGTCGTATCATACAGTGTGGTCATGGGCTCTGGAACCAGATCCCATGGGTTCAAATCCAAGCTCTGATCATTACTAACTGTAGTACTGTCAGCAAGTTCAGTGTCTCCACCCATAAAATTGGGACACAAATGATATGATACCTCACAGGACTCTTGTGATGATTAAATGGATAAACATAGGTAAGGGCACTTAAGTGCTACCCAAGTCATAATTATTGCCATTTTCAGGCAGCAGGCTGGTTAGCAGTGGTCCTTATGCGTTGTTTTCCATCTCTAGTCAAGGATCCTGCTGTTTTACTCCTTCCTATCCAGCACAAAGGTATAAGATACCCTGACTCATCATCTACTTCAACTTGGATAGCAGCACGGCAATATGTTTTAAGTTCTAATTGCTCAGGTAACAAACATTTACTGAATACCTACTCCATGTCCAGAACTTGTTTTGGACTTTGGGCAAAGTGACAGCACAGTGTATGCCTTCAGCAAGCTCAGACTCTGTTGGGAGGAATCGGTGGAAATGCCTATACAATTACGGAGTTTCCATGGGACTGGAGATGTTACTTGCCAAGGGCCTTAGAGGCTAAGACAGAAGGGATGCCCATGGACTGAGGTGCCATCCCCTTACAATCTTCATAACTGTGTATCTTGGGGCTTTGGGATCTGAATTACAGTATTATACAATTGATTTTTTAAAAAATATATTTTATTGATTTTTTACAGAGAGGAAGGGAGAGGGATAGAGAGTTAGAAACATCGATGAGAGAGAAACATCGATCAGCTGCCTCCTGCACACCTCCCACTGGGGATGTGCCCGCAACCAAGGTACATGCCCTTGACCGGAATCGAACCTGGGACCCTTCAGTCCGCAGGCTGACGCTCTATCCACTGAGCCAAACCAGTTATGGCTACAATTGATGTTTTATTTCTCTTATGTATCTAATGCACCATTATATCTCTGGACATAAAATTAAAATAGATGGAATAGATTCAACCACCTTTTACTGAGCACTGTGCTAAGGGCTTTCACATGCATTATAGTATTTAGCCAATTCTCTGTGAAGATGTCCAGATTTCTTCAGAAACCAGGATGCCATATGGAACACTTTTTTGATGGATGGAGTCCATTACCACTTGGGCTATGAGCCCAGGTGATTGAAAAAGCATAAATCAGGCAATTGTCCTGGTGTTGCCACGCTTTCCAATTTTTAAACCTTCTGCTGCTAATGGAGATATTAACTGACTCTTGATGATAAAAGAATTAGCTCATCGAATCACCACATCACCATCTGGATTGCAGCTCTTCCTTTTCACTGGTTTCCAGGACACTGTTTAACTTTTACACTAGAGAATGTTGGCTGGTGTCTTTTGTTTCTTTGTGTGTGCTTTATTTTACTACCAAAGGCTTCTGGCTGTCTGGTTTGTACTTAAACCTAGATTTCATGTGTGTGCCTGCTGTACAATGAGAGAGAAAGAGAATCTTTCCTCTCCATTGTCTCCTACTCCTGGCTGTCAAGCTCAGTGTGTCAATCAAGTTCCCAAATCTGAGCTCTTAAGATCTCACCTAGTGGGAGCCCTCCCTAGAGGGATGGAGAATAGAACGGGGCTGGAATGGGTTACAGGGTCCCCAGTTCCTTTCCTCAGAGTCTGACTACAGAGAATGAGTCTGAATAGTCATGAGGCCGTCTCCCTGGCACTAACCCCAGTCCCGTTTTAAATAACGTATCTAAATGTTAATGCACACTTAAGACAACAGTGCAGCTCATACTCTTCCCAAATTGATTCATTTTGCAGAGGGCCTGATACAATTTACTCAGTATAAAAATGTCTCTGGCAATTAGGGGAACAAAGGGGCAAAGCTGGTGGACCACAAGGATAACAAACAAAGCAAAATGATGTGAAAGCTGGGGACAAAATTGGATTTCTTTTTGAATCAGACATTTTTTGGGAATGTCGATAGCAAACAAGAAAGGCCTTCTTTACTTGCAAAAGAAACTTGAGAATTCTCCATCAGGAAGAAAAAGATGCCAATAGTGTAAGAAATGATTTTGATGAAATGCTCCGATAGCCTCCCTGGTTCCTGATGGCATCAATTTTAGAGTGTTTTGGGTTCAAATAGCAGGATGCAGCCAGTGGAGAGTGATCCATAGCATAAGCTTGGATCGCTCTACCATGCAGGAAGTGGTTGCTGAGTAGGCAGCAAAGATGCTGTTTCACATGGAACATGTAGAGGAGACAGTCTCTTCTCACTGGTGTTTGCCTCTGTCCACCTCACATGTCACCTGGCGGGGCCACTGGTGAACTCCCCTCAGGGTAGAGAGGGAGCCACCTCTTCACATCTCTTTTGTAAAGGTCATATCATACAGTGTGGCCATGGGTGGAGGTTTCTGATCACTGAAGAACCAGGACCTTGACCCCTTCAACGGTGAGACCACATTGGAAGAATGTGACTGGAAAATATGCTATAGAAGAAACTAAAATTGTTTAGCCTGGAGCAGGAGAAGTTAAAAAGAGACATGAGGCCTGGCTAGGTAGCTCAGTTGGTTAGAGTGTTGTCTCAATACACCAAGGTTGCAGGTTCGATCTCTGGTTAGGGCACATACAAGAATTAAGCAATAAATGCATAAGTAAGTGGAACAAAAAATTGATCTCTCTCTCTCTCTCTCTCTCTCTCTCTCTCTCTCTCTCTCTCTCTCTCTCTTCCCTCCCTCTTTCTTTCTCCCTTTCTCTTTCTATATAAAAATCAACAAAAAATGAAAACCATTCTCAATAAAGAAAAACTGCCTTGTTAGGATAAAGTAGGTTTGTTCTATGTGATTTCAGAGGAGAAACAGAGGATCAACTGGATAATGGTGAAATAGGATAAGGAACTAACATATATCAGTCACTCTGTTCAAATTATTCTAGGTTTCTTGTACACACTGTTATATTATTTCATAGGGAAATTGTGGTATTAAAAGCAATCCTATGCTTTAGTGCTAAGAACATAGTAAACACTCAATACATACGTAATGCTGAAATGATACTCCTCACAAAGCTCCTACAAGGTAGGTATTACTATTTGCATTTTATGGATGAGACGCAAGAGGCTTGAGGAAATTAAATAACTTTTCAGAGACATCCAACAACTTTCCCAAGGTTACAAAGTCAGTAGGCATGAGAGAGTTCTTCTTGGCTGCTAAAGCCGCCCCACAGTGGGATGGTCTGCTTTGCAAGGGGGTAAACTCCCTACTGGTTGAGCGAGGTGAGCTGAGGCCAGGTGAGCTTTGGAAGAGGCTCTTGCACTGGTTTGAGGTGGGGGTAAAGGAGTTGAATTCAAGTACTTTTAAGGTTCTTTTCTGCTCAGTGACATTATGACTGATATATGTTTTCAAGTTCTGTTAGCTACACTATGGCTTTACTCCATCTTAGCATAAACAGTCATGTTGGAATGTGAAAGTGAGAGGCAGCCACTGACGAAGGGCCAAAGACTCAAGGACCACGAACATATAGTGAAATACAGGAGTTTCTATTTTCACCTGAACTCTGGCTTTGCCAACTACCAAATTTCCTGGCTCAGTTCCACACACAATGAACCTGCTGCCACCAGCTCCCCAAGTCCAGAGGCCAGCTTTGTTAGACAAGGGGGCAGAAGGTTAGTCAAGAAAGTGGATAGACAAGTGAGGACTTTAGAAGTGGGAATCACCTGGGTCTGTTGAGAGGATGACTCTTCAATGGGCACCAAGAGGCTCCCTACGGAGAGTGATCGGCAGGGAGACTCCAGACAGAGCAGTCACTCTGAGGCCTGCAGGTAAACATCCAGTGGAATAATGATTAGACTTTCATGCACTTAGGAAGGAATTTTAGTCCTGGGAGAGGAAAAACACACAAACTAATGGAGAGAATATTTAAGGAACAGTTGGAAAGAAGGCAATTGGAATTCATTCTAGCTTATCTGAAAAGATAAAATCTCAACAGGAATCAGTGTGCTTAAGTGGGAATGTAAAGAGTAGTAAACTAAGGAGAAGGAGAAATTGAGGAAAAAATACCAAGTAGAAGTCTCTTGTGGAAGATTAGGAAACATACAGGGAGCATACATAGGAAATTACCTGGAAAATTGGAGGGGCTAAACGGATCACGGAGAGGGGGATCAGAAAGCATGGGAAGCACTTTATTTCAAGGCTAATGTGTGCCAGCATTTGCTTAGCAGTGTGAACAGTTAGCACTACAAATAGAGACGAGGCAGGCTGAGGACAGTCACTCTATCTGGGGTTGGGTAGAAGGAAGTGAGTTGTTATAGAGGATGGAAATGAAATTTTGGCCAAGAGCTTTCTAGATGCATTTTGTTTCTTTAAACCATATCTCAAGTTCTCAAAGAGTCCCTGGTGCAATTAACTTGGGGTTTTGTTTGTTTAATAAGCATTTCTTAAACACATGCTGTAAGTTAGGCACTGTGCTAGGCACTGGAGATACAGTGATCAATAATGCCCATCTCTATTCTTAGGGAGCTTAGTGGGTAAGAAGGACATGTAAAAGGAACACATGTGGTGCAGTGCTGAGATGTGGAACAGGCAACAAACGTTGGTGCAAAGGATGGTGCAATCAGGTCTGCTTGGCATGGGGCTGGGGTCTCAGGAAAGGTTTAGGAGCTAAGAGATTGTTTCTTGAAGGAGGAGAAGAATTGTACTTGGTGGTCAGGGAGGTGGGAGAAGGCAAGAGGGCTTGAAACAACTTGTTTCAACTGTGAGTAGATTGATATAAATGAAGTATGGGTCCAAAGGAGTGGGTAAGCCAGGCTCAAGAGGGTGGGGTAAAATCGGGGTCATGTGCCATGCTAACAAGAAGCTCAGACTTGCTCCTCAGTTTCGGGGTTCGCCAAAGAGTTCGAAACAGAAGATTAATAGCCTACAATGTCCGCTTGCCAGTTGTCTCATCAAGGTCTGGATGTGTTCCATTTGGGACTTCCTAATGTCCAGGAAGTCACAGAAGTCATTCTTCTCAAAGATTTCAAAGATCATTTCAACAGGTTTAACCAACAGTAGAACCTCATGTTCCTGTTGGGACTTCCTAATGTCCAGGAAGTCACAGAAGTCATCCTTCTCAAAGATTTCAAAGATCATTTCACAGGTTTAACCAACAGTAGAACCTCATGTTCCTTCAGGTGAACTGAAACTCTGAGCCAAGAAGTGGGGCCACAGAAAACAGCACAGCATGCAGCTCTCACTGCAGACTCCTTCTGTCCAACCTTCATTGGAGTGAGGCTTGGAGGAAGGCCCCAGGCCCTCAAGTAACCCAGGTGTGAATGGTATCAAGAAATATGTAGGCTACTAGCAACCTGAGCTCTGGTGCCTGGGCTCGGTCTGCTCTTGGTTAATAAGTGGGGCCTTCCCTGCATGCCCTCCCCTTTCTGGCCACTGTAGACTTACCCACTGGCAGAGGACAGCTATCAGTAATTTGAAAGTAGTAGTGGGAACACTCCTTCTAGGAGCTTAGTGATGTAAGATCCTCTCAGGAATAAACACTGCGCCAAATCCGGTGTAGATTTTGTAAAGCCCTTTAAATGTGAAATCCCGTGGTTGATATAGCTCTTAACTAAAGCTCTGAACCATAAGAAAATGCATTTCTGCTATAAAAAGCAAGGAATTTAGCTGAATGTGTGAGTGTGGCACTATAAACAAAACAAAGCGGGGAAGAGAAAGCACAGGAGCAGGTCAGGTAATGAAAAACAGGGAGGTGTACTTGGAGGCTTAGAGCGAATGCAGGGCTGAGCTGAGCTATTAAGCAGGTCATAGTGTCTCTTTACGGTGTGCCATCAGTACTGGTTGCCTACACTTATTTTTATTGTAAATAAAAGAGCTGATGATTCCATCACCGATTTGGCTTCTTCACCACAGAGACCTGCATCAGCAGGCCAGGGGGCTGGAATGGCACAGAGCTGCAGGAGACAGGGGAGCCAAGACCTCGTTCTCCAGTGGACTTTTTATAACTTTCTGGAGGGCCAGGCATGAGGCTTTCTAGTCCCTGCTCTCAGGGCTGCCTGCTCACCACAATGTGTTTCTTCTGTGGGCCAAGGCCTTAGAATTTTGCCCTTTACTTAGGGTGGAAAAGATTACATATATACCATAGAAAAGATGCAGCTGGGTATTTATCAAGAACAAAAAGGTTAATAATTATATATAAATAATAATATGGTCTTAATCTTTGGTTGATGATAGGGAGGCCCACAGTGGGTGATGAGGACTGGACTGTGGAGCTGGACTGCCTGCGCTCAAATCCAGCCTGTTCCTTACTAGCTGTGTGACCCTGGGCAGGCTATCGAGCCTCACTGAGCCTCAGCCTCCCCTGGAAGATGCAGGGGATAAGAGCGTCTCCTTCACTGAGTGGTGATAAGCATAGTGTTAAGTGAGAGGACTCGCAGAAGGCACTAGAACAATTCTTGGCACCAGAGTAAGCACTAAGTAACTATGATTCTTCTTCCTCGCTATGGTCTGAATATATCCCCCAAAGCCATTCAAAAACACCCTAAAGGGGCTTGTCAGAGGAGACATTGAACTGGGTGCTGAAAAGTGAGTAAGGGTCTTCGGTGTAAAAGGTGGTAAAGGGCAATCCACCAGGAATAACAAACTTTAACTACTCTTCCTGCAAAGTGGGGGGAATGGGGGGATGACAGGAAAGTCCTGGAGTCTAGACCAGTGATGGCGAACCTATGACACGCGTGTCACCTCTGACACTCATTTTTTTGTTTGATTTTTCTTTGTTAAATGGCATTTAAATATATAAAATAAATATCAAAAATATAAGTCTTTGTTTTACTATGGTTGCAAATATCAAAAAATTTCTATATGTGACACGGCACCAGAGTTAAGTTAGGGTTTTTCAAAATGCTGACACGCCGAGCTCAAAAGGTTAGCCATCACTGGTCTAGACCAATTGTAACCAAAAAGTGGGAATAGCTTGTACTTTGAAATCTACATATACTGGGGTGGAAATTTATTGCACACATGGATCACCTATAGGAACTTGGAGTCCTTATATGGGAGGAAGATACTACCAGAGAGAAGGAGAAAGTGAGGGAAGTGCCTGAACCCAGGGCAAAATCTTTTGAGCACTTGTAGCAGGACATTTGCTACAAGAAGAGGTGTGAGAGGGATTTGGGGGTTGTCCAGGGATGAGACTTTCCTGTTTGGACACTGCCTTGGTGGGGAGGGAACACAAGCTGGTGGCACATACACACAAAAGTGTGAGCACTCAGAGAAATGGATAGGGGCAGGGGAGCTGAGTGACAAACCCAAAGGATGGTGCAGACACCACATACGACCAACTTTCTCCAGCTGCCTACCCCGGACACACATGCCTTCTGTTTGTGGGATGCCCTCCTCTCCTCATGCACCTGACCACTCCCTTTCCCTTCAGAGCCAGTTCGGATGTCTTCTCTGGGCAATCCAGCCACCAGCACACTCAGCTGTGCAACTCCTCTGCACCCCCGTGGCACCCGTGCACACATGCATTACAGCCCTTTCCCCATGGCATCGTACTGTCCCTTGTCATCCAATGCAAGCCTCACTGTTCACCCCTAAAGCAGGATGAGTCATCACCAACCAGTGCCTAAGACTCGTAAGCAATTATTGACACAATACATACTGCAATGAATGAGTGAATTCCTTGATACCAGTGGTCTCTCGCCTAAATTCCTCCACCTACTTTCAACATCGCCCTCCACATTGGAAAGTGTCGAGGCACAGCAAACACTTCTGAGATGAGAAGTGATTGTTGTCTCTATGCATTTTGACCTCTCTTTGTACACAACCTATATTTATCATTATGGGATTTGCCAAGATGTCATTCTGACAAGCCACAGGGTTACAGGTATTCACAATTCTCTCCTCTTCCTACTGTTCAATCCATCAAATATCCAGGGCAGAGTGGGAAGACGAAAGCGACTGGCTTAAAAGAGCCCACTACAGCCCCTGGGCTGTCACATCTCGAAGGTCAAAGCTGGCAGAAGCCAATGGTCTTTTCATTTATTTTTCCTGACGCCCATCAATGAAAGCAATCGTGAGTAAAAGTTGTACCTGCCAGGAAAGGAATTGTCCTTTGTACTTAGTGGCAACCTTCACAGTTCAGGTACACTCTGACAGCTGCTTCCTGAGCCCCAGGGAGGGCTATACATCTATCCCTGGGCCCCAGCAGAAGGCGGGTGAAATACTTTTCATCTTGTCATCGATTGAAGACTCTTCTGTGATCTTGAACCGGGATTTAATTTTTAGATCCAGAGCTTATGTTTGAGAAGAACTACCATTGTAGAACTACCATAAATTGATCTGGTGTTTATTCACCTAACACAGAACACCTACTATGTGCTAGGCGCTGTGCCAGGCTGTGGGGAATAAGATGTACAAGCTGACGTCTTTACCTTCAAGGCTTTTGGTCCAGAGTTAAATGACCAAAAATCAGATGGTCTCTTGAAAAGGCTTTTTCTGACTGATAAGAATAGGTCTCAGTTTTCTCAGAGCCAGGCATGATACCAGGGTTCAGCTGCAAGGCCTGCTTGGGGAAATGGCATGAGAAAAGAAAAAAAAGACTCAAAAGATCTGTGTTCCCCTGTGTGTTCCCCATGACTATAAGCAAATTACTGAGACTCCTTGTGATTCAGTTTACTCATCTGTAAAATGGGGAGAATAATTTGTGGGACAGACAGCAGTGAAGATGAAATGAGTTGATAGACGTTGATGCACCTGGTAACCTGAACATGCACTATGCAGATACTCACCATGAATTTTAACATAGCACCTGCCTCCTGAGAACACAGAAGAGGCAATGGCTCTTCTGTCAACCTGGGACCTAGAGGAGAGTCAATACGTGCCATTCTAAAGAACAAAGATGGGTGGTGGATGGTGGGTGGATGGAGGCTCCCTCTGCTCTAAAAGATCTGGGTCTCTAGTCTACTCCGTACTCCTCTCAGGACCCTCTGGCCTTGAAAACCATAGTCTTTTGCAGAGAGGATAACAGGTGTGTCCCGACTAGACCTATGGGTGGACACCAGACCTATACACGGCCTTAGATCTCCCCCAGCCACCCATCAATGGGGGCTGCACAGGCAGGATCAGGCAAGGGTTGGAAAGCCAGTCACAGCCTGTCCACCTATGTGAGGGAGAAACGACTCCCCACCCTGCAATCACGCCCACCTCATCTCTTCAAGCTTTCTTCCTAACGTTTCTCCTTACTAGTTAGTAAAAGGAAATAAGAAAACTACCAGCTTATGTTATCGACCAATTCAAGCTGAGATGTTAGCCATGATTCTTAATTTTCAATGTATACCAGTTTCCCTGTGGCACTTTCGAAAATACATATGTCCATGCCCCTTCCCAAAACTAATAAAATCAGAATCACTTGGGATGAGATCAGCTCTATGAATTTTGTAAAATGCATGGTTCTGATTTGTTCCCCCAGAGCCTGAGATGTACCTGATTAATGGCTTGAAGTCCAGGTGCTCTAGAGAGAGACTAGCATGTTAGTGGTTGTTTCAATGTTACTACTCACAGCGGGTGAGAAATATGGTAAATCCTGGCATAGTCAGCGGGACTGGAACTTTGGGGTCCAACTTAGAGAATACAGGTGGTTACTCCAAGAATGAGGGGTGCAGAATTGCTACACTTGGCTCTCCTCACTCCCCCACCACCCAGAGCAGCCTGGAGGAGGCCAGCCCTGATTTAATCCTCACAACCACCCCATGAGGTGGGCCAATTATTACCATTTTACAGATAGGAAAATTGAGACTTATAGAGATTCAAAGACTTGCCCAACCTCCCAGCACACTTAGGACCCAAGTGTCATGACTGCATTACGCTCAGAGAACTCCTAGCTTCACGACTGCCCTTGACAAGCTTGGGTCTTCATGACTGTCCCCCTGCCTGAGAAGTCTGCCCTTGACAAGCCTGGGTGTGAGTGTTAAGGTTTTAAAAAATTATCTTTAAAGCCTTTGAATGGCTTTCTCTTTTTAGTGTAAATCACCCGTACATTAAAGCCCTTATTGTATATTTATCAGTGTGTTATTCAGACCAAGGGGAAAAGGAGAGAAGCTGACACTGTGAATGACTTTGAAAGTGAGAAAATGCTGGGCCTGAAATTAAATCATTGCGACACTGCCACTCGAGGGCATCAATTTCAATAAATGATCACCTTCTTTATATCCGACCCGTTTATCATGCAAAAAGGATGCAAGGAGGACTTGGGCTGAACAATGTTGAAGGCCACAGGCCTCTGATTTCCCACACTGGCCAGACTTGCCACATTGCTCTGGGCCAACTGGAGTTAAACCCAACGTAGCTTGGCAAAGGCAGTCGGACATCTTTTCAGAAGCAAATTCCTCGTGGCCTCTTTCCATGTTGCCCTATCCTGAGCCTCTTCCTCATTAGCCGGCTGAGACGTGCTGGTCTATTCACAGGAGACTTCAGGGTCTGTACACTAGTGGCAGAAAGACTCTGTGGGTCAGTGAGGGGTAACTGTCCTGTTTGCCAGAATGGTGGGCAGGGGCAAGAGCGGAGTCTGGGCGGGGAAAGTCATGTCCTGCTACCCCAGTCCTGACTGGCACCCTGAGAGGGTGTTGCTGATACTGTAGGATGAAAGAAGGAAGCAGAGAGCAGCTGGGAGCTCTGTTTAGAAGGTAAGAAGCCGAGGCTGGGAAGGGCTGTGGTTGTTCCATAGCCACGCTGCAAATTAGTGGCGGAACCAAGGCTGAAACTTCATCTCCTGACACCCTTTGGGTTGAATCACTTTGCGTTAGATTCCTCTGGCAGGTCTCCCAGTAAGATTGCTGCTGGTTTTACAGCTGGGGTCTTGGGTCAGAAGTGACTGGTTTACATAAACGTGGCAGCCATGTGAGAACCAACACTGACTTTGGGTTGTCTTCCCCTGGGGAGGTTGCTGCAGATTTTAGTCTAAGGGCAATAAGTGTCAGGACTTCTAGATACTGCTGCTCAGCCGGGAGACAGAGCACAGGAGGGCTGGGCTCCGGAGTGTGCACTCTGACCTTCATCACATCACATCCTGCCTCTAGGCTTGGTTCCCCCCAATCAGGAAATCATTGGGGAAAAGGGAACTCAAGTCTCCTCTGAGTGTAGGGTTGAGATCCTGCGGAAGGTGAATCTGTGTGCCGAGGACACTCATTTTTCTACCACCTTCTGGATCCAGCCGTGTTTGTGCTAGAATGGCCCTGACAGCTTATCTCAGCTCAAGTCCGAGTATCACCAAATCCTATCGGTTTAAAACACCTTTTCAAGTATTCAAATGATTGGCAAGTTCTATCCTCTCAGGGCCCAATTCTTCCCTCCACACCCTGTGTAGTCTGGTCATCCATGATAAAGTCCCCAGACACCCACTGCTGCAGGAGAAATCCCTGTGCTCGGAGAGGAAGAAGAGTTTGCGATGGATGTCCTGGGAGGAGCCCTGGAGAGTCGCTCCTGCAGCTGGAAACCCCACCAGCCCCTGAGTCTGTTTCTGAGGCCAGGAAGGCATGGGCTTCACACTGCTGGGCTGCTCTTTCTGAAACAGCTTTCCGCAGAGAGGCAGGGACATGCAGGAGGCAGAGCAGGAGCTGGGCATCCTGTGCTGGCTCTGCTGGCGCTGCTCTTAGCTTAGCCTCTCAATATCTCTGGGTCCCAACTTGAAAACATTTGTACAAGCATGTGCTGCTGCTCGCTTGCCTGTGTGTTCCGTACTGGGCTGGGTGCTCCCTGAAAGCTGTGCCTGTGCTGTCTTTGTCTGTTCCCAGCCCCTATTATACGGGAGGCGCTCAATCCATGGTTTTTAAATAAATGTATGCCCTGGAAAGCAGCTAGCACATATTAAGTGTCTACTATAATTGGGCAAATTGTGAGACATTTTCTTTGTGCCATTTCACAACTCACCGTATTAAGTAGGGTATTATCATATTCATTTAATTAATGGGAACTTTGTGGGTTCTAATTTTTAGTTAAGATGTCCTATCCTGTGCCTGCTGGATTCTGTGGCCAGTGGGGCTGGGCTACTGGACATCCCATTTCTCTGCTTCCTTGCTTTTGCGGCCATTCTGGCTGGCCAGGTGAGCAGGTGAACATGCTGGGCACTCTCTTTGTCATCTGTGCCCTAGGAGATCCTGGCCAAAGCCAGGCCATTTTGGCAGACATGTGCTCACTCTGTGATTCATTAGACCTGCTGCTTTCCAAGAGGCGGAAGGCAGAGCTGCTGGGATTCCCCAAATGCCTTCCCTGACGCCAGTGCCTCCAAGCAGGATGCTGCTCCCCATGACATTGTCTGCTCACAACTCATGGCTTCCGGGGACTGGGTAGCCTCTCTGACTTGTCATTCCTCAGCCCACGCCTCTGTGTCAGGCTCTCCCAAGATGACTTTGCTATGACAACTTCTTCCCTTATTACTATAAACACTGAATGTCATTTTCCAAATAGCAGTCCCCAAGCCACCATGTTCTGTTCTAAGAAGAAGCCAGCCTCATTTGTAATCATCCCTGTCACCATCAGGATTTCACTGTGTCCCCCTTGCCACACTGAGGATTGTGCTGTTGGTGTCATCTCTGACATTAAAAGGGGTGAGCTTCCAAAGAGGCAAACTGTCCAAGATCTCAAAACCAAAGGATTCTTGGGACTGACACTGACCCATAGTCAGAGAACAGACAAGTCTCAATCTTTTGTGTCAAAATTCTCAGCAGAACAGAGCCAACTAATGTATTAATGGCCTCTTACGTTTGCATCCTGCTCAGTGTGTACAAAACCCTTTACACCCTTTATTGCATTGACCCCATAGCAACATGTGAGTAGGACCAGCATCATCATCCCCATTTTACAGATGGGGAAACTGAGGTTTGGGAGGGGATGGGATTTGCCTGAAGTCATAGAGCTCTTTCTTGGAACATCCTTTGGTGGACCACCAAAGGCTGGCCTTTGTATCTTACATGCCTCTATAATTCTGATAAATAAAAAATAGCCAATAAATGATTGTTCATTGCCTAATGACTGAATTGTGAACTATGACTTACATTCAGGGCTTTGATTCACAGCATAATTTTTTTTCTGCTGCACCACTGTGAACTAATTGAGCTTTTCCAGCAATGGGTAAAAAGGTTCAGACCCCCTCCACTTTGTCTAGTCAGTGACCTTGGGCAAGTTATTTGACCACACTGAATTTCCTCATCTATAAAATGGAAGCTAATACTAGCTTCTGCTTCATTGTGTTGTTTAGTATTAAATTAAAAAAATGCATGTAAGGTGTATAGCGGTGACTGGCTAGCACATCTAGGAAGTGCTTAATAAGTATTAGTAATAGTTATAGTTATTATCATTCAAGGGTAGGGACTGGGCATTACATATCTTTGTAACCCAGGACTTGGTACAGCAGTTGGCAAGACACTTGATTGTAGGGCTCAAGACACTTGCTGCCAACACACACTCATCATGTGACATGGAGCAAGTCCCTTCCTTCTCCTGGGTCTCAATTCCAGTTCCAACACCTGTGAACTGACGAGGGTGAACCAGATAAATCCCATGGCTCCTCCCAGATTTAAAATGCTCTGGTTATTTCAGTATTTCAGTGGTTCTCATTGGGGATGATTTCATCTCCCAGGGCACATCTGGCCATGTCTGGAGACATGTTTTTGGTCACAACCACGGAAGGTGCTACTGGCATCTAGTGGGTAGAAGCCTGGGAAGCTGGGGACCATGCACAAGACAATGTTGATGAAAAGAATTATCTGGCTCTAGCTGTCAATAATGCCAAGACTGAGCAACCCAGATCCAGCTCTACACAAATACCCAGAGCTCTCTGAATTGCTGGACACGTCCCTGTGTACTACAGTTTGCCAAGATGCCCATGGAAGCAGCATTCCTCCATACAGCAGAGAAGTCTATGGATCTCCCCTTCAAGAAATTACTAAACAGTCCATACAGCTTTACTGAGAAAGCAATAGGCAGAACCCACCATCCCCCAGCCTAGCACACCATGGAGGTAGAGGATGGGTAACATCTCGTTCAGATGGGAACCCTCTGCAAGGTATTTTCTCAAATAAGTCCAAAGTCTAAGCTTTGCTAGAAATTTGAGATCTTTCTCCTGTAAACATGCCATAAAGAAGGATCTCTCATCCTTATCCTATATAATAAAAGGTTAGTATCCAAATCAACCAAATGGCGGAACAACCAGTCGCTATGATGTGCACTGACCACCAGAGGGTAGACGCTCAACGCAGGAGCTGCCCCCTGGTGGTCAATGAGCTCCCACAGGGGGAGTGCTGCACAGTGTCACCACTTCTAGAGGCACACTGAATCAGGAAGTAGGCAGGTATCTTCTAGAGTTCACTGACATGAGTATTGGGTGTCACTTCAGTATTGGGTAAGAGGTTCTAGAACAAAGGTTGTTCCAGTCTCTACTGATTTGAGAATGATACTGTGTGGTCTCCCTGATCAGTTCTGCTCTAGGTCCCACGCTCCTGCAGGACCCGCTAGGATGGCTACAATAGTTTGCTCTTTCCCTTCCCACCAAAGTTCTGCTAATAAAACCCACTTTCCAGCACATTAAATTACTTTCATTTCGGCCGTTTAACACTCCCCTTGGCTGTTTTTCCTTGGCTCTGTCTGGATTTTGGGAAATGAATATCTTTAACACCCACTCATTAAATGCCCACTCTGCCAGCTGCTCCTCTGGCCTCTGGAAGGCCACCAGCCTGGGCAGCCAGAGGGCCCCACAGACCAGGGCCCGAGACACTATCCAGAGAATAGCAGCAGTTATGGCTCAATCTGACCCCTACCCATTAAAGAGCAATTGTGAGCTTTAAGTAGATGTCACAGACTCTGAACTTTTTCGGCCAAAAGCCAAGTTGTCTTCAATAAAATAGATCTGGAATGGGCAAGGACTTACCCATGCTTCCCCGGAGTGGGTACCAGGAGGATCTCTCTTCCAGCCTCATTGTGGGGCAGCAGCTGGGCGACGTACCTCCCGGAAGGCTGCAGGTGCCTGTGCACGGAGACGGCCAGCCTGCAGTGCTCACTGCTGCTCCTCATCCACGGGCTCAAGATGGTATGCTTGGAGTTTGCTGAGGTGTTGAGGAGGAGGAAGGAGCCTGCCAAGAGACAAGGAAAGTGACTCTTCAGATCTGTCCAGACAGGTGGACCAGCAGCACCTCTGCAGCAGGTGTTAGAGACCAATGGCATCAAAGTCCGTGATGCTGGAGGCCTTTACCACTCTCTGCACACACCGCCCTCTTCCCCATCTCTTCCCTTTGTAAAATCTAAAACCTGATGTAAGAGAATGGTGACTGAGGACTGGGGCTTTATAATCAGGCACACCAAGGTTCTCACCTTAGCTCCTCTACTTAGTAGCTCTATGTCCTTGAGTCTCAGGCTCATCACCTGTAAAATGGGAATGGAAACCTCTATTTCAAGGGTGGATGCAAGGATTATGTGAGATAATCCTGGAGAGCATTTCACCCAGTTTTAGGCAGGGAGGAAGCACCTATTAAATAAACAACGATTTGATTTTACTGTCTTCGAAGTTAAAGTAGAGATGACAGCTCACAGATTCTTTGCCAGCCAATAGGTACAATTAACAAAATCCCCCATAGGAAACAGGGGAAGAATAGTGTGTATTACCTAATCCTCACAGGGTGAACAGTTAGAAACCCAACCCAAGTGCTAAGACATTCTTATAGATTTACATACTGGTCTAGGGGGACAGTCTAACCGAGTTACTCCCTCCATAAATGTGCCTAGTGGAGCCAGGACATGAGTGCCATCTTGTGAACATCAGTCTAGGGTACCTCCACACCCCAGAAACCAGGACTCTGGCATCTAGGCCACCCTTTAGGTCACAATTTAAATCAGAGCTGACTAAGTTCTCCATGTCACATTCAAGCCAGCTTGAGTTTCAATTTATTGTTGGCCAATTCAGTTTCCCAGTAATGTATGCATTAGCTCTCGGTTCTCAAATAGTTATGACCGGCTCAAGGTTTTCCTTGAGAGGCGTGTGCTTGGGAAGGAAGTATTTGGGTCACTTATAAGGTAGTAGTTAAGATCCTGGCTCCTGCTCCTTTGCTTACTTGCTGAGTGAACTTGGGCAAAGCAGTGACTTTCTCAGGTTTCAGTTTTCTGTTTATCAAATAGGGTGAGAAGGGTTGGCTGAACCTATAAATCTCTGAAGATTCATTTCTGCTCTCGGGTCTATGAGCCATGTGAATTTGCAACTGGTCTCCAGAAAGAAATTCCTACAAACTCATCACCCCCACGCCCACCCCCACCCAGTGCTGTGCCTGTGGCCGAGTTTCCCTCTGGGGCAAGCCAACCCTAATTCCAGTAGCAGTGGCCAGTGACAGACAAGAAACTTGTATTCCTGGTGGTTACTGTCAGCATAAGAGCACAGCACCTGTTACTGCTCCAGGCATTCCTTCTGGTGCACTAGTTTACTTGCCACTCTTCTGCGTTGCAGTTTTGGACCATTAGATGCTGCTCCTTGGCTGTGGAAGCCAATTCCAACAAGATCTCCAACACTTCCGGTGGGAACCAGCTAACGAGTGTTCAGCTCAGCCTTTTACCCACCCCCCCCTTCTTTCTGGGCACCTCAAATTAGTCTCCTTCTCCAGATAACAGGACTTACCAAGTAGGCAAATGAACTAGCACCCCTCAATAGAGAATGATGCAGATAAAAAAAAGGGGGTATTCCTATGAGAAGCAAAGCAGTGTCCAAGGAGAAGGCATTGTGTCAGGATTAGAGATTTGCTATTTTCTGAAGGTAGGTGAATGTTACTTTTGGTTAAAATCAGGAGAGGTCAGCACAAGACTGTTTCTGAGCTGGATGGCATATACTGGAAACTGAGTCCTCTGTAATGTTAGGAAGCTTTAGCATGGCATATGGGCCTTTGAAACTGCTCTACAACCCTTGGTAAATAATCTATATCATTACTCTGTTTTACAATGGGGGAGACATTCTTATAATGGGCTTGGAAGTAAAATAAAAGAATTAGAATCAAAGATTCAGAATTAAAAAGGACTCAACGAGCATATAATATAGTGCTCTTGCTTTTCTATGGAAGCAGACTGGAGATCACAATGGGAAAATGACTTATTCAAAGTCTTAAATAGGAAGTCCAGACCAGACCTCTGGTCTCTGAACTCTTAACCAGTGCTCTTTCCCTTCTTCCCTTTTCATTATCCCACTGTATCCTTTATCCTAAAAAATGACCAGGGTGCCTTGTGGCCAAGTTGTGTAGTTCAGGAACTCAGAGGGATGGGGAAGGAGAAAGAAAGGCAGATGGGACCTGAACCAAATCCATTTGTGCACTGGCTTCCTTACCCACTCGCTCTGCCCTCAACGTTCATTTAATGGATGCCTATTCTGAGCAAAGATTCAAGCACTGGCTCTGCCCTGGGGACACAGACATGAACCAGACACAGTTCTGGCCTTCAAGGAACATCAGGTCCAGGAGGGATGATGAGGTGTTTGCAGTAACTGCAATCAAAAGCAGAGGTTCTAAGTCACAAGACACAAACAGGCTTTGAGCTAGTCTTCAAGGGCAAGAAAAACAAAGATATTGGCAGAATCCACAGTGCAGGATCTGAGAGGCATAAATGCAGAAAGTGTGTCATGGCCTTGGCTACAGAGTAGAGTACATGAAGAGAAGGCTGGGGAATAAGAAAGGCTAGGGTGGGGGGTGGGGGACCATAGAGATTTAATTCCTGGCTGAAGATGTTCATCTTTATTTTGTGAAGAATAAGGAGCCAGAGGAGGTTTTTGAGCAGGACAGTGACATCATCAGAGTGGTGCTGCAGGAAGATTACTCGGGTATGGTGGGAGACAGGGGGTCAATACTGACTCAACTGCATCCTACTCCACCAGTTCTCACTAGGCATGACTAAACGTAAACATGATGGCCTTGTATGTTACCATTTTAAGCAAAGGTATTGTGTTGGGGACAGACTCTGGGATTGACTGGGGTTTTCAATACTGTACTAGTGTATCTGGCCAGAGCAGGTGAGAGTTCTAGAATCACTTCTGGGTCAGAATCTTGTTCCAGACATTTTGGAGTCATGGTCTGGGGTTAGGAAAAAGCCATACATGCCACACATAAGGTGTCCTGGTCTGAGATTGTATCTGATGTATTCAAATAGGTGGAAAGTCGACTGAAACCAATTTTGGAGCTTCTGAAGGAAAGAATGTAGGTAAATAAAGGAGGTGTTCCCCTTCTCATAAAAAAAAGTTTACATGCATGTGCGCATGTGCACACAGATACACACACACACACACACACACACACACACACACACACACACACACCTGGGAAAATCAAGTTCCCAGCAGGAGAAAATGAGGCTGAAAATGCCAGGACATGGGGGTCTTACAGCACCACTGTTCCTCCTTCATGGGTGTGAAAACATGTAAATTCTGTCCTTGTAATTCAGTACCTCAATAATGGGACTCTTTCAGAGATGACTGGAAGATGGATGATTCCTCCATTTCTAATATGTGAGATGATGTTTATATGAATTTTATTTTGTGCAACTGGACTATCAATAAGAGACAGAACTTAAAGTATTTTCACTCTCAATGAAACTCTGTAGTTGAGAGCTATCTCTTCATCAGCAGCTTTCCTCTACCAAAAAAAAAAAATACATTTCATAAGCTCCTTGGGATATTGTCAGCATAAATCTTTTAAAGTCAGTGAGAATTTATCTCTCTTCTCCCTCTTTTCTGTTTCCTGTTTACTTTGCTCAGAATAGCTTGGGGCTATGTGAAGGCTCCTGGGGTCCCCTCTAATTAAGAGGGATGGCCTGGCAGCTCACAGACCTTCCCCCATGTGGGCCGTGGGGCAATGCAGAAGCAGATCAAAGGCTTTGTTTACATAGTGCTGGGAGTGGATCCTGGTTTCCTTATTAGTGGATTGGGTTGATATGTTCAACACTTAAATATGAAATAGTTGTTGTTTTTACCTTTGGTCACCAGTACAGGGATGTGGGCTTAAATTATGAATCAGAAACCAAGGGCAGGAACCTCGAGGTCAGACAGACTCTTTCCTATCCAGGCTCTGCCTCTATCCAGTTCTAGGATTTAGACAAATTATTTAAATTCTTTAAACCTTAGTTTTCTCAAATTCAATATGGATGTAGCCTACTTCCTATGGCTGTGGTGGGGGTGAAATGAAACACTAGTAATATGCATAAGGGGCCAGTACAGCTCTTGGTCCTTAGTAGGAATGAGATACATGGTGTTTCCTGCTTCGAGGAGTCTGAGCTCTGTCAGTAGCCTTGGAATCAGAAGGACTGAATTTGAGCCACTACCAAGCTTCCTTTGTTTGTAAACTGCAAGGACTGGATAGAGTCTCTCTAAGGGACCCTACAGCTCCAAACTGTCAGTAACTCTATCTGCCTGCCTGGAATATTATTCATCTAAAGGAACCCTGTCAAGTCTCCAAGCCCCCAAGCCCTAAAGACTTCTCCTCCTAATTCACCTCTCTGGGGTTTTTAAACCCAGAGTTTCAATCAACTGATCAAATACTCTGTGAACTGATTCCCTGCCCCACTTCCTCGCTTCCCATACCAGCATCATTTTTTCTGGAGATGCTTTTGCTATAAGGCTATTATCACTTCTAAATGTCTGATATAGCACAATGCTTGTCACATGCCAGGTATGCAATGACTTTAAAATATATATATATATATATTTTATCGATTTCAGAGAGGAAGGGAGAGGCAGAGAGAGATAGAAACATCAATGACGAGAGAGAATCATTGATTGGCTGCCTCCCACACACCCCACATT